>NC_092433.1:5698260-6003573 GCF_036169615.1 Heliangelus exortis
ATTTTTAACATATTCTCAAGGGTATATGAGATGAACCAAGTTTTGCAAACAGAACAGATACTCTCTAATTATGGAAGATCTGACACATATAAAGCAATTGCAGACTCCCTCACTGTGAGGGTCTAAGGAAACTGGAAGAAGGGAAAAAAGGAACCTCAGAACCTAGCACAGCCCTGTGGGGTTTAACAGAGACCTACAAATCCTTTGGTCCAAATGACAGGTTTTTTCAAATAGGCCTGTAGAAAAAAAACCTACCAGGAATATCCCCTATGAAATTTAAGCTTCTGATGTTGTAAAGCTGGGGGATCCTGTGGTGGAACAACTTCACTAGAGTTAATCCAAGAGAGGTGCCTCTTTCACAAGGCAGAATCAGGGCCAAGATACCTGGCAACTGCTTCCAGCTGTCATTTTCCTGCTCTATAGTTCAGAATTATTCTAGGCCTGAAAAAAGTGCCACCCACTGACCCCTGGTTTTACCTGTCCTTCCCTACCTAACCTTTGTGCTAGGTTTGAAGAAACTGGGTAACTGGGATACTGGAGTCTCCTTTTTAGCTGAGAGACTGAGAGAAGACATCTTCAAATATTCAAATGCCAATGGCTCACTGCATTCAGACCAAATTCAAAACTGGAAGAAGAGTTTTGGTTCACATTAAGAAGCTCTTGCACCTGGTACTTAGCTGCTGAGATAAACTTGTCCAACAGAGTTCATCAGGGTCAGCTTCTGACAGTTATCAAAGAACACAATCAAATGCAGTATGAGAGAGCTCGCATGATTTCCTAACAGACAAATCTGCTCTGGATATTTGGCAATCAGCATCCCCGAGTCATCAGTAAGAATATTTGAGTTCAGTGAAGGCCACAGACACATCAGGAAACAGCTAAACTCTTGTTGAGCAATTCACAGCTCAGCACCAGCACAGCCTTTGTGGACCAGCACACTGGATGTGAAGAACTGTAATCAGCATTGATCAGGGAGTGCAAGAATCAGTTAATTAAAAAACTAAGTAGCCAAAACTAAGTAGCTATTAATACTGAAAGCATCTCTAATAAAATCTACTCCTTCACAGGAGTGCAGACACACTTGTATGACTGACAGTTTCACATCCTTTTTCTTTTTTTAATCTATAAAAGGAAAAGGGTTCGTTATCAAAATGAAAGATTCTGGCAGCACCTACTTGATGCTAGACAGCCATCTGGGCTCTCTCTTACAGGAGTATATATCAAATACATTTTTTTTAAAAAAGCAAGAATACATCTTATTTTCACAAGAGTTTACCAGTCAAATATTCTGACACAACTGTTCTTTAGCAAGTGAAGTCTTCTTTCCAGTTCAACAGGCACTAACAAAATCAATAAGGTACAAAATATTCCTTTTGGTTACATAGTCATGCCAGCAAAATGCAGTTAACCAGAAGCATTACAAAACATATAAAAATCTTGAAATAAAACATACAGGGCAGTCAGTATCACACTTCAAACACTGCAGTTTTTCAAAGTTACTGCACTGTGGCTATTCATCTTAAATTTGTTTGAGAATACAAGTTAAGAGCATATAATGGACCCTACTTGATACTGGTTGGACTGAATCTTCCTAGCAAGTTTTCACACTGAGGGCTTTTTTGAGAAGGACAGACTGTTACTTTTCAGAAAGAAATACAATATTCCTCTTTTGTTCAAACAAGAATCAAATACAGTCTCCTCTTAAAAAAGCAGAGTTCAGCCATCAAACAATGTTTAGCTACACTGCCTTTGTACTCATGGGGGAACTTCCCAGAAAAAGGCAGACCACAGAGCCAAGTTTAATCTTGAGTTTGGCTGCTAGACATTTTTTACCACCTTTTCATGTATCTATTTACATGTTCAAGCATCTAAGTCTTAAAATAACCTGGCTATAAGTTAAAAAGATAGCTTTACTATCAGCAAGAGAAATCTGGTATCAAAAATAAAAAAAACCCTTCTTTCTTTATACTGCTCCTCATATTAAATAATGATACATAATGATCATACATTGAATTAAATTAGACACCACTGGTATGATGATGTACTGACTAAACACTAAGATTTCCTGGCTTCCTTAGGCAGAAAAAAAACATAGCAAAACTTAAACTAAACATACTCAAGAAATCAGAGAATATGATAAAGAATTGAATTAGTCTTTTTCTCTAAGAAGTAGGTATTGATGGGAAGAAAAGATGTTTTCAAACACTTGGCAAGTAACTTGACACCTAAGTGCTAAAAAAAATGTACTGTTCTGTCTGTGTTATCTCATCATTACAAATTTGCCCCACATCAAAGAGCCAGGCGAGACCAACACACTAGGCTTTCAGTTCCAAATCAGTAGCATGTACACCTCCATGGATCAGGGAGAGGGAAAAAAGCTGAGGCTAAAGTTTAGGTTTTCTGCATATGTTTCAAGATACCCTGTATAGCAGGTAGCCAGGATTAACCAAGTCTATAAGTAATTAAATAATTTATAAGACTGCAAAAGACTAAAACAGACAAGACATAATGCAAACCAAAGCCACTCGTACACAAACATCCATTTTAGAGGTCTGCAGACACCCAGGAGATGAGAAACATGAAACTAATTCAGAACACTCCTCTGAGCCCAGTGAGGTGGAAGGGGTTAGAGCCAGACATAACCTCTTCAGAAAAGAGGGGCACCCTTACTAAGCTGTTTGGGAAGAGGTTTTTTCAGTAGGTCTCTTTGCTACAGACACATACAGTGCCTATGCAATGATACCTTGACATATTAACCAGTGCCCTAGAGGCTATCCAAACTCCACCCACATTACCAATGGGTAAAAGTGAAACCACTTGGTTACATTTCAACCAAACAAGACCATAGTTTGCTCAGCTCCAAGGAAAAGCATTAGGAATAGCAGGATAGGAACATATGTTGCACATCTGTTTTGTTATCAAAAGTAGGTAGCTCCTTGGATTTCAAAATGATTCTTGTTATGGGGCATGGAGAGATGTTGCTTTTTTTTTTAAGTTTGACTGATGGTTTTGATGGTTGGTGAATCCAACAGGAGGACATGGCAAACACACTCTCTCTCCTCCCTTAACAGTCCAGTAAGTATCATAATACAAGGCTTAAAAGCTTAATGTGCATTAGCTTCATTGGGTTATCTGTGATGGTCACTCCCAGACTTAATGGATCATGATTGTTACCATATGAATATCAACTATGCTTAAATATCCTTAAATAAACTTTTCAAGATGAACCAATTACGTTCAACAGCGAAGAAATTACCAGGAAACACCGTAATTTCAGCAAGAGGATACTGCAAAAAGTATTCTGTGGTTTTTAGGCATTTGCCAAGCTTAAGAAGTATTTTTAAAGAATTGATTTTATGGCCTGCCTCTTTGATTTGCAGCTATTGATAGGCATCCATGTTTCATCACCTCCAACTTTAGGACAGAAACTGTCAAATCTATTGTGAATCAGGAAAGAGCAAGAGCTAATTTAATAGGTTCAAAACAAAACTTATTTCATGCATGTCAAGTCACCTTTCTGTCACTAACAGGTAGACATCATGTGCCACCCACATAAATTTAAAAAAAAAAAAAAAGCCATTAGAAAATAATACGAAAAACACAGATATACACAACAGATACCCATTTTTTGTATCAGTGTTACTTGTAATTACAGAAGTCCAGCCAGATCAGACCAGATTTGTGAGGTCCCCAGTGGTCCTGTCCCAGATCTCTCTACCTCTCCAGTCACAAAGGCAGTATGTATAGACTAGGTGGTCTGATAGAGCTGGAGCCAGTACACAGCTTCCTACAGAGCAGACTTTTGCAAAATTACTCAAGTATCATAAAAAGCTACCAGAGTAGCTCAGGCTTAGGGAGATAATGCCTCTTTAAGAAAGCCTTAAAACTTTCTTAAAGGCAAAAATAACTGTCTTTTAAATGAGAACATAACACAAGCCATTTCAGCATTATTTTACCAAGGCTGTAAAGAGCTCTCCCAGGCTCATCTTTGTTAATTGCATCTTTCCAAAATACAGGCAAGCAGATGGGGAATGATTACATTTAATGTGCTGCCCAAATAGCTCTGAATGGGCACAGGTAGTTTTCCCCCTTTCTTTTTTTCCTGCTAGCTGTCCTTTGGCTCCACACTGAGCCCTACAGAACCAAACCTGCTCTCAGATTCTGCAGGTAAAGGAAGAATGAGAGAAAGTTTTCAAGTTTTGTCATGGAGCAAGGTAAACAGTTAAACAAAACCTACTTGAACACAAACTGTTCTGGTACTTTTTAGGCAGCTTTTGGACAGGCTCTGATGATTAGGATGCTGCATTTAATGCACAGATCGCATAACCTTGCTCATCACTGGATGATTAACACAGGAATTCAGTTTCTAATATAGTCAGCCAGCCCCCAGACTTCTCTGGTAAATCCCTCCTTGTCATCTTTCACATTTCTCTCTGACTCATCTGCAACACGCATTTCAACCCCCAGCCTTTTTTACCTTTTTCCTCCATTCTTATTACAGCAGGTTCAGTATACACCTCATCAATGCAACAAAGGGGAAGGTGGACCACAGGTACACAACACACATGGAGCACATCATGAAGAGACACACCTGAGTACATGAACCCCATACAGGCACATACCTCAGTGCTGGCCAACACCTGTGAAGTATTTACACTGTACAGTCCACACAGAGGCTTGTGCCACTGCACCTTCACAGCAGGGCAGCTGAAGTGAACTTTGCTACATCCACCTGTGCTCCAGCCCCACCTCCAGTCCTAGTGCAGCTCTGGAGCAAGAGGTGATGAAAGGGCTCCTCTTTTTGGGAGCAGCAGCCAGAGCTGAGCTCCACATCCACAAGGCAGAGGATTTGTGCCTCTGAACAGAGACAGGGTGACAGTGACGTCCTTCATCAGAAACAGGGATAGATGCTTAATTTAACCTATTAGGCCCTAAATACTCAATTCTACGTGAACTTTAATTGTAGTAACTGTGGCTTTTAGACACCAAAATTGACTAGGAGGCCTGAAAGCCTCTGTGCTTTTCCCAGGAAATCAATGATTTGAATAAAAGATGTTTCATCTTTCCAGGTTTTATTGTTATTTCCTTGATCTCTACAGCATCACATAGCCAATTTCTCTCTGAGAGATTCTTTTAAAGATTCATCTTTAACAGAAGTAGCTACATAACTAAGTTTTCTAGAAATAGTTTCTAGCTTAAAAATAATTCTTTATAGAGTATAATTTCAACCATGCTGTGTGATCAAAAAGTCAAAATTATTATGCCTAATGATAGGTGGGTTATAATTCACAATATACAAAATGAGATAAAGTTTGAGAATGTGCTCTTTTCAGGTAAGAACAATACAAGTTTCTTCCTGATCTCACCCGAATTCACCGAAAAGAATTACCTCATGGCATAGTCATTAACTACACATACATCATAGCTGTGAAACAGAATAGAGTTTCCTATATGTTCGTATCAGCCACTGAGTGGCAGCAATTCCTTCATACTTAAATCTGAATTATCAGATGTAGGTTGAAAATTTTGAAGTATTGCTAACCCTTGATTCTTTTATGCTACATCTAAAAATTTTCTTTCCATTACATACAAACATACAAATAATGCCAAGTGAAATACATTATGATATGTTTCAATTTTTAACTGTCAGTTTCAAATATTATGTACTTAATTCTGATAATCATACTTCTCAGAAGTTTGATGTATTCAATTGTACAGAAAGATAACTTTGAATAAAACTGTGGATCATGGAAATGGAAAATGTCAGCATTTAAAAATTTCTTAAACTAAAAGACAGACCTCTAGCTTATTATTAAACCCAAGCTGAGGGTGAGAAACTTAAAAAATAAATAAATGCAAATACATGTTTTGCAGCCTTATGTTTCTTCTTCCCTCAGTACAGCAGTGTCTTAGGGTGACTAAAATCTATCAGTCCAAAGACAAGTATCTAATTTTAAATACAGCCATTTTCAGAAAATGCTGCCTCTATACTTTTTGAAAAAAAGTATGTTTATGAATTATTGCTTAACCACTTAAGAAGAGCTTCACAGTCTCTTGTTCAGAGAGCTCTATTGGTTATAACTTCCTATTTGGAGAGTACAATGCTGCACAACAGTATCTGATAGATGGAAAGTGAAGGTTACTACACTGTTAATAGGATAACGACTGTACAAGGCCCAGGCCCAAACAAGATTTAAAAGAAATTAAACACACAAGTGCATCCAGGATTGTTACAGACTATTTGTAGGATGTTCAATGTTGTAATCCAGACTTTAAATGAGTGCCTAAAACTAAGAAAAGGTCTAGGTTGAGAACTGATCATCCCATACCTATCTTCTCTGAAGATTCCATCCTGTCCTTGGGAGCATCTAACTCCCAAAAGATGGGATACAGGGCAATGTCATCCTTGCACATGCATCTCCTGCAAAGATCCTAGGTCCAGACTGACAGTGCTGTGTGCTACTTGGTTAATCTAGAAGTGGTGCAACAGTCTGAGTCCATGAGTAAACAGACGTCAGATGTAACCACAGAATGCCATAATTCAATTATTTTAATATTTCATACCCTAATGCAAATGGGTAAATCTCTAGCGGAAAACTGATTTTTTTTTTTTTAAGAGATGCACGCCTGGCATGTACACAAAAGCAACAGGCATTCCTGCTTCTTCACGGCTTATTGTCTGTCGCCATTCAGCTGGAAACCTGACCATTTAAAAGACCATGCACTTTATCTGCTTCAAACTCACTGTCGTTGAGGGAGACACAAACATATTATCCACGCGGCTGGGTGCGAAAAAAATAAAGAAGTTGGGATTGTCAAACGTGGTATTTCTGCTACGGGAAAACTCGGTGTTTTTGTCAAGCACCGCACGGGTCCCCTCACCCCATCACTGAGGCACAATCCCCTCAGGGCCGCCAGCTCCCGCTCCCGCGCTGCCTCCCGTCCCTCCGGCCGGAGCCGGACAGCCTTTCCCCGCTCAAGGTCGCGCTTCGGGAGCGAACCGGCTCCATCTCGCACACCCCCGATCTTGGTGACGGGAAGGTTTCGGTGAACAAAGTTCGCGTCCGGGCCCGCCCCGGGACTCCCGCCGCAGCCCCTCGTCCCGGGGCGCGGAGCCCAACATGGAGGCGCGCCTGAGGAGGAAGCCCCGCAGCAGCCGGCACCCCGGGGCCGCAGGCAGCACCACCGCCTCCCCCCACCCCGTGGCCCCACTGTCCGTCTCGCCCGCCCCTCGCCCCGAGACACAAGCTGGGGCCGGGGGGCTGAGCACAGCGGCGGCCGAGCCGGGCACTCCTCTCCCCACCGGGAGCCCCACAGAAGCCAGCCGAGCCGGAGGGAGCCAGAGCCCGTAACGCTTCCTCATTCACCCCGCGCCAGGCGGGGCAGAAACTGCCGAGCAGAGGGAAGCTCCGCGCCGGGGGCAGGTACCGGGACTCACCCGCTTCCAGTATGATCTGTGGTCGCCGCTGAGTTTCGGGCGCTGTCCCGAGCGAGCGAGTCAACGACTGAGAGATAGAGTCACAGAGACAGAGAGAGACAGAGAGAGAGGGGGAGGGATCCAGCGGGTCCCCGCTGCCACGGCCCGCCACGGCCCGGCCCGGAGCTCCCCGGCCCGGAGCTCCCCGGCCCGGAGCTCCCCGGCCCGCCCTACGCTCCGCCCATGGGGCGCAGCTGTGGATCTCGCTGTGCACTCACCTGCAGCTGCTGCTGCTGCCGACCCCGCCCCGCCCCGCCCCGCCCCGCCCCGGAGGTATCGAGGGGGGCGGCTTCGCAGCCTGTGGGCTGTGAGGAGAGGCGGGGGTTAGCGCTGCCTCAGCGCCCAGTGCGGCCCCTTCGCCTCCCTCCCTGTCCCGCCTGTGTGGAAACGCCTCAGCGGCAGCCTGGGGAGCCCTGGGCTGGCTGGGCGCCAGGGCAGTGTTACCTTGGCGGGTTTGCCTGAGGAGCCCTCACCGCTCCCTGGCGCGGAGCCGAGGTGGGGAGGCCGCGGATAGAGCAGGGTTGGTGCTGCGGGGACTGGACTGCGCTTGAGACAAGGAAATTAATTTTTTAAATATTTTTTTTGTTTTTGGTTTTTTTTTTTCCTACTTTATTTTGTTCTTTTTTTCTTTTTCTGTCCCGCTATTCTCCGAGGTGTGAAGAGCATCTGGGTGTGAGGAGCTGTGTGGTGAGCGCTCCAAGTGTGTGCGCCCTTCCCGTGGGGGGAGCAGCATTTAGGTTTCCTCACTCCTTTTCCCCATTTTCTGAGAAACAGTAAATGTTTCTTGGTGGCTTAAAAGCCGTGGGTGTTGTCTTAATAATGGGGCCAAAGCTGGGTGTGCTGTAGCTCTGTAGGCACTTCACCTCAGTGGCTTTACCTCAGGGATGGCCTTTGCTGCTGTGCCCGGAGTTACAGGCCCTCATGGAGCATTCATCCCCAGTTTGTGCTCTGCCCCAAGCAATGGGGCTTGGTTTATCAGCCCGGGTGCTGCAATCGTCAGTGTTAAAATGAGATGTTTTACAGAGGGGTTGCAGCTCAGCAATGTGTTAAGAACCAGAGAAAATTGCACCATACTGCTGCAGGAGTCTGAAGGTGAGCTTTGTCATCGTTTTTTAACTGATATAGGTCAGGTGGAATTACTTAAATGATCTTATGCTGCCATGGTTGAAAACGGTGATGAAATTCCCAGTGTTTTTTTGTGACACTGTGGGTGTTTCTCCAGGCTGGTGCCAGGCTGTGGGGTGCAGCTGAGGGTGTCCTGGGGGACTGTGGCCCGCCTGTGAGATGGCTGCAGAGTCCTTGTTAAAAGCTGCATTCCACCTGTTTGGTGTCCAGCTTCTTTCCATCATTCCACTTGATATTCATAAGATAACATCAAAGTTCCTCTGTTGCTTTGTTTGACTTTAAATCTGAAAGACTATAGCGTGTATGTAAATCAGCCTTGTCAATAGTTTAAATATGGAGAGTTTCACTTGAGCTAATTTGCTTTAAAATAAAATTACCATCAGCTGAGAGCTCTATTGCGTATAATGATAATCACAGTTTGAGTGAAAGCCATGGAGTGGAGTTGTCTTCGATCATTTCCTTTTAACTTCTGCTTCAAATTAAACTATGTTTTTATGCATATGTGTGTTTTTACGCATGTTTAATATTTTCCAATAAAAAAACCCCACGCTTAATATTTTCCTGCTTTGAGGCAGAATATTAACGTTGATGTTGTGTTAAATTGCATTAGGACCCTGATTTAAAGTTATGTAAATTGCTATTATACTGAAATCCCAGGAACTTAATATGCATGAGGAGTTCATGAATGTTGTTATAAAAGGAAAACTAAAACTTGTTTGAATGAGGGAGGAAAAAGTAGAAGCTTACTGTGCTCGAGCAGTTTCCCTCATTTTGATACTCCTAGTGAATCTTGGCAAAACAAATTTAATTTGATATTATTTGGATATTTAATGGAGTGTAAGTGGTCAGAGAGAGTCCATTTTGGTCTGTGACCTTACCATATAATGTTGCAGCATGCCATTTGTTAACTGCTGTTGCATTTCAGTTATTTAGAGTATCACTTTAGTCTGTCTTTCGAAAACAAAGTTTTTTCTCATTTGGACTGTAAAGCTTTTGCAAGGCCTGAAGAGATTTGTGTGTTATGTTTCTGTTCTGTCATTCAGTGGTTTCAAGTTGAACTGGGACTGAGTAAAGATGTAAAAGTTTGAATCACAGAGAAAAATCATGGAGGAGCTTTTCAACTAATACAGAAATGTGGTTTTCAAAACTTGAGGTTTTTCCTGGTACTGAGACTTGCTGACAGATTATTTTCTGTAATTTTGCTTTTAAAACTCAGAAGTGCAAAAAACGTGGTAATGCTCTTACAGATGGAGATTGTCTTCCATCAGAGTAGATTCTAAACCAGCTCAGAGGGCTTTTTAAACACATTTTACAAGCAGTGGAATTGCGAAGGGGATGAAAATCTGTTCTTACTGAACAGCCTTTAGTGCTTTGTGTCAGCATCTAGGAAAATGGTAAGGTATGATTGATTTCATTGAGGTTACAGGGTAATATTGGAAAATAAAAGGTCAATCACAAAAGCAGGGATGAAGAGAGGGACAGGGGCACAGGGATGTTGGCATTACTGTCTGTGATTGATTTTTCTGAAATGTTGAGTTACTTTGTTTTAAACCTACTCAAGGCTTTTCTTTTTACAGTTAATCTCTCGTGTAGCTGGATAGATTGTTCAATACCTTCAAAATACATGGTATAAGGCACTCCTCTTCCTTGTCCAGGAAAACCTATGGGAGGAAACGAAATTCCAGGGCCTCCTGCAGCTGGATTTTTCTCTTGAATTTTCCCTTCCAGAAAGCCTGCTTTGCCTGGTGTATCTTAATTTTTGCCATATGACATGATGACAGTAAAGGGGGGGGATGTGAATTTGAGTCCTTTCACATGCATAGGTATTTTTTTAAGTGAGAACTTTCTGCAGCAAATGTAAATGAAAAATTTGTAGTGAAAGTTAAGAACTTGAAGATTTCAGAACTAGACTAGAGTAGAACAACTTTCTAACACTAACAGTCTTTTGTGAGCTGAACCACTCTATCTGTAATACCTGTTACCTTGATTAAACAAACCTGATTTTAATTCTGATGGCAGATACTTGATTTATGCAAGGACTCAGCACAGAAAACAATCCTGGCAGTTGTTGCCAAGTTCTTTTCACATCCCCACTTTGTAACAGGGCTTTACTGGTCTCCTTTCCAAGCCTAACAATCAAATGCCTGCTCTCATTTCCTCTTTTCTGATAGTAGTGGGGTTGTGAAAAGAAGGGTCTGCTGGCCATGGGGGTTTCCACCCATTACCATCCACTGTTCTGTGGTCTGTTGTGTGGACTTAAATTTTTAAGTGTTTTGGACGCTGTTTTGTCATTTATTCAGCTTTTGCTTAAGGTTGAAGTCAAAGTCTTATGTCCTCTATAATGCTTTTCTTCTAATTTTTCATACTTTTCTCCTTGAAGGACATGAGCTGTCATGGATTATCAATGTCAAAGATACTGAATTTGGTCATATGAAGGTCTGGCTGCCTTATACAGCAATTAAGCCTTTCTTTTCTGAAGTCTTAGAATTATAGATATTCTTTTGATAATGATATAAAATATTTTTTGCTACTTACCTTTGCAGATTTTACATTGACTAAGGAAATATTAGTATTAGTCAGCATGCCATTTATTGAGACTTGCAGCTGAGTTGGCCTTTCCTAATTTTTAAGGGTTTTTTTCTGTGCATGGTGCATCTGAGGCCTTTGTGCCTCCATAGGGCTGTGATAGGATCAGGAAGTCTGTCTGCAGGAGAGACACTGTGGTTTGCCACTACATCTAGGAGGAGCTATCATCTCTACTAATATATATTTGTGTTCTAGAAACTGCAGTTGCATAATGTTCTGTGCTTAGGTGGAGTTTAAATATTTTTTTTTTTCCCTGAAGGATGTGTTAAGTTAGTCTGTGGTTCTGGGGAAGATCCTCATGTCAGATGCAAGCATGTGCATTTCTGTGTATTTGTAAAAGCAACTTACTGCAGAGTGGTTTTTGTTATCAGATGGAAGTCTTGAGAATTTGAGATTAAAACTGAGACATGCTTTATGTCCCAATCACACTGCAGTTTTATTCACTTGAAGCAGTGTTTCTGTATGATTCACTTATAAACCAGGCAAGAAAATAATTTCCTCACACTTTTGCTGAGGTGCCTGTCTAGAGTATTGACAATTCTTGTGATGTTTGTTTTTTGAAGCCTGTGTCCTTTGAGAAAGTGATTACATTAAAATCTTGGTCACTTTTTCTTTTTTGTTAAATAAAATCTATTTTACATGCTTACATAGAAGATTTGTAAATGTAATCTAGGAGTTCCTAGAACATTGAAAACCTAGACTACATATTAAAGGGAACCCAAAAAATATCTTGGTCTTACAAATACCCTCCTCCTGCCTTCTTTTGTTGAGGGTAGGAGATTGAGAGAGAAAATCTGAATTTGTAGATGTAGGCTTGGTTACATCTACATTTTTCAGAAGAATTTAAAGGCAAAAAAAAATTGTGGTGGTGTTTCCTGCATGCACCCTCTGTGCACTGGGCTTCAACATGCCAGCTGCCAGGGTTGATTCTGAGCAATAGAAGTGTTCTACTTCCCCTTATGAGAGCTTTGCAAAGTTCATATGATGGTAGAAGAAGGAAGTGTATGTGTTGGTGCAATTTTCTCATTCACCACAGCCATATTTGTAGTTGTTTTTACAGTTCTGTGAGTAATGAAGATCAAACTGTGCAGTTTAAGAACAGAAGCAGAATTTTCTGACTGTTTATTTTTAAGCTCTCTCTTGAACACCAACATTCAAATGGAATTGTTTCATTTTTAGGTTCAGGAGATCAAGGTCCTGTTCTTGTACAGAACAGAGGCTCTGTGGAGAGAATTCACATTTCTGTGGATTGGCTTTGTGCAAGGGGGAGTGATGTTTTTTTTCCAAGTCTCTTGATGTACAGCTGAAGCTTGTCTCATGAATCAATGAGAACAAGCTGGAAACCATCAAGCCAGTAAATTCAGGCCACCAGGTGACTTCAGGTGCTGGTACCTTATGCTTCTGCTTCTCACCTGAGAGTAATGAAGTGAATGAAGTGATAGGAGCTGCAATGCTATCACTTGAGGCATAAAAATCTGCTGAGCATGGCTTTTGCTTTAAAGGTGATGCCTCAAGGGTATGAGGTATGAAGAGCTCCAATGTTGAGGAAATTCTGTCAGTGGATATAATCTGACTAAATGGTAAGATAGGATAATGCACATAGGGTTAAAACCAAAGCAAAACATTTATGGATGTTTCCAGAGATCACAGTTCTGTGAATCTTGAAACATTGGAACAGGAGGTTCTGAAGTCCTGCTGGTCTGTCACCTGCAGTGACAGCAAGGTGTGGCTGTTAGGGGAGAGCATGGGAGTGTGGCTGCTCTGCACTGTCTTGGGACTAAAGGCTGGTGGTGGTTTTCAGGTTATTGTCAGATGGTCTGAAGTTAACTAAAGTTTTTTTTCTTTTTATCAGTGTAAATTTGCATCTAACAAAAATGGTGTAAGTGTGAGGGTGTTGGATTTTGTCTGCTTAAAGTGAGTTAGCTGTACTATCAGGCTGTGCAAACAGTAACATTATTCAGTCCCCTTGTCTGGAACAAGCCTTCATTTGCAGTAAGAAAAATCTGTCCTATTGTGACCTGGTGTGAGGATATGGGAGTGCCTGAATCTGAATGCCATTGGTCAGCTGTATAATTTTAAAGTATAGTTTGACCACTGCAAATGAACAGCTTACATTTGGCAGCTAGTGTTTCTAACATTTAATTCTAAAGTATTAATGCTTTTCTGCTTGGGTAATTTTCCTTGTTAAAGCTAGAATGAATAATGCTGTTACTGTCTTTCAGGCTGCCCATCTTAAGTCTAGTTTCCTGTACTCGGGATGATATGATTCAGAGCACTGTGCTTTGACAGTAATTTAGTGCTATTTATTTTTATTGGTATGGCAAGTCCTGCTATCAAAAGCCAATCATTCTACCTATGAAACAAGACAGTATGCAGAATAAATCATTGTGAATCTTTAAAATTATAGCAAACATCAAAAATGAAACTGCAGACCGGAAGACTGAAGTCATCTGTGCTGGGCATGTCACAGTTTTGCTGAACCACACAGGGACAGTTTGGTGTAGTTAATGTCTGGGTCATGGTGTAGCTGTTGAGTCATGACACTTCAGAGGGAGATGCTTCTCTTCCCCATCTTGCATGGTGGTTAGAGGGAGAGTGGAAAGAGTAGTTCTACATTGAGCTTTCCAAATGGGTGAACCAAACTCATTCTGTGCGTTTTCTGAAGTGAAGGGTGGGATTTGACATTGCCATTTGAAATAATAGAGATACTGAGAATATTTACTTTAATTTTCAGTAATAGGCTAAAAATCTATTCTTTTGCAGAAGACTTCACTGTATAAAAATAGATGGAAGAGGAAAGCCCATCTGTGGCAGAGCTATCTTGCAGACGTGTGTCTGAAGTCAGGTTATACTGGCACCAGAGCCAGCAATCCAGATATTTCCTGAATAAATTCTGCAGCTTGTGTGACTTCTTTGTAACTGGAGCATTGGTTTAACTCTGCAGTTTGTCTCTTGTCAAAAAAAAAGTTAACTTGCCAGGTGTTACAATTCTTCTATTCAAGAGGCTGTAGAGTTTCTGCTTTTTGGTGCAAGTATGGTGTCTTGTGTCTGCTGAATTATAATGTGTGGTGTTGCTCTTCAGCATTTGGAAAGCATTTATGGGATCACACCCATTTTTCTGGTTAGTGTTGATGAGACCTTATGTGCTTAAAGGTGATGCTAAATGGAAACATAAGTATATGCAATTTAAGTCAGTTGGTCTGTGAGCCCTTTTATTTAAATTATTACATAAATTATAAATTATTTACGCCTAAATATTACACGTAATTAAATATTTTATCATTTGCATACTTTTCTACAACATAACCTGAATATGTAAGATCATTTGTGCCTGGATGATCTACAACACACCTGAATGTGTAGGATGTTTTGGTAGGCTTAGTATCCTGCACCAGCACAGATACCTTTTCCCAGTCTGATATTAAATATGATTCATTACTTGTCCTTCTCATGATTAAAAGATGCCTGTGGTTTTTTTATAACAGAAAGGTAAATGGAAGAATGATTCATATGTTCAAATATTAACTAGCCACCTTCTCATGCTGTCAATTTAGTAAACTTTATTGCTAAGAACAAATGGCTGCTATTTTTCTTTACTGGTTACAGTTCTCCAGTGGCTTTGATTTGCTTGAAGACAACAGAATCTTTAGGGGGACAGATCTGCCATATTTCTAAGTACTTTTACTCTGCAAAAGTTTCAGTAATGTGTTTGGAGGTAATTTTTTTAAACATTACTTACTTTTTTAAACATTACTTTGAGAAAGGATGTATTATATATGTGCACTTAGAAGTATAGCAGTTCAGAGCAGCCAACTCAGATTCCTGTTCTGAGTTGCCCTATGAAGGACCACGTTTCTTTACATTAAATAGAGTGGGAGTGTAAAGCAAGTGATCAAAATGCCTCCTGATGTCCCTGAAAACAAGTTTTTCTTTCTCTAACTACAGCATTGACTTGGATTGATAACAAGCATGTATAAAATCAGTTTAATGCAACGTATTTGAGAACAGCCAGAAAGTCTGAGCACAGCTATTTCTGTTTGAACACTTACATCCTACATGGAACTTCTGAAGATGAAGGTGAGATGATTCTTATCTTGTGTAGGTGCTGGCTTCTGTTGTGGGTACTAAAGCATCTTGAGCGTGACTTAAATGGTTGGGCTCTTCCATGAAGTAAAAGAAAAACTGCTAAAAATCTGCCTACAATCTGCAGGATTCATCACACCAGGGTGAACAGACAGAACAAGCTCACTCCTGCTGAAATCAGAAGTCATACCATCCCCCATCTTTTCATCTTCCTGCCTACTTGTTCTCACCTTGTAGCTTGTGTCAGATTTGAGGCTTGCTGGAATACTCTGTGCTTTGATTTAACTCGTTAAAATGTCAGCAAACTGTCCCAGCAAAACCCCAAACAAGCATGGTCAATTTTCTGCCTCCTTATTAAATAAACAGAAGCTCAATGAATCATAGAATTGGCTGGGTTGGAAGGGACCTCAGAGATCATCAAGTCCAACCCTTGATCCACTCCCGCTGCAGTTCCCAGCCCATGGCACTGAGTGCCACATCCAGGCTCTTTTTAAATATCTCCAGGGATGGAGAATCCACCCCTTCCCTGGGCAGCCCATTCCAATGGCTGATCACCCTCTCCGTGAAGAAATTCTTTCTAATGTCCAACCTAAACCTCCCCTGGCACAACTTGAGACCGTGCCCTCTTGTCTTTCTGAGGGTTGCCTGGGAAAAGAGCCCAACCCCCACTTGGCTACAGCCTCCATTCAGGGAGTTGTAGACAGCAATGAGGTCTCCCCTGAGCCTCCTCTTCTCCGGGCTAAACAGCCCCAGCTCCCCCAGCCTCTCCTCATAGGATCTGTGCTCGAGTCCCTTCACCAGCCTGGTTGCCTCCTTTGGACCTGCTCTAGGACCTCGATATCCTTCCTAAACTGAGGGGCCCAGAACTGGACACAGTACTCAAGGTGTGGCCTCACCAGGGCTGAGCACAGGGGCTGAAAGTCTGCTTGAAGGCAATGTAGGGTAAGTGTAGAACATAATAGTAGGAAGGCAGCAATATTTCTCCTGTTTGGCAGCTGGAGCTGTTACAAGGATACTGATGTGTGTGAAAGAGCCTAACCTGCAGTCATTTCATTTAAATTCCAATCACATGTGGGGTTCATGTAGTTAAACTGTATTTGGCCCATGTTTTTTGGGGTATGTGCAAATAAATGAATTTTAAGTATGGTGTATACAAGTGCATACTGAAGTAGAACTATGCATTTAGTCACACTTAATTGCTTTTTTGAAGGGCATTTGTTTGTCCCTAGGTGTGGGTCCTCAAGCTGATCAGAAGACTGACTGCGACATTGCAGTGGTTGAGCTGTAAACACCAAACTTATTCTGAATAGTAACTGCTCTCAGGATCTAGCTTGCTTTTCTCATGAGTTTAGTTCTGATTCTGGATATGTGGAGATAGGAGGAAGAAAGTGTTTTCAAGTGCTGTTACTATTCAGAAACATTCAAGTCTTGAATGTAAAAATAAAAATTCATAAAAGTATCTTGGCCACCTTATCTCATTGAAAAGATTTTGTTCCTTGAATCCTAACTCATATCTGGTATACCAGGAATTGACCTTTTGAAGCTTTGTTTGATAGGATTGTGATATTGCAGCAAATCATGGGAGTACAATAGCATAGCAGAAATCTTTAATATCATCCTAAGCTGAACTCAGGCCTGGTTTGTTTCCAGGCAATAATAATCAAATGGAGACCCAAGCACTGAGCTCCCAGCCAGAGCTGCATGCTGTCAGCTGGCTTTGTGCATGGCTCTGAATGTTCCAGCTTGGGTCTGTCTATACTGTACTTTGTAGTGTTCTTCTCCAAGTCTTGCCCTGCTGGTTTTATCCTCCTGGGAATATCTTTCTGTTGGATGTTCTTTATTTGTTATTTGTATGCTTCAGTGTTCTTCTACCCTTTTTTCCTTGTCTTTTCTTTTTACTCTGCTCCTCTTTGCTCCCTCTTTTGCAGGTATTTCATAGTATATGAACCTTTAGCCTTAGTCCAGTTCCTGGTGGACAAATGATCAAAAGATGGAAATCTGCAGATGGCCTAAACAGATGTTTCTGTCAGAGTCAAAATATTTAACTCTTAAATTCTGTGCAGGGACACTTCATCTAGAGGTGATGAATATTTACTGGTGTGCCAGGGGACTTGTGTGGCTCCTTTTCACTTTGCATTACTTGAATTTCAACCTGGCACCTTTCAGGAGAAAAGTCTGCTGAGAATGGCTTGTATTGTTTTCATTGCTATGTTAACCTGTAAGTCTCAGTCAAGATCTGTGCTTGTGCCAAAACCAGAAGGCTGTTTTGAACTAGTTGAAGGAATCTGTCCTCTGTGCTCTTTAGCAAGGTCTGGGTGAATTTATTTTTAATCAATAAATGCAAGTTGTCACTGTTTTCCCTCCCTACCAAAAATGATGAAATGTCAAGATTTTAGAAAAGAGATAGTGTGTGCTTTAGGGCATATAATTTGAATGCAAATATATTGTTTTTCCAAGTTGTTCTTCAAATGTCTTAAAACCATGATGCTTAAATTATAATATTTTATCACAGTTGTGATTTTAATTCTTAATCCTTTATTTAATCAGGGAAGGTACAAACACAATTAGTAGGTTACAAAATATCATAATGCAAATAGAAGCATATGAATACAGTCATCACAAACTAAAAATGCACGAGTATGACAGTCTTCTGAAGTTAATTCCTTTTAGGTGCTTATCAAGCTTTAGAAAATGTTTTACTTCAGAGTTAAATGCTTTAAGGAACAAATACTTGGGGTGAACTCTTCTGTAGGAAGAAGAGGAACTTGATGGTATAGTAGGTGGTAAGATTCATATATGATAAATTACAATGGAATTCCCCTGCAACTCTGTATTCCACCTACTTGAATGTGCAATAATTCAAAGGATGAACAGTATGCAGCAAATACCAAGTGAGAAAAAAAAAATTTGGCATGTTATTGTAAAACACAGGACTAAGTATATGACTAAGCCACTGTCTGCAAGTAGCTCTTAGTACTTCTGATGTAAGTTGTGGTCTAGATATGTTGAACTTGTGTGGTTCACCTCATGTCTAATAGCTGTCATTTGAACACTTTTATTTGTCCTGAGTACTGAGCCTGTGTACGTTTTAAATTAAAGCATGAGGTCTGCACATAACAGGAAGTGCTACCTGTCCTTCTTGAGATGAAGTCACAATTATTGTACCTGGTAAGAGATGCTATTTTCAAAATTACTCTGATTTTTAAATTATGGGTAGGCAGAAATTCTGGAAATGTCCAAGTAATTGGGAAGTTGGAGTGGTAGGGAGGAGGTAATGTCTGGTTTTGGACCACTTTGAGAAAACTTCTTATTACTGCAATGTGAATACAGTATTCAATGTGCATACTGAGAATAAGTGGTATAGTTTTTACCTATGTTTACCTGATGCAAGCTACTTAGTGGAAAAAACATATATAATGTAATTGCAGATTTCTAAAGCAATAATAATGTCTGGTGTTGAGGGACTTATCTCTTGAGGATATTACATCTAACTATGTGAAATTGTGTTATAGGATAGTATTTTTTGGGTCTGTGACAATTCATTAATTCACCAGCTTGTTGCCAGTGAACTTAGTACTTAAGCACTTAGTTTGCCAAGAAATAAGTAAATTCACTCAAACTTATGTTTCTGAAGTACATGAACAGGATTTCCTTTTACAGAGGTAGTAATGCATGGTCTGCAATGACAAAGTGGCATCAAGAATTAGTCTTTTCTGTTATGCTGAGCAATAACAAAACTGAAAGGAAAAGTGATAACTATCTGCTAGGGTGGCCTAATTAATTTCATTATATGTGAAAACCCTAAAGTGTTTAGGGAACTTTCACAACTGACATTCTTTTGACAAATCTTCAATTGCTTCCATATGCAAGATTTGTTTAAGGAGTTCTAAGGGAGCTCATAAAACTGGTACAGATGTGTACTTCTAGTTATATTGGAAGGGAGGCAGAAAAACTGATTACTTTTTTGTGAGAACAGTAAACTACTGATGACCTTGAAGGTCAACTGGAATGTTGTCTCATTCAGGACAATTTGATTGTTAACTGCAGATTGAGGGACATCTCTTTGGATGTGAGGAATAATTATAAATTTAATGCCAGTAACATTCTGCTTTCCCCAAAATGCCTTATGTGTGCTTTAGTTACAGCAACTGAAAAAACCTCAGTAAACAGGGTCCTGCCAGGTGGTGATTTGTCGCCAGGAATTGTACTTAATACTTTGTAGCTTCATTAAAATAACGTCAGAAAAATACTTCATTGAGGTTATTGCAGCAACATAAAAAGAATATTAAAAAAACCCCAAGAAATCCAAAACAGCAACAACAAAAAACCCACAACAGAAAAACCCTAAAGATACTTGCTATAGCTTTTTTCACTTGACAGCATGCAATTATAATTTTGCCTCTTAAATTGTGCCATGATTGACAAAAAATCATGCCAAATCATTTAGCTTTTCTTGTTTTGACATGAGTACAAAACTGTTGTTCAGATCCTGGAAATAGTATGCAGGCTAAAAGTCTTGGCTGGAAGTGTAGTAGTAGGTGCATTTTGCTAAGGAGCAATACTGCAATATGTGAAATAGATTTATCTGTCTGTGTTAGCTGCTCCTCAAAGTGACACTCTATTGTAGGTGTCAAAAGAAATCTAACTAGCTGTGTTAACATCTATTTCACAAAGAGGCATAAAATTACTATTTTTAATAACTTACACCACAACACAGAGGCATCTCAGTCTTAGGAAGATTTCTGTTGAAAATGTGCCATGTTGCCAGATGCATTTGAATGTGCACCAATGATGGTTGTTACTTTATATAAAACTGTATAAAACACTTCCTGACTTGCAGGTCAGCTGCTGAATTTTGCTGTGATCCAGAGAAGCCCACAAATTACCCACCTGAGGTTCAGTGCAGCTCTGAATTGAGCACCACTTAGTTCTGCTTTATGATGCTGATGAATGTGTGGAGCTGGTCTGGTAGGTATTTTAATTGTCATATTTCCAGCATGAGCTAGGAGAAAGAAGTTCCTTGGTTGTCATGTGGAATAGATTGAGAGGGCTGGGTTTATCTTAACTCTCTGTCTATACCACAGTAATGAGGAAGTGGTGCAATTTGAAGGTGGTTGGTGTTTTTATCTAAGCATATTTTAGTGCACATGTGTGTATCAGAAGGGTGGGATTGTAGGGGTGTTGGTGTAGCATCAGGGTGGGAATAATGGTGCAGGCATACAGTTGAGAGGAATGGCTTGTGCTGTTATTCCCTGGGACTGGTTGTAGCTGATTAATACACCCCAAACCTCTATATAAAAGAGTATTTCTAGCAGATTTTTAAAAAATTAAATATTTTCCTCTCCATTTAAGACCAAAAGAGGCAGATTTTGGTGTTCTTAACAGTTCTGACCTGAAGGGTTAGGAAAATTGAAGAGACTGACTTTGGGAGGATTATTAGGACTCTGTTAATTAACTTGACCAAAGCAGCAGTTTAACTGATATTCTTGTGCTGGTTTCTTATGTCTTCACCTCATGTTATTTTACCCTGTTGTAGAAATTTTTGGTACTTTGTAACATATTTGAAAGAAGAAGCATGATGGCCTTTGAGGTTCTGATTTCACCCTGCTGGTTGCACCAATCTTGTGTCTAGGTTAGGAGAAATTGTGAGCCCTGTGGAATGGGGTGTGTTTTAGAGGATAAAATATCTAGAGACCAAGAGAACTGTTATGTGATCACTTGCTTTAAGATGAAGATACTACCAGTTAACTATTGTTTTAAATGCATTGCTGTCTCTGGAGGAAATCTTTCCTTACTGTTACATATTAATAGATTAAGTTCAGCTGCAGGGCAAGCAGAATGAGCTGCAAAGATAAAGAAACCACACCTGGGTCTACGATGGCTGAAATTGCTTTAGTTTTGAGCTGTTCTGAAGTGCATGTGCTTGCAGAACATGAGCTGTCTTTTGCTGATAAATATGCGTTTCAGAATAATTTGCTGCATGTGGAGGATCTTTGCATATATATCAATTTTACATTTTCTGATTAAATTTTAATTTAAATTATTACATATATTTAGCTATTAGGATTATTGGGGGTTTTAATTAGTGAAATCTTTATAGAGTACAAGAATGCAGTGCAAAAGCTGTCTGCACTTTCTTGTGGCTTTGTCATCTGCTTATTACTAGTATATAATTTGTCATTTATAACATTGGTAATTTCAGACTCTGTTCTGAATCACTGACTGTCCCAAAACAGGTTCTGTTGAAACAGACAGTGTTAAGTGGAGGTCCTGAGATACCAGGGTTTCTAAGCTTTGGAAGAGCTAAAGGAGAGGGTCTGAAAAGCACATCTTTAAGAAAGGTATCTTACAACTATGTCACTATCTAAGTCCAGTTTTGGACAGCACTGTAGAGCACTGGGATGAAATGCTTGAAGGATGTGATCAGGCTTACCTTACAGGGTCACTGTTCCTCAGTGAGGAACAAAAATGCTCTTCACCAATGAAAATTGTGATAAAGAGCAATTAGAATTGAAAACAGTGAACTGTATCAATGTCCAGTTCTGCTGAAAACTTCGTTTCAGAGTGTTGAAATCTAGAGTATCTTAGTAAGCTAGGGTGTTTTGTTGGCTCAGGCATATGTGAAGTACAGGTAAGGAACTTCAGATGCAAAATCATTCCTGTAAGTAGTTCCCAGGGGATCTACAAGAATGCAGTCCTTGGTGAAAGCAAACATCTTTAGACAAAAGGTCATTTGTTAGTGACCTTTTCTTGTTGTTTATTTGCATTGGAAGTAAAATATCTAAGCTGAGATGTTCTGTAGAAAATTATCTAGGACAGTGGTGCTCAGGCTTGTATTGCAATGAATTTAGTACTCTTATCCACAAGGAAATTGGAAGTCAAATGGAAATATAGTGTAGAGTTCACTTTGTAGCTATGGAAGCTTTTCTGTTGAGATCTGGTTGTCCAGGGTATCAGGTTTCATCACTTGGCTCCTAACTCTGTATAAATCATCAATTGCAAAAGCAGAATGGTTTCCATCATGAAGCAGAAGCTGCTTATCTTTGTCTCACAGAATGACTTAGGCTTAAAATTCTGTTGTTTTCCCTGAAGGGAAATGTGTCAAATGTAGCTGCAAGAAAAGGAAAAAGAAAAAAAATAAATCAAGTTTGTCTTTCACAACAGGGATGTAATATAAGGAATTGTATTTATGTTCTGCTTAGAGACATCAAAGTAATTAGATGCCTTGAGATAAGTGTCCATGTGAGATGATTATCTGGATGAATTAAGTTGCTGAATCTCATTTAAGTATGAGATAGTTTTACATCTGTATTGTTGTGTTTCCTTTCCTTGTCCTGTATTCCTGTAAAGCTTTCTGTAGTTGTCTGTTACTGTTTTTTTTTTCTCAGCTATTGAATGAGGTTTGCAGAATGGGGTGAAATATTTTGCTTCAGGGAGTCAGCACTAATAGTTTAAACATGACTCTTCATCAGTGTGCAGAAGAGGTGAAGGGAGTTCATTGGTCCTTCCTGGGGCATGTTGTACATGTCCTTTTGTGTTCCATGTGTTCCACTTGTGATCAGCTGCTGTTCTGTAAGATGCTTTCCTGAATAATTCAAGTAAACCCTAAATCCCACAAATAGGAAAGAAGGTGACTGTTTAACAAGAAATGCTACTGTTTTCCTAATCTTATTATGTTCTTTGCAAAAGTATGCTTGAGTATACTCATGTGGACCCTTTGTTCTATTTGTGCTTTACAATAAGCAGAAGAAATGCATTTGAAAATAGCAAAGGAAAAAAAAATCAGGATGCCTCATGAGGTTACATTTAAACTTAGTGAGCCTTTACTGATGTGTGGAAGAACACATTTTTATTATGTGATTCTTCCCTGTGGTATTAGTTATTGCAGTTATTGCCAAATGACTGCCAAATTTCAGCTTGAAACAGGCACATCACAACCAACAATTTCCCTGTTCATATTATTAGAAACCAAGACATGAAAAAAATAAGAAATACCAGAAGTGGGGATTTCTTTATTTTCAGAACTTTTGGATTATGTTTAGGTCAGCTTTATACTTTTATCCTCTAGATGTGGGAGCTAGAAATGTCTTTTCAGTGACAACTGGCATTCCCATGCAGTTACTTAAATTTCACACTCAAATTTTCAGGGAGAAACTCTTAATTGTTCCTGAGAAAGTCCTTTTCACTAAACTCAGGAGCTGAAGTGTACAGGGGAGTTTCAGTGCTGTTAGTGAGAGTTCCATCTTTTGATTTCAGTGGTGCAGAGTAACTACCTTGAAAAACCCTGGTGGCTACAGAGGGGGCACCTGCTGAGCCAAGTGGATGACCTGCTGAGATGCAGAGGGAAGAAAATCCCTGCTTTAAGGATGTGCTTTAGCTGGTCTAACTTCTGGGTGGTAAGCATGAGGATCACCTAAAGGAAAGACTGATAAATTCAGGCACAATTATGGCAAGTAGGATTTGATTTCTCTGACACAGTAAAGAACAGTATGAAATGTACAAGTAATGCAAGTAATATGGCTAAAGTATATCATAGCTAACTGTGCAGTGTTACTGTCCTGATTGTCCTTTCCTGTGGTTTCACCAGGGTGGATCATTCTGCCTCCAGCTTCAGTACTTGTGCAATACTATTTTGTCTGCTAAACTGGCCATGAAACAGACACATCTTACTCTGTGTGCACTGCACAACTTTTAAGGTGCAAGGCAATGAATCCTGAAGAGTGAAACTTGTATTATCTGCATTTAATTTTTTTCTTTATGAGAAAAGTAAAGAAAACTTAGGTTTTAATTTTGCAGAAATTTCAGGGTGCATTAATCAGAACAAACAAATAATGTGATAAAATAAAAAATAAAAACTGGACAAGCTGTCCTAATATATGTTCATTAAAGCACTTTTATGTTTCAAACAAACAAGTATCATAGTGTTTCTATCCCTGTGTATGTCAACATTCAAGAGACTACAGTCAGAGAACATGGTCGTTTCCTACTAGTAATATAATGCCTTGCCTTGAAGAATATTTAATTTTTGATCAGTTTCTTCAATCAATTTCTGCAACAAATCTGTGCTTGAAATATCTCAAGTTGTATGAAACAGGAATTTCCCAATCAAAATACCTCTCAGTAATACAGTTTCTTAACTTCCTTGTTTGTCTGACAGTGATTCAGCCTGGCTGATGATGCTGACTCAGGAGTAATTCTTGGTTTTCTTTCATTTTTGAATGTTCCTGGTTTCATGTGTATGTTCCTATTGATGGACTGATTCTTATCACAAGAGATTTTCATGCTTGTGACTCTGGAACAATGTGATGATTACAGGAAAAAAACCTGTTAGTATCAGGTAAGTAAGTATTTACATTTTGTTTATGCCTTCAGCTGGTAAATCCTGAGGATTTGCCAAATGTTAAGCCTTGCAAGTCTTAAAGCTTCCTCTCACCTAAGAAATAGTCACTCTAAATTAAATAGAACATAAATGAGTATTCAGAGACCTTATCCAGGCAGAGGAACAAAACATGTGAACTCATGCTCATACTGTCTGGGCAGCAGTTGTTGCTGCACCTGAAAGCAGTTTTATACCTGCAACATTTCCTACTGCCTGCTCAGCTTCTTGCTTTGTCTGGATTGGTCTGGCCATGGAGATTGAGGACATGTCCTTGGACCTCAAAAGAGCTGCCATTGCCCCACCATCTTTGTGATCTAAACTTCTTAGGTCTTTGAGACTTCTTTATACCCGTGCTTTTCTTTCACTGTACAGTTACATTTTTCTGGTGCAGCTGCTGGCTGTTTCAAGCTGCTGTTGACATGCCAAGGTGTGCTGTGGCAAGTAAAGTGGCACCAGTGCCACCATCCAGATGGAAGAGGTTTTTCCCACATGAGTGGTTACAAGTCTTCCTTAGTATTTCATCAAGGAATTCTTGACCTGCTCTACTGGGTGTGTTGTTTTCTGTTCAAATCTACATGGTTTTCTTTGTCTTATATGGAAAGAATTGAACTGTTTAGAATCATAGAATGCATTGGGGTGAAAAGGACCTTTTGAGGTGGTCTTGTCCATCCAGCAGTGAATTTAAAACTATGCCAGGGGAACCCTGGGCTAAAACCATAGAGTCACAGTCCTGTGCTGTGTGTTCTTGTCATTTGCATCAACCTCACTTTGTAAAACTGATTTCATACTCATGAATTGCCTTCAAGAAAAACAAATCAAAGACAGCAGGACTATTTTGGTCCAGTTCTGTTGACTGCTGTAGTCTAGTTCATGGACAGCCTTGAAGGTCTTCAAGGTAAAATAAAGCATGTGGTTGGTTTGTATTCAGATAGTTGAGAAATCACATAAATGATTTGCAGACCCCTTTAAGCTATTGGTTTCCAAAATAATCATGATGTAGGCCAAATGTTAGCACACATCACTGGTGAATAAGTACCCAAGCAAGTCAAGATCTTTTTTGGCCTTGCCTGATTCTGACTCATTGTCTATTTCCTTATTATTGATGAGGCACCAAAGGGAGTCCCTATTTCTGCACTAAATTAATTTTCTTTTTTTTTTTTTTAATGAGTTAGTTTATTTTTCCTTGTACACCAAACAAAGGCAAACCTTTTCCCCTCTGTTACATCTTTCTACTTTTCTTCCTGCTTTGGATCACTGTGGGAGAGAAGGCACAGAATGTGTCCTGGCAGATGCTGGTGACTGGTGTTCTGCAGCCCAGGGAAGCCTGCGTGACTTTGCTGCCCTGGAGCTGTGTCAAACACACCACGGATACTTTGTAATTTGAATGCTAAAACTGAGATCTGCCCAAGTATTTGCAAGCAAGAGCCAAGAGGTAGAGAAGCAGAAAACAAAACAAAGCCAGCCTTTTAAGCAGTGTTAAGAGGTTTTGTAAAATTTGCCCCAGGCAAGTTTTGGTTTCTTCGTTTTACAAGTTGTTTGGCTTTTCTGTGAAGTCAGATATTGGAGCTCTCTGCCTTTGATTTTTGTTGGAAACAGAGGACACTGTACATATGAGAGCTTCAGAAGGTTAAGAAGCAAGCATGTCACTGTCCTGGATAAACCTGGCATTTAAAATATGTTTGTACAGCTGTCACCTTTGTCCCTTAAGCTATTCTCTTCTGTGGTCAGTGGGTGTTTCTCGTGTGTCTTTCGGATGACAGGGAAGGGACACACCTTGTGGGAAAAGATTCTTTTAAGTCTGTGCCCTTTTGACACTGTTCTGAGTGAAGCAATGTCCAGAAAACCTGAGAGACTACTTTGCTGAATAATTTTCTTTTCTCAGGGTGCATCTAAAATTCAAATGGATAGATCAAAATTAAGTAGCAGGAAGATGTTTGGTTAAACAATGAGACTCTGCTTTCCTAAAATGCATTTAGCTATGTGTATGCTAGGAAAAGCTTAAAAATTAAATCTGTGTTGTCTATACTGTGCACAGTTGCAAATTCAGTTCAACCACCTTGCAGACTGTTTTTTTATAAAAATAAATGCCTGAAAGAGAATTCTCATCCTTTCAAGTGATGTCAACTCCATTTGTCAGCAGTAAAAAAAATCAAATTGGTATAGTTAAGTGCTTTGGCCATTAAGGAATAAAATCAGAAGTAATCCCCAGAATGGAAGAGGATTTTCCATTTATATTCTTTTCTGTTTCTCTTTCCATCTGAGGTGAATTTCCAGAAATTTATTTAGGATATCATTCATTTACATTTCTAGTGTTCTATCACTCTATCTTAATTTCTTCTTGTATAGCTGAGGTTAAGCAGAGACCTCTTTATGTCAGGCATTTTTGTAAAGACACTCTTCACAGCAGTGAAGCAGTGCCTAGGAAAATAATTGAGATGCTTTGAGACAAACTTTAGTTAAATTGTCTACTTTTCAATTGTTTAAAATTGTTTAAAATTGTGCTGAAGTTATGATTTGTTAAATAGAGATGTGTAGAAATAAGTAAGATATCTTTTTTTCTAATATTACTATAACTTACATGCTGCTTTCTTTAACTGTGGTTTATTATTTTCTAGAGCATGAGAAGAAAAAGTGTGAATATTCTGGGGAAATGGGTGAACTTCAGATGACTTTGGGTAGTTGAAATAAGTTATTTGCAGCTAAGCAGTGGAACTTGTCACCAGAAGTTCTAGGACTCTTTTTTTTCCAAAAAAGCTGAGATTTGTGTTCTGTGATTTCCAATAACAAAGAAAGAAATAGGTATTATGCAGGGGATTAAACGGAATCATACTCTTCATGTGTGTTTTGGCAGTTCACTTGTAAACACACCAGCTGTGATTTACTGCAAATCTCACCTTGGTGAGATTTCAAAGAACAGTGGAAAGCCCAGATTAGTACAGTCTGGGATGTCACCAGCTGAGATGTTCCACATGAGTTTTATGAGAAAGCTTAAAAACATGAATTGAGGGGTTTTACCTGGTGGCTTTTGGGTTTGTGGCAATTTAACTGTTTGTTTTTTTTTTAAATTAAATTCCCTTCATTCTGCTAAGACCTGGCTTGGTAAATGATTTCATGTAAACCCAGTATTCATTACCATTTGAAGTTGAATTTTGGAATTTATCACCAGGCATGTAACCTACTGATGTTTTTTTGAAATGAAGGTCAAGTTTCACTTTCTTTCTGAAGAAAGCAAACCTGTTTTCTGTTGTTCTGTCGGGATGAACATATATACGTAGAACTAACTAATACAAAGAGCTCTGACCTTGCCACCACCTTCCAAGAATTTGTTTTGCGTGACTTACTGTGTGTTGGAGGGGCTAGGAAAGCAGCTCTGTCAACTGCTTTTGTCAGCAAGTGTTGTCAACCCTTTTTCAGAGTCAAGGGTTATACAGATTAACTGTGTAATCATTAGCTATGCTCAAGGCAAGAGTTAAGGAGGACTCGGATATCACTGGCTGAATAATTGCTGGGAAACCTTGAGCTAATAAATTCTCTGGTGAGTAGCACTAGATCACTCACTAAATCTGATTCAGGAGTCCTTAACAGTTTCCTCTTTTCAGCCCTTGAAGGAGGGGTGTGCCCATCATCACACACTGACTAAACCTTCTGGAGTGCTTTGTGGGGCTATAAATACAGAGTGCACTATTTTAGTTGTAGTACCTGTGAAGCAGATCTTGGAGGGAGAGACTTTCTCTGCCAGTGAGGGCAGGATTCCTGTCTGACACCGGTTTTGAGGTTGCCAAAAGCGTTGCATGTGCTGTGTTTACCTGCAGTTCAGTGCTACAGAGGCAACCAAGGGTGCTTTGATTGAAAAATTGTTACTTCTCAGGCAAATGTTTAGCTGGTGAGAGTTTCTGAAGAACTTCACAATCTGGAGGCAAAGTGCTTCCAACCTTTTTTCATTTCAAACAGAACAGACCTGCAAGGAGGAGCATTGTTTGTTGTAATATGTTGTTGTTTGCACTGTATATTGTGTGTGGTCTTAACTGCTGTGAAATACCAATTACTTTTTACAAGCTTGTAGAGTGTAGCTCAGCACAGTAAACAAGTCTTTTTTCGATGTTGGAGTGTCCCTGTGGACAACTTAGGCAAGCATTATAGATCAGAGTAAGCTTAATGTGGGGGTAGCACCCTGTAGGTTTTGCAGGTATTTTTTTTAAATGATCCTTTATTAAGTTGGAGTAGCTACAAGGGGGAAAAAATTGAAGTAGACATGTCTCTTACTTGCTGTCACCTTGCACTGTTCCTACCCTGCCCCCCTTAAGTTTAGCCCATCTATATTCATATTCTTAAGTTTTTATTTGGTTGACTGCTCTTGCACACAGGGCCAAGCAACAGGCAGAGGCAGTAACTGGACTACAGGGCTGTTTTTTCTTGCATCTTTCTTTAATGAGGTACAATCTTATTATGGGGTGAGTACTGAAAGGCTGTTTTGTGAGCACTGACAGGATAAACATGCTTAATGTTGCCAAGGAGAACAAAGAAAAATGTTCTCTTTGTAGGTGTTGGGCCTTGCTCTGTTGCTTTCAGCTTTGTGAAGGAACTTCTGAAAGCTTCCAGCACAGATCAAGGTGAGCAACATCTAAATTCAGGGCATGTATACCCAACTGCTGCTTTGACCACATCATGTACACCTTTGACAGCTTCTGGATTCTGAACTAGAAAAACCAAAACAACAAAAAGCAAAACAAAACCAGAAAAAATGTTCGTGTTTTTGTCTTGGCCACTGCTGTCTTTTTGACAGTGTTGTAAAGCAGGAGCTGTACCAACTGCAGGATGAGAGAATCATCTGAAGCCTTTTACGATGGGAGTTGTGTCTCTGTGTTCTGGGGACTAATGTAAGGATTTGACAATTATCCTTAAAGGAATCTGAACTATGAGGCATTTGAGGAAAGAGCCAGGGGACTGGTGGGAACAGTGTTCTGGCAAGTGCAGCTGCAAAAACATGAAGCTGTTTCTCCCAAAAGATTTGGAGGAAAATATCGGTGTTTCCTTTTGCAGCAAATCTTGGGATGTGTAAATGGAAAAAGGAAAGACAAGGGAGCCTTTACCCTGCCCAACAGTGTTTTTGTCAAGACAGTCTGTTAAAGCTGTGAGTCATATGATGTTATCATGGATTCTTTTTTCTTTGATTTCTGCTCATTTCCATTCTGACAGCTTAGATCTGGGTGGGAGAATTTCTGGCTCCCACTTTTTCTTGTGATCTGCAGTAGCTGAAACAAAACATTTGAAACTTGATGTTCTTGATACATGAAAGACTTCCCCTGTCATCTCTTCTGAAGGCATGTACTTCAGGATTCCAAGAAGAGTTATTTATGTGCTGTCATTAAGATTCATGTTGCCCACTTCTCTTCCCTCTTTGTAGGTATCTCTTTGTAGAGGTACCTTTTGTGATAATGTAGCTGCTTCGGTCTTGCCCTGTTGATATTTTGATGGCAAAGTACTGTAACAAGTATCTACAGTAAAGAAGGGATGGAAATTTTCCTCACCCGAAGGGGTGGAGGGGTGGGACCAAACCCAAACTTTCAGAAAAATGAATGGCTTTACTTGAGTGCCATAAACACTCCTTTTTTTCACTTTGGCCCTAAACCTTTGAGTGACAAAATGAAGATTTTTTTTTTTTTTTTTTTCTGCTCTCCACAGAATCCATTCCTAGAGGATGGAAGAAAAAAAACACAAGTGAGTTTTTAAGTTAGTTTTCTGAGGTAAAGTGCCAGTGTCACTAACCACATTCAGTAATGTGTTTATTAGCTGGAGCAACTTAGGTAAAAGCAAAATAAGAGAAACATCATGTCCCTCAGGACACACAATTTTGAAATGGTTAGCTTGGAGCAGTTTAGGAATTCAGAAATCATTGGAGGGTTGGTAACTCCATAACACCAAAGTCACAGGGGCTGATTTGTCAGTAAGATGGAGTCTAACCTTTTCAGAGGTCTACTCAGAAAGTGGGGACAAGGTGGTAATTTTTTTATATCGTTCTCTGCTGGTAGTACTGTATTTCACAAAACTGAACGTGGGATCTAGCAAGTTTAATATTTCCTGATGAGGTGAGGCTGTGGATTTCAGCAGCAGAGGTCACCAGGTTTGTTATTATAGGAGGTACTTTGTGTTGTGACTCTATTCCTTATTCACTAGATGGTTTTCACCATCTAGTATTGCAATCTGTGTGCAGCTAAGATCAAACATCTAAGCTGGAGGGAATTTTTTTACTGCCTGTTGAAAATGGGCAATAAAAACTTGCTTTTTTTTTATTTTTTTTATTTCATGATGTAGGACCTCATACCTCCAGCATCCATTCCAGTTTCCAGAGTGTTCTCTATAAACTAAAATAAACAATTTATCCTCCCTGTTCCAGTGAAGGAGTTGTAGGGTGAGACAACATATATTGCCCATCACTTAGGACAATAATATTAGCTAATTTACAGATTTGGTATAATAATATCAACTTCTGCTAAGATGGTAAGAGTTATTTCATGAGCTCCTTGGTTGGCAAAGCTGCTATATTCTTTTTCTCACCTGGGTTTAGAGACTCTTCACAGGTGTTGCAGGGATTGTTTGTGGTGTTGCTCTACACAGGACTTGAAACCAGGACAAAAAAGCACCTGTATAAAGTATGTGTGTGTGGTTTTCTTTGTGGTTTTGTTGTTGGTGTTTTGATTGACTTTTTCTTAAAACAAAACACTCACCCTTTCACAGATCCCCTCTACAGCAAAGTCTAGGAGTAGTTGTTCTGGTATAAGTGACAAGTTCTGTCCATTGCCACAGGTGGACACAACTGATGACCCTGCTCTAGCTGCTTAAACTGACTTTGCTGCTAATGTGTCCTGAAACTGTGAGGCCTTTACTGAGAGTTCGTGGTGTTATTTTTTTTCACAAAAGATTTTCACTGTATGTTCTTTCAGCCACTAGAAAACTATCTCCAGATATTTGGATATTTCCATATCTCCAGAGCTGCTGTAAAATATTTGGAAATGATGGTAATTGTGTTTATAGCAGCATCCAACTGTACTGCTCTGAATTCAAAGAGCTGGGCTGTTAATTGTGGGTACTGTTCCATTTCTGGTATCATTCCACGTGTTGCAGCTGCATTATGCTACTAGGGAGGGACAGTTCCTGTTGCAGATAATGTGTTTTGTTATAACAAAGTGAGAGCAAATTGACAGAGGCCAAATCCACCCTTTTTCTGAAGCACCCTCTAGAAGGCCACCTTGTAAATGCTAAGGCAGGCTTAGCTTTTTCTCTACAGACTAATCTTTCAAAGATCCTTCTATAGGGAAAAAAGTTGTTTTGAGGCTTCAGCTTACTCAGGTCTTGTATGCCACGATTTCATTCAGCATGCTGTTTTTCATACAGATATTTTCTCCTCACTGTGTTTTCCCAGTCAACCTATCCCTGTTGGCTTGAAAGAGTGCAGATCAGGAATCATATTAGCAGGAGAAATTATAATTTGAAAATATGTATTAAATTGTACCCTTCCAAAGGTAAGGAGTTCAGAACTCTGGCTACAGTTTCTCCTTAGTATTATTCAGGTTCATCAGGAAACCAAAGTATGATGAATGCTCCAATCTCTGCTATGATCCTATTATAATCTCAGCATTTGTGTAGGCAAGGAGAACAGAAGGAGATAGACTAGAAGATAGCCCTAAGTGTACAAGCAAAATTCCTTTTGTTTTTAACATACCCAAAAGCCCTGGCATCTCCTGTTTGAGTGTGGTTTCTATTTCAGGAGGATTATCAGGAGGCTCAATGGCTTTCTGCTTGTTCTCTGCACAGTCATACAATTCTTCCAATCTTTTCCCTGGCATTACTGAGCAGCTTCTTGCTGTTTGCGGAGGTACCAATCAGTGGGTGATGTCAGCAGAGCTAATGTATCCTTTATATAGAGTGAGAACATTTCACGACGTGGATTCTTTTTTACCACGCAGAGCACATCACATTGCCAGAGTGTCTGTTTGAAAGGCAATTAAGAGCTACAAAGCCTGATAGATCAACTGCCTGGGGAAACAAAGTTCACTTTGTTCTGAAGCAAAGAGAGAACATAAGGAGTGGTGTGTTCAAAGTGAGGATATATTTATTTATTTATATTTAACTTTTTAAAGAGAAAATAAGTAAACTTTAAGAACAGCTCAACACTTGCCTGGCAGGGGAACTGCTCTCAGTTATTTGGAATATTTGCCACTGTTAGGGTACTGTCTTAAGTCTGCAGCATCTGAGTAGTGTAGAATCTGGTTTAGGCCATAAAGATAAACAAATTGTACTGGTGCTTTTACCTTTTAAAGGATCACTATTCCCTGCTACCTTTACCAGAATTACCCATCCTTCGTTTTGTGTTCTGTGTATATTATTCACTGGAATAAGCTTCACAGTTCTCATTGTCCCCTCCCAGAAATTGCTTGCAGGGTACCTCAGCCTTTAGCAAAAATTTGTGAGGCTTTTTATTCATTAATAGGTTTGTGTTCTTTATTATGATAAGAAGAAATAATGTTGCAAAAATACTTGGCTTATGACTCTGAGACTATCAGCCATTCTCTATGAAAGTCAGGGGAATGGAAAAATCTGTTTTCTGGAGTCTGCCTGTGTTAATGTTGACAATTCAAATATTCAGTGGCTTATTTGAAAAAAAGAAAATTTCCTTGATACATAATGATAACTGGCACAAAAGATTTGTGGCAATTCTTGAGGAGCACTTGTTGCAAGGGTTTGGTTAAGTATTTAAAGAAAAAAGGCTTTACTTCAAAACCTGTAATATACCACAAAAACTTCAGATGTTTTAGATGACATGTCCTGTAGCTCAGTAATTTTGATTGTAACATGATAGGTAGCAAATCTGAAATACTGAATGTGTTAGAACCTGAATACTCTAAGCTAACTGTCATTGGCTATGTACACTTTTGGTCATATTAAAGGTGTTGTTAGTAAGTGTGAAAGCTGGAACAAAACTTGTAACTTTGCTTTCTTGCAAAGTCTACTTTAATGATCTGTGTGCACGCAATGAAATTTTATTAAGTTTTTCTACCTTTTCAAACAGAAAACTACTTGTTCCAGCAGATATTTTTAATGCCTTTTGACTTCCTTTATAAATTCTGCCTGATTTCCTCAGCCATAAATTTTCTGAGCATTGTATTTTCCTTGAGAGTCACACACCTAACCAGCAATTTTTATTTGTTTAGGGCAGTCACACAATAGGGAAAGATGAAAAATACTGAAGATGAAAGAACTGTGAACAGATTTTAGCTTGGTTTAACTGCATTAACTTAACTTGTCTTATATATTTAGTGGCTTGGTGTCCATCTTTTATGCAATCTATACTTTTAGCTGCCAACATTCAACTGATTTCCCAAAGTTTTATAGATGATAGCTAAGAAGAAAATAAAACCTTATAATTGTGGATGAACAAAAGGATGTATGATTGGAAGCTCATTAGTTTATTGGAAACAAGTTGTCCATAGCTAATTTTAAATTACTCAGTTTTCTGTTGCTTCATTACTTGTTTTATTTACTTCATTGCTTTTTTCTTAAAAATCATCTTGAATTAGTTATGAAACCTATTCTTTAAGAGAAGTCTTTGTATTTAGCTCTCTCTTCTAAGTATTTCTGGCAACCATGCTAATGGTTTTGCTGAGTAGAATATCTTAAGTTTCTTGGAACTACAGTTCCCTTGAAGCAGCTAAGCCTCTGTCATACTGAGCAGTCCCAGGTACTGTCTTTATGTAGCAGGACATGGACAAGGCCATATTTAAATGCAGAATATCTGGAAGGAATCCATGTTTTTACTGCAGAGCTGAGTGAGTGATTAATGAGCTGGAAGATTTGCCAGAGCTGAGCTCTGCCCATGACACTTCTGATTCCCACTGTAGGTTGAGACTTTCATTTGCTCCGTTTTATTGGCATGCAGGAAACACCTAAGCATGGTGCTATCACACCCCTTCTGCTATACTAGGATTGTTTCTACCACAAATTGCAGGGTCATGACTGACCAAGAAGGGCAGGGCTTGGTCTCTTGTACCTTTTTATGGCATTGCAAATAGCTATGCAATCATCCTGGAGTTAAGAGTGCAAGAATACAAATTACAGACTAACCCAGGCTGCTGGTGTCTCAATGCAAATTGTTGTTTATGTTGACTTCACTCTGCTGGTTGTTTCACAAAGGCTTATGATCATGAAGAGGGTCAAAGAGGTGTAAGGTACATTTAGTGTAGGCATTGTTGAAATTACTATTGAAATGATCTATGAGAATGAACTATTGGTACCACATTGGTGTGCAGCAGTTCAAAGACAGTGGAAGTTCTTTCCAATTTGGATTGCTGGTGAGTACAGGGAAACAGACAGTAATTAATGGAAGGAAATTATTTTGACTAAAATGCCAGAAAAGCTGAGTCTCTGCTTTCTGATCTGGTGCAGATACAAAAGCATCACTTATTTTAGGGTCCTTGAGTAGTTATTACAAAGGTAGGAAGGAGAGGATCACAGGTTCACGAGTAAAAATTCGTGCAAGTGTTGAGGCCTGGGTGGTAAAGGTAAGAGGTTGAAAAGTCCCAGAGCACTATATATAGTACCAATCTTAAAGGAAACTGCTTTCTCAGATGGTGTTGGTAGTCATGGTCATTGATGTAATAACACCTGTTCATCTCTATATGATTATCAGCATACATTGTATGGGGAGGTCAAATTTCACTCTCTTGCCCTATGGCTGGCTGGAATGAGAAGGTTCTCTTTTCTGTCCCATAAGGCTTGTTTTTTTCTTCAGGGAAAATCTAAAAGCCTGTGCATGAAGATCAGGTAGAATAGCCTAGTGCCACTTTGATTCCCCTGTGAATGGTGGAAAACTCCAACTGTAAGATACTGTGACACAGGCAGGGATGACACTCGTTTTGAAGTCTGAAGCATCACAACCCACAAATCACTTGAGGAAAGTGTTGCTTTGAAACAAATCAGAAATATTTCCAACGAGACTGCTTTGAGTCTCCTGGTGAGTTCCATCTCCAGTCATAAGACTGCAAGCTGTTGCAATATGTGCTATTTATTTTTAGGATTAATACTGCACAAAGGTTTAAAGCATTACAACTTTCTTCACAGAACTTAAACCCATGTAAAAAATTCTCTCCTTCAGTTTGAAAATAATGCTTTGATTTAAGTAACAGACAAACAAATTGCTGTATCTGTAGAGTGGGCGATGGGTGTGAGGTTACTTCTGGTTTTATTTAGCTATATGTTAGAGATGCATATTATCTTTGCATTTGCATGTTCAGATCTTTCTGTACTCTAATGGACTTGAACATACAGAACTCTGGAATTTTGCCCATTTCTCATGTAGGCTGAAGCCTTGGAAGTTTGAAAGCACAGCTCTTATTCTGTGGAGCATCAGTGCATGAAACATTAACCAAAACAATTTAGAAAGGAATTGGAATTAACTGGAAGTTGCAGTTGGAAGCTGCTAACTCAACCCTATATTTAAAGTCTAAAAGAACCGGAGAGGGAGAGAGAAAGATAATTTAAACGCAATTGAGAAAAAGAAAACCATTTACTTCAAGCAATGTATAAAAATGTTTACATTTCCCATCTGTCTTTTCAAAGATAGAAAAAATATCTATTGAATTTTAAAGAAGTGCTTTCTGATCCTTCAGATCAGAACCTTATGCTGTCTTTTGTCTTTTGGCAGGGGATGTGGGGGGTACATGTGTGGAGAAATTGTCGCTTAGAAGCACACTTAACTCTGATTTGCTCTATGCTGTTTTTTCCTGTTTATGTATCAACTTTTTAAAAAGTTTTAATTATATTTTTACTTTTTTTAAGGAGCCAGCATCAGTTTCTTGAAGCTTGTGAGTGGATTTGCATTCTGCTTTGAGCCTCAAACTTGGTTACAGTTGCTCCTGGTGGTGACATGGTTTCTGCTGTGGTACTTTGAGAGTGTTCCAGTTTCTTGAAATTACACAAAGATATTAATGGATAATTCTGACTCACAACAGTGAATGTTTCATTTGTTTGGGAGGATAGGGAACAAAAATTCCCTACAGAAATGTAGCTAAACAGAGAGAAGGCTGAGAGATGCAGTGATTTATAGCCTTATTAGAACAAATTATGCAAGGTTCTACGGCCTTTAGTAATGTCAGATGTACTGCATCAACTGTCATGTTATGTTTTAGATCTCCCAGTCCCTAGTTTCTTTATAAAAGGTACAGATTTATTGTCAGCAGTTCTTAGTCCATCACAGTTACACTAGAACACTTTAGCAAGATTTCAGCAATCACTGTGATGGGGAATTGTCTATTTTAGCTCTTCGCTGAGTTACTTCTGAGAACAACAATCTGCCTTCAAAACACAGGTTTTACTTCTTACTATGCTCAGCTACTGGTTTTCACAGAAATCTTAGTGGGGCTGTACAAATGCTAGTTCAAATTCTAAGTAACTTCTCTATTTATTTAGAACTAAGGATTTGTGGCAAGATGAGACTTTTTACGAGCAAGTGTACATCTTTCCTTGAAAATCAATTATTTGGCTGCTGTGTGAGAGATGAGCTGCCTGTGGATGAGGTGTGGCTTCTGCACATGTCCTGTGGTGGAGCTCTTCTGTCCAAGTTCTTTGGATGTTTACAGCTATTGAAGGATTTTAATACCTAGCTGCATTCCTCTTGGCTGCCTGTGCCTTTGTTATAGTGTGTGTTCCAGTGCAGCTTTTCAGGACTAACTTTTCCACTCTGTATTATGCAGAGCTGAAATTCTGAGGGAAACAGCTGGTCTCATGAAATAGTGGGCTCTCTTCTGATAGTTATCATCAAATATTAGTAGTTTCCCTGTTTACTTTGTTTTGCCTGCATGAAGAAGGCTTTCTTCTAAGAATGAAGCGAGTTAAGACTTTTCTCTCAAAATATTTCTAATTTCAATAATAAAAAAGCACATGTGTGTAGCTTACTACTGTGAGTCTACAGATACTTCATGTAAATAACTGTAAAGGAAGGAACACAGTGACTTGTTTTCATTACCTTCATTTTATCAGGCATGAAATCACTGGTACATAGCAGCTTGGTGTGTCAGTAGTAACCTCAGAGGCTCAAATAATATTGATGACATGAGATAAGAATGCTGCAGTCCTTATCAAGGAACTGTGTGAACTTTTTGAGTGACAGGCTAGAAGACACTGCACTCCAGCTGAAAAGCTAAGAAGGCCTTAAAAGTGGCAGCCATTAGCAATGCTGACGAACTTCTTAAAAAATGACAAGTGCTCAAATCATGTCATCTTGAAGAGCTATTAATATGGACCATTATCTTCTTGCTGCTTTTGAATTTTCTGATTAAATTATAGCAGGCAACAAAAGTCATTACCACTGAAATGGCTGCGTAGTTGCAGATCAGTGTTTAACAACTGCTGAGTTTCTTCTGTTAGCACAGCACTTCATGGTTCTCTTGGATAAAGTTTTAGTACATACACAGAACTATCAGCACACAGCAGCTAATTCAGTGTCTCCCATGGCCCTGTTCTGTTAACTGATGTAGTTGCCATGCCTAATGCCATTTGCTTGATAGTTTTAATTTCTTTTATTTAGCTCAGAACCCTTTAATAAAACAAGAACCTGGTTTACTAGAGCCTAACTGTGGCATCAGTGTTTACTGAATTAAATTAGGGCTTCTTTGTATTTAGTAATAAAGGTGCATCTCACTCTTTGGGGAAGTGTCTGCATACAGCTGTTTGTTTCCTGAAGCTGGGGCACTATTAAATGTTTCAGGGCATGTGGAAACTCCTCTGCTGTACCAGGACTGTTCTCTCTATCTGTGAAATGGGGAGCAGCCCATAACCAGGGTGCTCTGTAGATGTTTATTTGAAGAGGAGAAATTTACAGTGGTGAGTGAAATGAAACTGGAGAAGCATGTTTTCTCCAGTGAATCAGGGATGTTCAGGTGTGCTGTCTTTCTTGATCTAAATATTTCCTGTACTGTTTTCAAAGAACTTTTTGATTTTCCTTTGTGAAAACTAGATGCTGCTAATAGTGGGTTTCTACTGTTTATGTAGGAAAACTTTCTAGCCAAAATATCCATAAGGTGTATCTCTACAAAGAAGTGCACAAAATGGCTGAGAAGACAAAGGGAAGTGGTAGTGGTCTTGTAGCTGAGATCATTGATATCTGCAGCTGCAGTTCTAGCAGGAGCAGCAAGGCAGGGGAACCACATCTGAAGATGTCTGTATTCCAGAGATTGTTTCTGCACACTGTTAGGCTTGGGAAGTGTGGGTCCAAGTGGCTAAGCAGGCTCAAATTAGCAGTTAGATGAGTGATTGCAGTCAGAACCATGAGAGTTACCAATCAGCCTGGTTTTCTTTGACAAAAGAGGAAGAAAGTTGTATGTTATGTTCATGACTGATTTCTGATGCTCTCAAGCCTCCCCACCATTTGAATATGACTAAATACAAATTGGAACTTTGTCAATCAGCCCAGTCCCCAGACAGGAACAGGAAGGCATCGTGGATCATTTATACTGCATCCATCACTGGTGCTATTGCTCTCGCTTCCAGTTTGTTTTATAGAGAGATCTGATCAAGACAAAGCTGGAAAAGGAATTCAAGGCAATTATTGGCAACATGGAGGGGAAAACCTTCACAAAAGGAGGTCGACTTGTTCCTCTGAGTCCTTACTTCAAAACTCATAAGCTTTGTGCTGCTTTTAGACTGCAAAATATATAATGGATCCCATGCTGAGCTTATTGTGACACACAATGGCTTTTTATTGTTGTTCTCCTAACAGCTTTAGGAAACCTCAGAAATAAATGTTTTCTTATCCTGTCATAAAATCCAACCCTTTATAATAGCTATCAAAACTCTTAATTCTTCCATGAAGCTGTTAGGCAAGAACTGTAGTTTCTATTTAAGAAGGAAAAAAAAAAAAGGCAATTTGCCCAACAGTAATGGAGAGAACCAGCAGATTCAATACTAAAATACACCCACCAAGAGTGCTTCCTTGCTAGGTCCTTAGAATCTTTTGAAACATATCTGCATCTTTTTAAGTATAAAAAGATATAAAGCAATACCAAATTGTCCTACTTTTTTATGCAAGACACATTTTTTTGCCTTCCTAACTTGAAGGCTATGGGATGGTTTCCAAACAGTCTGATACTTTAAGGGTCAGGAGCCTTATAAAGAACAAACAAGAGACTAAATTTTGCTTTTGTGTACACTGGGTTCATGCCAGAATAACCAGAATAACCCAACTGATGTTACTGGAGTTATTTACCCTTGTGTGAATCCAGAGTAATAGAATAAACTGAACTTTTCTACTGCAAGGAGGACAAAAAATAAGAAAGTGCTTGTCAGGTGACTTTTTTTTTGTTAAGCTAGGCAACAATGAAACTGCTCTCACCTGCTGGTTTTGCTCTCGCTTTAGCTGTAATTTCCCTTCTGAATTTGTGTGGGTGTTCCTCATGAGTATCAAGACCTCAGAGTTAAAGGAAACACCCTAGAAAAGGGGTTGGCATGGTAAGGATTCTTCTTCACTGTGGGAAAATGTCCTTAATGAACAAAATTGATAAATCCACTTAACCATATAACCTTTGACAATCACTTGCTTACTGTTTGCTTGCATCCATTTTCTTTGACAGCATGATTCTGAGCAGAGAAGGTTGTTTCTCAGCAAGGGTATTTTAATTCTGACACTTTGTCTAGGATTTTAACCAATAGTTCACCTCATGGTGCAGGTACTCTTCCAGCTTGTGATGATCTCTCTTTTATAGTGGCCCCTTGAAGCAGGGTCCCAGTTGACTGCCCACAGTAGTTGCTATTCCACAATACATGAGTGCAGCTTCTGGTGTCACACTGTTTTTACAGTAGAATCTGGGTGTGAACAAATGAAATTGAATTGTAGAGTTGTGAAGCAAATAAGCTTATTATTGTAGGAAAGGTACTTTAGTCATATGAATCCTTATGCTTCAGTTTCCAGCCATGTTGAAGTGCATTGCTAAAGGGATTAGAATCAGAATAATTAGCCTGGTAGAAAGATCAAGTCCAACCTTCCACTTGAAGCAGAGTGAACTTGTACCAACCCCCAGTCTGGGGGAAAAATCCACTGTTTCATCCATTCCTGAGTTGTGGCTGGGAAGAGCATACATAAACTTGGATGCTTTGTTAGGGTGATATCTGCTCTTACCCTGCTTTCCCCCTGTTACTTTTAATTTTGTATCCAAACACTGCTCCTTTTCCTGACAAAGAACATCAAAGGAGATGTTTAATTACAAGTGTCCAAATTGCTGTATCTTTTTCATTTAAGCAATAATGGAAACTGTCAGTGAGGGGGAACTACTGGGCTGATGACTTACATTGTTTTGTTTCCCATGTCCTCTTAACTAGTGCATTTTTTTTTTTTTGGGAGAGGTTTTTTTTAATTAACTATATAATAAAAGCATCACCATGAGAGTGAGATCAAATTTAATTGTTAGCAGAAGTTTTAAAAACTTTAAAAATGATACTGTGTTGTGTTGCACACTTTAACTACATCCCTTGGTAATTTTCCAGTTCACAGCTGGCTAATAAAATTCAGCCAACATGGTTTAGGAAATACATACTACATATTCAACAGCCATAAGGAATCCAGGCTGACACCATGCACTTACATAGGTTAATAGCTCTTAAAAGCAATTTCAGTACAGTGGTTCTGGAATTAACTTTTTAATAATTGTACAACTGCCCAAGCAAGTGGAAAATTTGACTGGTATGTTTAGACTAACAGTGAAATATGTCTAAGAAGCAGAGCTACAGAAACAGAAATTTGTCATTTCAGAGTTTTAGTTGGATCATGGACAGGTTTAAAAGATCAGACCTGTTTAATGTCAGAGTTATCCTAGCACATGAACTGGGTAGCTCTCCCAAAGACAAGCTCAGTCAAAGAGCATTAGTAAGAAACAGTAAAGCCATATTTGCTAAAGGTGCTGCATGATCTTGGAAGAGTCACTAAAGCTCTCATGGCAGTTCTCTTCTGCAGTAATGAACTTGTCTGCTAACACAGCCTGAGCTTGTTTATGTATTAAAACTGGAGAGGAGTGTACAGGAAGAGAGATTTTTGCCCTCATGCAAAGAAAGTTCTTTAACTTCGGCCATGTTCAGCCTGAATAATAAAAGCTGGCTGTTATTAACCTTACTGGCCCTCCTCCCTGAAATGGCTTCTATCTAAAGCTGAAACACATCAGTGGGCAGTAGTATCAAGGCAGGAGCAAGGCTGTGGGTGTTGAGAACAGATGTGGCCTGCAAAAATATATTTTAATAATAGGTTTTTAATTTTGCATAGGAGTTGACTGCATATTTGGACTGTATCTTGGGAGCCCAAGGCTCCCACCCACGCTTGTTTATCACAAAACCTTTTTTAACAAAGTGGGAAAAAAAAAATTTCTTTGGGGCCAAAGCAAAACTGGAAGCAGCATGGCAAAGCAGGGATGGAGGCGTGGGACTTGCTTAAGCCTCAATGAGTATTTTTTGCTGGATCTACAGCTTGCTTGTATCTGTACACATTATCAAGAATAAAGAGGGAGAGTAAGTGAAGGCTATTTTCACTCTTCAGGAGCCTGCTTAAATTGTAATGTAGAATTTAATTCATCTGTGAATGCAAAAAACAACTTCAAAAGAAGGTAAAGAGAAGACAGACAAGATCCTGATGGGATTTCTCACAGCTCAAAACCTTGATGAGGGGTTATCTGAAAAAGCCTTACATGAAACCCAAGTGCCTGCAGCATCCTTGGGCCCAGGCAAGCGAGGATATAGTTCTGTGTACCATTTCCTTACTTTCAAAGCTTATGATGCTTTGTTGATATATAAAAGCACTTTTAATTCTATTGACACTGCCAAAGACAGTGAGGATATGTATCGAGGGCAGATTCTAATATGCACTTCTTAATTTAGTTTCTGAAAGGCCAATTTCATGCACTGCTGTTTTTGATAGGATGCCATTAAATAAGGATGTTAAGAGAGCATTTAAAAATACATAGTCCTCAGGCAAGCTGTTTCATAGCATTGAAGAGATTTTATCCTGCCTTGAACTAGAAATCAAAAATTGCATTTATATCTAAAGACAGTCAAGTGCACATATCCTGTCTTGGTTTAGTTGGTTGGGTTTTCTTATTTAAAAAACCAAACAGAAAAAAAAGGGTTGTTTTCTCCCAGGAACTGCCTTGGAAAAATTAGTAACAAGTGTGCTTTTAGCTGGAAGTGGAATCTTGATGGGGTAGGATGAATAACTTGAGCCCAGTGTAATGTACTCAGTTGTGCTGAGCACTTGGGGTTTCTCTATGTGGATCAGATGCAGTCTTACACCTTTTAGCTCAGTGACCTCTGTATCACTTGTTAGTCAGGACTGAAAATAAATTATATGTGTTTGTTCCTAAGGAGGATTAATGTTAAGCTCAAAGACTTGGTGGATCTATGTGTGATATAGGGTAAATAGTTGAATAGAGAGTGTTCCACAATTGCACTGTTACTGGTAGTATCCTTATGAGTGGGAGTAAATTAAGTTATAAAAGTGTACTAAGTTGTACATAAAACTATGACCTGTTTGTTCCAGCTGTATGCTCTGTGGATGGAGCAGTCTCAGCCTGCCATTTGAGAAATCTTAGAATAATGTAGCCTGTGGTTTGCCTAGAGTTGATTCAGTGCATTCTTTTCTTTGTTCACAAAGTTCTCAAGTGCCATATTGATAGTCCATGTTGGCAAGCCAAATAAACAACCAGTGTTGGGTGCTTTTTACAGTATTGACAGTGCCTGCTTATGGTTTATATTCCATTGTTAGGATGAAAGAGTTCACACTCTTAACTGACTCTAGAGCTGTACAGGCTTTAAATGTAAACTACTCCTCTGAGTTTTAAGATACCATAAAGAACAGACGAAAAAATTGAGCAACAGTTTGTTCTTCTGAATGGCTGCTTCCCACTGGGTATAGGATTTGATTCTGTGGTCATAAGAGTTTTAGGGAGCTTTATGGATAACAGTGTTACATTTTGGGTTAAGAGACTGAAGATGTGTCAAGCTTAAATCCTTGAAACCTATGTACTGAAATGTTTTACAGAGTTAATGAATTATAAATAAGAGACTTAGCTCATTCATTAAATGTAAGTGGATGCTGACTCATTTAGATATTAAACCTGATGGTACAAAATGAGTGTTATAAATGTGCAGTAAAACTGCAAATATTATTTATACACCACTTTTGGTGGGGGGAAGGGTATAGCTGGACTGTGAAGATGGGAAAGATAAAATTTCATAATGGCTATGTAAGTTGAAAACCTGGGAAACTGTGAACAAGATAACAAAAAAAAGTAACTTCTCAGCTGAGCTCAGTTCTCAGAGCCCAGATCAGCAGTGTTCTGAGAGCTGAGACACTGGCAGTGAATCAAGTATTTCTTCCTTCTCCCGCACCAGTAGTCCTAACGTGCCTCTTTGGAGAAGTGTTTTTTCACTTTGAACATATGGCATTATCTTGAGCTGACAGCTTTATGAATGTTTCCAAGAAGGCCAAGTCTTATATTGAAGGCCAAGAATGCAACTTCATTTCCTCTTCCGAAGTTTAATCTAAAATTTTCTTTGCTTTTTTGTACAGATTTAATTTGGAGCACATATGTACAACATGTGTAACACCATCAAGTCGTTATCTGATGGTCATTAAAACAGTGGGAATGAAATCAAACAATAACTTGAAGGTATATATGGGCAGCTGTGCTGACCAGGATGAACTTTCATCCAGAACTGTTGCTTTAAATTTTGTAACAGTAGTTTCTCTTGAGAAGAAGCTAGAAGTAGTGACTTTAAAATTGAGGCCTAGACCATATGAATTTTCATATCATCTTTGTGTGTATTTATAAACATTTGAAACCTTAAAATAATCACTCTTGTGTGTATTTTAAGTACTGTTACAAACCAGTGTATTTCCTGTGCCATGGGGTAGGCTTCATGGTGTCATACATCATATCCCCAGTGAGCACAATATTTCTGTCTGCAAACCATTGCTGTTTTCTCTTCTGGCAGATAACCACCACCAAGTTATGGTGAAGCATTCTTTGTACTGTTGTGGGGATGCCATAAAAATGTAACTTACTGGAAAAACAACAGCACCTTAAGTGACTTGGCATTTGTATGCTACAAATTGCATATTGTAGGTAGGTGGATTTTTGAGCTCAGCATTTAAGGTAGAAAGTTATGTGTAAACAGAAGTAGTTGGTATGTTCTGTAATGTTAGCAAAGGAAGAGACTTTCAATAGGACAGCTCTGCAAGTAAGGTATCTATTCCTGAAGACTATTTTCAGGTCATCTGTTGATCTGTTTATCTCACAAAACAGTGCTCAATTGTGCATCTTGTGTGAACTTTAAATAACTCAAAACTGATTTTGTGTGAAAATAAGGTGTAACTTGAAACTGATTTTGTGTAAAAATAAGGTGTAACTTTATTGATTTATGTCAAGTTAGCAGTGTAAACAACATAGTTTTTGATACTTGGGTTTAGTTTTTTTAATCTAAGGTAGTTAAATGTAATTTTTAAAATAACAGATTATGTAACCGTCGCTAAGAGCAAGATGAGGTTGCTGAGGACCCATTGCTCCTTATGTAAGTGCTCAGGTTAGAACAAGGGCTCAGAGAGAAAAGCAGCTATTTTCATAATTTTTGGCAGTGTTCTTAGTGCTTTTGTTTTATTTTTTTAATGTGAAGACAAAGTAAATTTTACAGAATCACAGGCCCAGATACTCGAACTACAATCATCCATCAAAAGCCCTCAGTTGGACACTTGCAGCTCCCGTGTTCTCCCACAGCAAATCCTGATTTTAGGAGAAGAATGCTTGAGGGCTGTTGCTGAGATCAGACAACATGAAGTCCTCTTGCTCCAGCCCTCACAGAATCATTTTCTGTAAGTCTCAGATGAGATTAATTGGTATGTTTTCTGCATTAGTACTGGCTTTATGCATTTTGCAAGTTATATTAGTATCTATCTTAGTGAAGTCTGTTTAAACTAAATTTGCATCCGTTACGTGATTTTTCATGTTCTTTGCAGAGTAAATACAGCTTTAAATGCTACTTTGATACCAAATACAGCATGTATCCTCAGTCAGGAGCCTGCTCTTCACTGGCAAGTGCTCTCAACATTGCTTTTCTATCTGGCTCTTGTTTTCTTCTCAGTGTTCTCATTGCTTCTTGAAAGACATTTACTGTCAGCACTCTTTCCTGCTGTTTTTTCAGCATTTCTTCCTTCTTACCTCTATTTCCCCAGCTCACTATCAGATCTGATTTTCAGATGAAACTCACCATATTGTCACATGTATGAGAAGCGAGGGCAAATTGGGTCTAAGATGTCACTCTGGTTCAAACAAAGAGCACTGTGATTTGTCCATGCTCTGAACAGACTGCAGAGCCCTAAGGTGCCGGAAAAGATCCTCAGCAATAAATGATCAAGTCCAGAATCTTGCTGTGCTTTACACAGAGCAGTCAGACTGGTGATGCTCCTGTAAGCTTCCTTTACAGGAAGTGCTTTGTGGGCAGCCTGAGCTCTGAATCAGGGTTTTCTTTGTTACTTTACAATTTCATTTACCATATATATATATATATATATATATATATATATATATATATGGTATATATAAGTTGGTAACATTTACTTATTTGGTCTAGTAATATTACTAATGATAGAATCCTTTAGGCACATCAGTGAGAAAATGCAAGCAATTATTCCTTTGAGTCTTAAAGTACATCAGATGAAAATTTAAGCTTCAGATACATCACATGGAAAAGCATATGGCCACATCCGTGTTTGTGAAGACATTTGACTTGGCTGAATTCTTTTCTCAGCAAGCTTGTCCTTGCTGACTGCAGGATTTGGGGATTATAAGAGGAATGTAGACAAAGCTGTCACATCCTTCAGCATTTTTAGCATGATGTAGGTATGAGCACAGGTGGGCAATTAAACATTTGTGCTTCGTTTCCCACTGGATGTCAGTTATTATATCACTCCCACGACTGGAAATAAATATCACTGATGATGGAGCATCCTCCTCTAGGTTCTGTAGCCAAATGGAGGGCATAAGAGCATCTGAAAATGTGGCTCATGTTCTTTGTCAGGGATGCTTTGGCACTTCTTCCTAGCCCAAAGGTAAAAGTATACCTAGTCCTTGCCAGTTGACGTGGATTTTTCCTCAGAACTGCACTGTTGCATTTTTGGTGATATGGATAATATATTTGCTGTTGCTGCTGTTGAGAGACCAAGGGATAGAGAATAACAACATGTTTTCTTGTGGACGTGGGTGCCTGAGTGAACAGAGGAGTCTCTGCAGAGAGTAATGAAGGTAGCAAATGCTGCTGAGTAGTATTGCCTTTGTTCACAGAGTACAGTAAAAAATTAAATTTGGAACTGTCAATGAGTTCTACTACAATGGGGAGCAATACTGATAAGAAAAAAAGCAACTGAAGCGGCTCCAGAAAAGATGAGATTTTGGGTGATCCTGCAGATTTATTTTTTACGGAGTATGGATGCTGGAGTTTGTTTTAAAATAAAATGTTTGTATTAGAATCATGCATCTCGGGTGGTTTGAGTATAAGTTTCATTTATAAAACACAATTTTCTGTACAGTAGCAGACTAATTAAACATATACAGTGCTGAGAGTTTGCTGTGCTATAAAACAGAATGAAGGATCGTGGAGTCCCAGTTTGTGTATGACTTGAGTCAGTCTCCAGACAGACATTTGAGAGTCCTTCAGTTTGACTGCAAGAAGTTGGCTTTTTGTAATCATCCCCTCATTTTCATAAAGGTAGCCTGAAACATGGCTGTGGAAAGTGAGGGCAAAGAGGTTCTCCCTTAAAAAGCTCATTCTCCTAGCTTGATTTAACTGAAGGTTTGGTGGGTGGAGAAAGGGGAATAGGTCTTCTTTTGAGATTTTTAAAGGAGCTGAGGTTTATATTAACTTCACAATTTGTTTATTTTATTCCTGTCCAACAAAAAGCTGCCTTTTCATGGGAGCCTAAGAAGAGCACCCTAGAGATGAAAGGAAGTGGAATGCATCTGAAAGTGCAGCCAGATTTGGGTGGCTTTTTCTTACTGATGGTATGAGCTGTTAAATCTTTAAGAAGGAAGTGTTGTTTTCCTCTTATAAGTTGTCCAACTCTTTTCCATCTGTTGTGAATGTATCATACTTGATCATCTGCCAAAACCTGCTTAATTAATTTTTTTAAGAACAAATCCCTTAACTGTGATTCGTCCATCTTAATTAGACCCCATGTAATAAGGTCAAGTTGACTGTCAGAGTGCTGTGTGACTGAAGGAATTATTCTCTCCTATACTTCAATTTGTCTTCCATTACAGTTGTATAATTCCAAAAATGAGATGAGAAGTCATGCAGAAAATCTGTGACAATTTTTAGACTGCTTCTAAAGCCTTACACACTGAAGATCTATAAATGTTACTAAATTAATGAGTAAAAGGAATTTCATGGAGTATTAATGATAACAAAGTGATGTTATCATTCTTAGGTTTTTATGCAAGGCAGTCACACAGTGAATGAGAGTATGTAATGGAGAGACTTAATTGATTCAAAAACCTCTGTGCAGTAAAGGGGGAACTTCAGCTTGAGCTGTGTGCCATTAAATGCTGAACTTGTGATTGTTTTTCAACAAAATTGATACAGAACCAAAGTCTGTAGTGAATCTTGTGACTGCAGCATTAATAGAGCTTGACAAGAAAAATCAATGCCCAGTCCCAAAGTTTAGCATTTAATAGTATCCATGTTTTATGTCATTGATTTTTGTGGTCCTTAAGGTCTTAATTTACTACTGCTGTCTGGATCTGGGGAGCTCAGTGACTTAGAGAAATGTCATTTTCTACTTATTCTCTGTTGTGTATGGGGTTCTGCAACTAAAATCTGTAACTGTTTCTTGTGAAAATGTTACTTGAGACATTTATCCGTATGCACATCAAGACAAAATACCATTACCCAGGTAGTGAACCCAGGACAAAATACCATTACCCAGGCAGCTGTATTCCTTTCACAAAACCAAGCAGAGTATTTCATGGTTTATTTTTTAAACTCTCTCTTCTGACAGTAACAACCACAAGTTTGGGTTTTTTTGTTTTTTTTGAAGTCTGTGATAGACTCTTTATTAAAATACAATTGTCATATGACTTACTTAATTTAGTCAATTTTTATATTCCTTGTAGAATTATCAGGACTGAAGCTTGGTTATGAATAGTCCTATGGGATCTTGGAGTAAACTATTAAAGAACAATATATGAAATATGTCAGAGTTTCATAATTCGTAATTTAGTAATAGGACATTTAATAATTTATCTGAAAACAAATTGCATTTTATCTTCACCCATCAGTGAAGATTTAAGAGCTGTATGCCCTGAGCTTTCATTTCATTCAGCAACAGTTCTTTGCTTTCCCAAAACAACCCCATGCATATTTATGAATGTTTTATAGAATAGAAGCATAGCACAGTTGTTAATATTTCACAGTGAGTTTCAAAAATTTTTTTACTATTAGCCAATTCATTTTTGTCAATGTATACAGGAGATTTTGTCTTGTGCATTATCATCTTGAAGTATTTTGCTTATAATGGAAAACAAGACACTTAAAATGTGGATGAGTATTGTAATTCACAGCTCTTTAACACTACTGGGAATCAAGTCTGTCTTGACTCACAGCCCTTTCTCTAACCAGTAATATTGCTTCTTGAATGGTGAACTACTCAACCAGACTGAAATAATAATTTGCAAACGTAGAACACAGTTCATTTTCAAGTTGCAGAGTCTACTCCATGGAAAAAAAGGGGGGAAGTTTCTATGTCCATACATGGTAAAGAATTTCTGAGAACAGTTTTGGAATTCCTGCTGAATCACTCTTAAAATACTTAGAAGAATACTCTGAAAAATACTCTGAAAGATGTGCAGTGATGTGAAGCAAATTAGCTGCAAAAATCTATTTGGCCAAAAAGTGTCTCTTTTTTAAAGACAAGTACTAATGCATATAATTTTCCTCTGTAAATTGTACAGAGTAGTTGCAATTTCTACAGAGGGAGAGAAATGTATGGATAAAGAAGTATCCTAGACATTTACCTATGTTTTTTTAAATTATAAAAACTGCAAGTGCAGAGTCTGGTAGTGTGCATGGCTATTCCCATGCACAGTCACCCTTTTGCTGCTTTTTCTTTTTATGAACTCTAAAGCACTGACAGTATTGCTGAGGCTGGTGAAAATACATCACACAGAAAAAACCCCACTGCTTATTTTCTGTAACTACTGTAGAAAAATAATTATCCTTGATATGGCTTATTTTGGTTGTTCCAGTGGTCAGCAGGTCAAATTTTGAAAATGGAACCTGTGTGTGTTTAAGACATCTTGTTTCTCTTTGTTAAGGGAGAGGTATTATATTTTATTAAATTCCTCCCTTACTTATTCACAGATTATTCTAAACAGGAGTGCTCTTGCCTATGTCATCTGTCCTTTCAGAATTTGTCTGCGTAGTCTGTTACAGCAAACCCTGTGCCTTGTACACATTTACAACCATGTAGCTATGATAAGTGTTACCTAATTTTCTCTTAATCTCTTAATCTAATCAACTGGCACACTGTAATTCCCAACGTGCAATTGGATTATCAGCACAGTCAAGCTTCTATCCAGTCACAGTTTAAAATGAACCATGCAACAAGGCACTTAATTGTTACAGTAGAGGCACTTAAAACAATCTTTAATTAGGTAGTTTGGTTAATCAGAACATCTTTGAAAACACTGAGCTTTGATGGCTACAGACTAAGATCCTAATTTCATCATGTGCAAATATAATTTGTTTTTTCCAGTCTCAAGGTAGGCCTCACTGCTTCATGGAAGGAGATGTTTGTTCCTCACAGTGTTTGTGTGCTTTTCACTGAGGAAAGGGTATAAGTCCCTTTTCCAACAGCTGTGTGGGGGTTTTTTTGGTTGGGATTTTCTTTGTTTTTTACACTGTCAGGTTGCACAGAGCCTATCAAAGCAAGGCACTGCTGCCTAGTCTGTAGCCTGGATAAGCCTCTCAAGTTCATAGTCTCTCATGTTCCAATGAGCTCTTTCCTTGGATTTTTTTTTCCATATCTGTCTGTAGAATACTGATCATGGAGAAGGGATCTTACTGTTGCCATTCACCACCTTCTGTGTACAAAAGAATTTTTTTGTAATTTTTAGCAACTTCATGGTAGTGACATTGCAATAAAAAGGCATTTTTGGAATTTTTCATCTGTGATTCTTCCAGCAAAGAATGAGAGGTCATCCAAGAAGAAAGTGAGTATAACTGGTAACTGGATATTTTTGCTTTGTATAACTGGTAACTGGATATTTTTGCTTTGTCAGTGTGTCAATTATGACATTAAAAAAAACTTGGTGAGCTTTTGGTGAAGATTTCAAGTAGCATGAGCCTAACTGTGCTCTTAAAGTCAACTTAGTGTCTTATTAGATTAGAATCTGTTTAATGCTTCTTAAAGTTGAAGTCCACAAACAATAGTAGGGTGAATGTGGTTGCTTGGGTGACCAGACAGAATTGGAGATGGTATATGGGGCTGCAGTTTTAACTTGTTGAGAACTTTGTTAATTATATAAATTACTAGAACATGCTCCAATCAATAAATACTACAACTTCCAGGTACTCCATCTTCAAAAATCTGCTAATTTGAAACTCATATTTTAGAAGTGTAGTTTCAATTGTGAACTGATCTCTTTCCTAGATAGCCAGTCTTGGAGCCATGAATTCTAGACCCTGGGCAAGCTGGAAATGATGGTGAGATGCACATCCTTGCAGAGTGCCTGATGGTAGGTTAAGCACTTATGGAAGGCTTGTTCCAGACATGAGTAAGTTCTGTATATCACTGATATCAATGTGTTCATAAGCTTACATGAAGTGTATTGGCTCTTTCAAGGGTTAAAATAATTTCTGTTCTGTTGTGAGGAGTGGCAGTGGGGCTCTTCTGTAGCTCTGAGGATTGAGAACTTGAGGAAAGGGTTCACTAGGTCTAACCACTATGTGTGAAGATCAAAACCTGCTGGATTCCACCTCTGAAATGCATAGTGGCTCATAAAAATGCCCTACCTAGAGGGAATGGATATGACTGTTCTGAAGACTGTTGCTGTCTTTTTGGTCTGCCCAACCAGGAGGGGGTGGCTTTTGTGGACAGGAGGCAGCTTGTGTGCTCAGCTGTAAGAAAGAAACTTCTGTTTCTGAAGAGCATTGCACACCTGAAACTGCCAGCAGCCACCTGAATGTGACTCAGCTTGTGGCAGTAGCTACTGATGCCTCATCACTAATGAACAAACTATTGCTATTAACAGAGATGAGATTGAAGTGCAAGAGGAGGGGCTAAAATATCTGCATGCAAAAAATGCTATAGTGTATCATTTCTGAAGAATTTAATGAAAATAGAGGCAGAAAGCAAGTAAGATAAAGATCAGGCCTTCCTTTGCTCTGTTCCGTTAGTCACCTGTCTCTAACCACACATCATTATCAAGTGCTTAATAATCAGTATAAAGTTTTATCCTAGAATATCTTCTGAGAAATTGTTGTGCAGCATTAGCAACTGGGAGAATATCCTGGCTGTTAATTATTTATATTGTCTGTCTCCCAGAATAACAGCTGGCAAGCATCAGAGCTTAGAACAAAAGCCAGCAGCCAGATAAATGCCACACTTAGGCTGGCATAGGAGCAGACAATGTAATCTCTTAAAGACAGTGCCTTCAGAAATCATTAAATCCTATGTGATGTAGAGACTGATTTGGAGTACACACTGTGTTGGTATGTGTTAAATAAATGGAAAGGACTTTCCTCTGTGCAAGTGTACACAGGGCCCTCTAATGCTTACAGTTTTTTTAATGTGACAATAAAGAGCTGAAGAGTTGCTGCCCGAGTAGTTGGTCAGCAATTTATCAGTCAACCAAGAGAGCTGTCATCTTTGAACTGTGATTGTCCTGGCTGATCTTGAAGAATAATATAAACAGAGTAGTTAGGAAATCTCCATTGTGGTCTTACGTGTGCAGATTCCCTATTTCTGCAAGGGGGCATGAACACAGATGCCTAAGCAACAGCACCCTTACTCCAGGAAGGGGGACTATGACTCTACTACCAGAAGTGCTTTTAGCTCTGAACAGTTTGTGATTGTTGTTTTCCTGAGAAGGTAAAGAAGTAAACTAAAACCTTATATTTTGTCCCTTTAGAGTCTTAAGTCATTAATGTCTGTTTCCCAGTGTTCCATTCTTTTTCCCAATTTCCTCTTGGTTCCTTTAGTGTATCTTCCTATGGGAGTTGGTGAGGAGTTCTACATGTGCTTGCTCTTTGCTTGGGGATTAGTGGCATTGGTCCTATGAGGTCTGGATGCACACTGAACCATTTGACCCCTCATATTTTGCCTTAGAAAATGGAGCCAGCATGCTCCTTCAGAGACAAAAAGAAGCTGACAAGCTGAGGCTCTTTGAAGCCTCCATGCCACTTTTTAAAGAGGACATTCACACTTAGGCTCTCTGCATTATCTCAGTCTCTAAATGCAACTTGCAGTTTCATGTAGTTAATTATGTTTTATTTCCTCTTCTGCCCTGCCAAATTGTAATGCTTGAACAGTGGAAAAACTATTTTCCCCAGAGGCAAATACAGTTTTGTAAAGGACAAAGTATCTGGAAAACATTGGGATGGAAAGGAAGTTCAGGAATTGCATGGTAGCTTTCAAACAAAAATTCCAAGATGTTTTTTAATCTTAGAAAGGAATGGTCTGCTCCATTCACCTCAACCCCTGTGGTTCATTTACTTTTCAACTTGTCATTAGGTACATAGGTGTGTACTTGGCAGTATCCTTATTGAGAATATGCAGCATATGTTGCACTATCCAGGCTAAAAGTCCTTGGGACAAGCATTGATAAGTTAAGAATAAGATCTGATTGAATACAGTGCTGTTTGTAGCTGGCTGTCATATTGCTATTTGTTTGTCTCCTACAAGTATTCTCACAACTAATTGATATGATGATGATCTGAATGTGCAAAGGATTGGATAAAGTAAGTGCCAACACAACCATATGCCTTTGGGCAGAACTGGGTGGGCTCAAAGAGAATGTTTGGCTTTTTTAAGATGTAAAAATTTCCACTAGGTGTAATATTTTTTCAAAAAGGAAGGAGCCAATAATGAAGTAATATTTTGTGGGCTATGAGCAAGACCTGTTTGGTATTCTTGGTACACATATTCAGAAGAAAGTGGTAACAATGTATATTCAGGCCATTCATTTTTATCTACATTAATAATAGTCACATGTTTTTGGCCATTCACAGTAAAATTCTGGCATTCACTGCTTATTGATTGTAAAATCAATAATCTTGGGCACTTTAAAGGGAAGATTAGGAGGTTTTACTGTTTCATCTATTGTCTTCATCTCACAAATTACATTGGAATAATTAGACTGAAATTTCCTGTTTGTTCACAAACCAGCAGAGGATGGGCAGTGACACTGGAAACTGTCCCAAAACTGTCTGACTAATTCTGGTGCTGTCAGCATAACTCAGTCTCAGTAGCAGTCCACTGCTGCTGCTGTTTTCTTACTGATAGTCAAATGTAGCAATAGTTGCAAAGGAGAGTTGTGTGAAATTTCCCCTGTCCCCAGTGTTCTGGGGTGGATTTAAAAAAGCCATTCTTGGCCCCACACTGCCTTGGCAGTCCCATCCAGTTTTCCCTTTAACGTTTTCCACATATGGTTGTGAAATCCAGTGTCTGACTTATTTTCTAAATATAGAGCTGTCATTCTTTTAAAAATTATTGGTGTGATAAGTTTCATCTACTTTCAAGACCTTTCTTTCTCTCTTTCAATATAATCAAGTATTTAACATTCTTCTATTGTCCATTGCAGATAATCACTATTTTTTTGGTTTACTGAGTGTTGGGAAATATCTCCTTTTAAGTTTTGAAGCAAGCAACAAGAGCACTTTCCTTGACCAGTGGAAGGGTAGCCATGCTTGCCAGCCTATGCCCACTGGTAGCAAAGAGTTTGGGTTTTATACAGCACTGCTTGTTGCTTTCTTTGCATTCAGAGAACAAAAGCAGTGATGACAATATTAGCAAAGAGCAAGCTTACTGTTTTTTTTAGGGGAATTTTGAGCTTTTGTCTTGTCTTTGTCCATGCCCATCTGTAACATCCTTATCTGCTTCTACATTATTAAGGTGATCTAATGGAATTGCCTGTAAATGAATCATTTAACACTCTCCTTAATGATGCCAGAACTGAAAAGTGACTAAAAGTAAGTCTGGATTTTGGAAAAGGTGGGTAAAGTGAATAAGTTTGCTTTTTTGCTTTTTTCTAGATTTTTTTTCCCTGCTGGTAAATTTTCATGTGTTTATCTACACACAAAGCAGGAAACAGCCCATGATTTTAGAACCATAAAATCCTTTTGGTTGGGAAAGACCTTTAAGATCAAGTCCAACTGTTAACCTAGCATGGCCAAGTTTGTATTTAATGATATGATTGGAACAAAATCTGAGGTTTTGAACAGCTTTCACTGCTTTTGCAGTATTTTCTGCTGTCAGATTTACAATGACATTACATAACTATTCAGAAACAATTCCAGCAGTGCAGATCTCAGTTTTAGTGGCCTGCAACACCCCCAAACCACTCCACTTCTTTTGGTACAGGAAAGAATATATTATGTCACATGGGAAGCAAACCAGTAAATGGCACTTTAAAGGAAATGGCTTTATTCAGAAAGAAGCAATTATACCAGTCTGCAGCTAGCAGGCACAACTGGAAATGGTCTTTAAAAGCAAAGAGTTCTTGGGCAGCGGGAGAGCAAATACAAAAATAGAAAGTTTTAAATTGCATGTTGATTTATTAAGTCAGATTGAATGGCTTTCATTCTCCTAATGTAAAAGTTCTTTTTAATAACTAAAAATTTGGAAAAAAACATTGAAATTTTTTTATTGTTTGAAAAAAACAATATGCAAGAGAAACAGCATTTTTGAATAGCCCACTGAAAAATCCAGAATGAAAAGTATAGTTTGCTTTCTATCATTATGGATTACCAAGGCACCTCAGGTTTTAGGCCTATATTGTTGCAAATGTATTTTGTATCTGCGTAATTAATTACATTGTTTAGTATCATGTTTAGATGAACTCTTCCCTTTGTCAATAATCATGTGAAATTAGTGACATAAAGATCTAGAAAACTGTCAGAATTGCAGTAAAAAATAAGGCTGATTTCTTACACAACTTCCTATGTGTCTTTGATGGAAAGGATGAGTTTACCACTAACTTTTTGCTGCTAACAATTTCTTGCTTTCTCTGTTGAATTCCCAGCAAGATTGATAACATAATAGTGAGTTTTACAAGCAGATGGAAAAGAACTTGCTTCATAATAGACATGAAGTTTTAGGAATATGGTGTGGGTAGAAGAAGATATGCATTGCTGGTTTAGTCCCAGGCGTGTGGTCAGATCCTTTTGTTTGAACCTCCCCACATTCTTCAGGATGTGAGTGGGAGTGTTCTACCACACATGAAAACCTTAAACGAGTCGTGTGACATCTCTGGGCCTCTGATATAATTGGTTTCCAAGAAAAGAATTTTATGTTTAGGTAGGATGGACATGGAGATCTAAAAATGGATGTTGTAGCATACAGTGCTTTAGAAGTCTGCTAATGAAAGAACTGTGGTGTGAACCATGACCTGCCAGCTGCAGTACAGGAAGTAAAGGTAGTACTAACATTATGGCTCCAGATTAATAGTGTGTTCTACACAAGCCTTTTAGCTTTCTAACATAGAGTTTATGAAGTAAGGAAGATGAAGTTTCTTCCTTTTAATAGTACTTGTCTTCTGGTGCAAGTAATAGTCGTAGACGTAATGGCAGAACGTGAGCCAGGGGATGGCTTTCCTTACCAGGGCCTGTGTGTGGAGACCAGATTTGTGAGCAGGGTATCCAGCTCCATTTATCTGCTATGAGCAGTTCTGTCTGCCACTTAGTCAGCCTTCCTCTGCTTTGATAAGGACAATAAATTTTCCCAAGAATTTTGAACTTGAATAAGACTGAGAAGGCCTAATTTGGTTTATGATTTTTTTATTTTTGGTGGGTTTGGGGTTTTTTTTTTTGTTTTTTTGGGTTTTTTTGGGGGGGGGTTTGTTGTGGTGTTTGTTTTCTGGTTTTTTGGTGGTTTTTTGTTTGTTTGTTTGTTTTGTTTTTTTTTTTTTTTTTTTTTTTTTTTCTTATGGTCTATAGAGTTGACCGTATTGTTTTTCAACCTCTCTTCCACTATAGAAGAAGTCTTAACTGTGATTCTTGGTAAAGATGGAGCCTTTATGGTAAAATGGAGTATCTGGTAGAATATATATATCTCCTTTCTAGGGAAAGAGAGCCTTCCAAGTCATGTTGAAACAATACCTCCTGTACTATGAGCAAGCTGCCTAGTAACATGTCCAGATATCTTGACAGCATTAGGACCAACCATTTTTAAGAGGAAATAAACCAGAATAGCTTATTTAATAGGGAAACAAGGAGGAAGTTTTACCTTACATTCTCCTTAAGCAACAAGGTTGTGGAAATCCCTTAACATTGTTAGTTTGGTGAAGATCTTGTATTTGAAGGCTTGCAGAAAAATCTCATGTGATGACCAATCTCATTTGTCTTTTCTGTTTGCTCATCACCAGATCTGTCATGGCTGAGGACAGCTGGTGTCCTTTGACCTGAGCCATCCTGTTTGTTCATCCCATATAAGCTGCAGACTGAGCCTGCTAGGATGGCAATGAAGCTAAACCTGGAGAGAGAGCAGAGTCTTATTCCTAATGCACTGTGAACAGGACTTGTCAAGGTGAGTTGTCTTATGACCTTGGGCCACCTTGAGCTCAGAGAGCGTAGTTGTACTTCTTTTTGAAGAGAAAGACGTGCACTGAAATCATGTTTTCAATTCAAATGGAGGCAACCTCACTGTATGGATGTCTGAATTAGGGGCAGAGATGATTTTTACTCCCCGTGTTGCAAAGGGGTGTTTAGGTGGCCTCCCAATAAAAGGTAAAAAGTTCTTTTGGGGAGCTTTTCCCTTTTTTGTGGTTGAGGGAGTCCTGCTGGGCACAGCGTGAAGTTGTGCTTCCTGTACTGCTAGTGAGTTTTTTCTAACAGGATTTCAGGTTTTTGTACTGAAAGTAAAGTTTAATCTTTGAAAGGTAATGTGAGAATTTCTGAAACTGAACAGGTAAACATATATTGGGACTCTTTTATGTAAGAGACTCTGCTTGCCACTAAGAAGCAAGAGGAATTTTAAAAATCTATTTCACTTTGCTGAAACTCATGAATGCTACAGGAGGTCCCATTCAAGGAGATGATATTTTATTCTATCAATTTGTCAAACTAATCACTGACGTGCTCTGAGGTGTTGTTTCAGTGAAGAATGGAATTCAGTTCTTGAGAGATGGGAAATGAATGACATGAAGAGATACCTGACTCATAATTAATTCCGTTCTACGGGTGATTATGCACAATATTATATAATATCATACAAATGTAATTTAAAGGCAGTGTATGGTGACTCACAAATTCTGTATTCTCAACCTTTATAAGGCATTCCATTAAGTGATTCTTCTCCTTCTTGAATGCTGAATTACTTAGAATAGCAAAACCACTCCATTTTGTGTCAGATATCCTCCTGGTTAAGTATAGCTCATGCATATATCCATCTACTTAAAGTCTCCAGGTGATATGAAGGAGAAAAGGAAAAAGAAACAGGAAGATTTTACAGGAGTGTCTTTAATACAGTGTGCTTTCATAATCCAAACTCCTCTACTGTGTATTTCAGAAGCCAGTTAAATCCTTTAATTATGTATATTTTACCATGTTTACTGAGTTATTGTCACTGTTGATTTTAAGTCTTAAGGCCATTTCATGCACAAACAAGTGATGCCAAGGTCAAAGCAAGTTTAATATTCCCTCTTGTTGAATTCTAAAATATAGGAGGAACATTCCACATGAGTACTCAACAGCTGGGAGCTGTTTTAATGAACAGATCCTTATATCTATATGACTATTAAAGCAAATAGTGTTTGTGAACATGTGTTTGCTTAGCAAGTAGAAATCTCTTTTTCAGGCTTTCTGCACCTCTGTCTTTCAAGTACGTTTTTCCTCAAGGTAGGTTGCCTGGAGCTTGTGGAATGGTTTTGTAGTGCCAAGATGCCAAGCACTAGCTAGTAGAGATTTTTCAGGTGCAAGTGCTCGGAGCTGCAAAACCTGCTTCTACAATTTAGTATGGCTCCTGTGCTCCACAAGACACTTCTGTATGTTCACTGGTAATTTATTAGTCAACCCCAATCCTGGAGCAGTGAGTACGACTGAAGTTATTCTTACAGAATACATAGGAAGGAGGAAAAAATGTATGCATTTTGCCACAGCATCTACTCCTAACCTTTATAAATCAGGTTTATGGGTTAGAGTTTGAGATGTGCTAACCCCTGGAAACAGTCTGGGAGGTGTCCCTGCCCATGCAGGGTGGTGGGAACTAGATGATCTTTAAGGCCCCTTCCAACCAAACTGTCCAATGATAGCTGAAGTTGCATGTATCTGACATGAACAATAAATGAAGGCAGTTAATATTTTTTAAATGTGTAGGAAACAATCCACAAGAGAACATCTCATTTATGATTATTGCTGATGTTTCCAAACTTCCAAAAGGACTGAGATGCTCCATTAGTTTAGTGATTTTTGTTTTTTGTATATACTACTGTAATCATTTGACACCATTATTGAAAACTTAACACTACCCCAACCTTAATATTTTATTATTTCACTTTTATACTATATATTACTATTTTAGCTTTGTATCTGTATTTACTGCATTTTTGCTTTTCCTATGAGTTGATAATTGATTCACATTTTCTTTTACATATAAGAAAGTGTCTGTCTTCCATATACATAGTACATAAAATCTTGCCATAAATAACAATTGAATCTAAAAGTAAAATTGTTGAAGGCAGCAAAATCAGTTAATTAAATTATATATGGTGCACTGTGAAAATATGAGGAAAAATTAATGCCAATGATGAAGTCAAAGGCTGCTCTGGAAAGCAAAAACAGTGCATTTTTCAAATGTTGCATATCACAGAAAAAACCAGTCCTCTGCATTCTTCATAAAGCCCCTTTATTCTTCCATCTCAAAGGAAGGATGTAAATTAAATCCTTGCTGTACTAATAATAGAGCCAGGAAAAAAAGAGATGCAAATTTCTGCTTAACCATTTAACATGTGTAGAGATTAACTTGTTCACAAGGCCTGGGGAAACTAATTTAAAAAGCCCTCTGGGGACACTTTGGTTCAGGAAGGAGAAACTGGCACAGCAGTAACTAACTCCTAGTGTGTCCTTTTCTGGTGAATGGCCTGTGAAACTCTTCTTTTGCTTCCTGCTGTTCTGCACTGAATTGGAAATTTTACATTTGCAGGCTCGGATACCTCCCTGATCTGAGAGGGGTGATCACAGGAGGGAGGAAAGCTTAATGAGAATGAGTGGTAGGTGTCCATGTGACTCCTTGCTTTGACCCCAACCTCCTAGTGACTTCTGTAAAGGAAGAAGCATTGTACGATCAGGAACAAAGAGTGAGATCTCTTCAGTGCATGATTTTTAAAAAAGGAACAACGAAATTCAGGCAAGATAATTTGTTGAGTGCTGTCACAAGCCTTCTGAGCAGTATAGGGAAAGTAATCTTTTGCCATTCCAGGAACCAAGTATTTTGTCTTAATCAATGAAATGGCAAAGTGTGGACTTGTAGCAGAGGCTGAGCAGTTCTGTTAAGCAGAATGTGGTAGTGTGATAGGTGAGGTGTGTACAGCCAGTACTGATCCTGTTCTGTACTTGCTCATCTCCTTTGATAGAATTTAGACGTTCAGCCATGAGACAGAGTCCTGCTGCAGGCCAGAGGGATGGGCAGAGAAGTGACTATCCATCATCTTAGGCCATATGTGCTATTTGGGAGGGCCTGCTGCCTTCAGAGCCTCTCCTTTCAGCTGCAAAAGCACTGGGCAGGGCTGGGTGCATTTGGCTGCTCTCCATGGGTGTCAGGAATCCTGCTTGGTCTCTGTGCAGGGAATCAGCCAGAGGATACCATTAAGGGGCAAGGTTGCTCAGCCAGCACCAGGGGTTTTGAGTATTTATTTTGCTTGTTGCTAAAATTGGTCCTGACTGCAAAGCTAAAAGCTTCTGCAGCAGCTGTAGATATCTACAGTTTTTAGCTCACAGCACAGTCTGTCATTTTGTGTTAGGTCATGCACTATTCTAGGAGGTATCAGAGAGCAACAGAACTTTGCCTATGATTTCATAGCACAGTTGGTTTTCCAACCTGATTTCTCAAAGGACATTTAAGGGAAAAGAAGGACACAAAAAAGATGTTAAAATATATCACTGGTTGTGAAGTGCAATATTTAATGAAATAGGTTAATGAAATGCAAATTTGCTATTGATCCTCTACCAGGATTTTGTTTTGGTTCTGCAATGAGATCCTTGTTTTTAGAGCAACTGAGATGTTGTTTGTTTCAAGGTCTTGATGCTCATTTAATAGATTCCTGCTTCCCATTCTCACTTTGTCATTTCTTTAGGAATTTTTGTCCTATTATAAGATAATGACAATAATTTGAAATGAAGTTAACTTCCCTTCTGCAGAAGTGTTATTGTGGACCATGTCTAACTGTTCTAAATGGGTTTGAAATTTTCTGGACTACTGTCGATTTATATCGTTTGAAATTTGAAGTCAATGTTCACCTTTCATTTTGAAATATCTTATTAACAAGGTAATGAAATGCAGTTATCTCAGGTGAGACAGCTGTTGAGTACCATGAAACACTAAGATTTTTTTATTTTGAAAGTCTGAAGGAAAGTCCCAATGCATTCCAAGGTCCGTACATGTTGAATATACAGATTACCTGGGGTTTTCTTACAAGTTCAGCTTTGGAGTAGATCAGAGATTTTCTCTGCTGTAGAGGTTCCACATACCATAACAACAGTTTAATCCATTGTCCTATGACAAAGAATATGCATTCTGTGCTGAAGGAACATCCAGCCTTGTTTATTGCCAGATGCAGCCCAACTCTGGAAGATAAGTTCTTATAGTAGTTATAAGTTATAGTTATATTATATCTTGCCTCCTTTACTGCTAAGGAGAATGAACTATTTTAGGATATGCTGCCACAAATGGTTGCCTCAGGACCAACAAAAGAGGTATATGTTGCAGTAAGAGGATGCAAGGATGCTCTAGGTGGGCATTGCCTGCTGTGAGAATTGTAGAGCAACTGTTTTGATTAAGTGTTCTTCTAAGCTTTCTCACTGGTGTATGCCAGTTTTAGTAACTTGGTCCTTCTTTAAGTTATTAACAAATTATGGTTGGTTGGGGTTTTTTTTTGTTTTTTAAAAGGGCTTTTCCTGTCAACTCAGTTGTTAAGCCTACTCACACAGAGTTGTGAACAAAACCAAGTTAGCTGATAGGTCAATTTGTAAGTTGGAAATACTGCTCTCTGGTTTTGACCGTGCTGTGCCGCATTACTGTTATGAGTTAGCTTATTCTAACTATTTTTTTCAGACATAACCTGCAGTAGACTAGGAAAGATGCTACTGGACTAAAACCAGTTATCTCAGGCATGCTGTGTGGGGACTAACCAGCTCGCCTTGCTGCTGGCTGCCTCAGGGGCCGTTTGCCATCTAGTGGCTTAGGTGCATTAATGCCAAAAGGGTGTAAGTGGCAAAGCTGGTTCCTATTAAAAACAGCTGAAGCTACAGTTCTCTTCTTTTTCCACCTCCCCATGCTTTGCAGCTGTTTCTGTGTCATCTTTATGAGGTGACAAGACAAACTGTCCTACAAAACATCACTAGTTGTCACTTACTGGCAGATGCCTGAAGAGGTTGGACTATTGCCTCCAATTAGAACACCATTTTTTCCTGGTTTATTCCTTGAAGTTTCCTACTTATCATGAAAATGTTTGTGTAGGGAGAGAGAGGGAAGAGCAGGAATTCTAACTGCAGTGTGGGCAGATGCTGCATGGTTTATGCTCCTCAACTGCATTTTTGTTTCCCTCTGCAGACCATCTATGAATTTGTGATGGTTTTCATCCCCACAGTTCAGCCACCCCTGTGGACATCAGCACAAGTTCTAACATGCTCTTGATTTCTGCTGTCACTCGAGCCCTGAACCTGAGTTAGGGCAACATTTTAAATTGCATTTTTCATCTGAGAACTGGAAGCTTGCCTAGAGAGAGGTGGGGGTAATGTTTCCTGCCCTTTAGCTACAACACCCTTCTGTAACTCAAAATCTCTGACTTCTCTTCCTGTCTCTGTAATTACCCAACACAGAGTAGTTTATTTTCTCTGTCCCCATCTCTCCATTTTTACAATGGGATAATAATATCTTTTTGTTAGGTTTTTACAAGTCAGGTGTTCCCAATATTACTTAAAAGAATTCACAGGCTGCCCTCTTTTGCAACATACATACACCTCACTACTCTCAACATGTAAAGAATAAAGGGGTGGGTGTTATGCATCAGAGGATGGAGGGGGTTTTGTGTAGAAGACAAAATTGATGGAGAGATGACTCCTTCACATAATCTTGAGGAATTTGGGTTGATTGTATAATTTTCTCAAGATCCTGATTTCAAACTGGTGCTGTTTAAGGTGAAATCAAGTAGGGCTCAGGTACTTCTCCCTCCTTGCTCTGAAAACACTTCAGACTTGAGGTTTAGTTTTCTTTCAACTGTAGCATTGGTAACAATGTGACTTCTGAGCCAGAAGTGCCACACTTTTGAAAGGAATGTTCTATAATGTAGAATCTTTTCCCATATTGCTGTTTACATAATCTGAAATAATTTGGAAGTGCTGGGCTGATAAACACAGAGTCTGAAGTCTTGGCTGTTTGAAAGACTTCATCAGTGTATTATTACACTGTCTGCTGCAATTCCATCTTTGCTGTTTGAAGGGGTGGTTGGTTTTTTTTTTATTTTTTTTTTTCCTTTCCACTTAATGAAGCAAGATACTTTCTTCTTGTAGCCCAGGGTGTTTTCTGTCAGTTTTTGGTTGTCTTTCTCCTTCAGTCAGGCAACACTGCAGGGTTTGCCCTCTGTTCAGAAGGGAATTCTTGGAACTTTCATGAAGATTTTTCAGCATTCTTTGCAAAATGGCACTGGTCAGAAAATGCTATTTAATGACATCTCCTAAGTGTGCAGTGTTTGGGGGTTGTTACAGTAGATAAACGATTACCAAGCCAGAAGGCTGGCGCTGAACGTGTTCGCATCTGAGCCTCCGGGAGAGCCGAGTTAACCATTTGCGTCCCAAGCGTGACTGGAAAGCATACGCTTATCCTGGTGCGTTAAGAAAAGCAGATTGGATGAGCAGCTTGTCTCGTCCCGTTACCGACGGGTCTCATCCCGTTACCGGCGGGTTCCGTCCCCTCCCGCAAGCTGGGGCGGTCCCGGCCGCGCAGGGCTCTGGCACCGCCCGCCTGACGGGATCGCGGCGCGACGGCGCCATTTCCTGCCGGCGGGGCAGGGCGGGTGCCCATGGCCTCGCAGGAGGTGCTCAGCCAGACCACCCGCTTGGCCTCCTCCACCGCTTTGCTGCAGGTGCGGGACCGCCTCTCCCCCTTCCTCCTCGGTGCCTGGCGGGAGCCGCTTCAGCCCCGTTCGGCCCGCAGGTGTTTCCCGTGCGGCTTTTTCCACAGGTGCTGTTCCGGGTGGTCACCTTCGGGCTGAACGCCTTCACCCTGCGCTACCTCTCCAGAGAGCTGATCGGCGTGGTCAATGTCAGGTGAGGCGGAGGCCGATGAGCACTGGGGCGGGAAGCCCGTGTCCCCCCCCCCGACCCGCTGTCCTAAAGCCAGGAGGCATCTGTGAGGCTCCCGGCCTCAGGGGGCTTTTTGAACGAGTTCGGTGGAAGATCTCGGGGTCTGTACTTATGTTTCTAATAACGCTGCGCATACCGTTGTTTAATTAACTGTTAAATGTTTTGCAGTGTTTGGTCTCGAAGTTTACTCTTTGGCCTAAAATAAGCGGGTACTGGTGGTCTGGTTTCATGTTAAACCTTCCGCTTCCTGAGGGAAGCCTCGACACAGGAGCATGTTGCATGCGGTTGCTATACGAGAAATTTTGCAGCTGAGCTTTTTGGGTTATAGAACTAATGAAGTATTCACATGTAATTTCTTTCCCGCCTATTTTAAGGAAACGGTGGTAGTTTACCTCATATCACCACGTTTTCTTTAAATATCTGTTAGATTACTCTGTCAGGCAGTCCTGTGTAAAAACTGCTGGTGATGCTGCTGCATGAAGGATTTTAGAAGTAGTGTGAAAAGAAATAATTTTCTCTTCTTGTTTTCTGGTCTCCTTTAGGCTAACTCTGCTGTATTCAACAGTTGTCTTCCTGGCCCGGGAGGCATTTCGCAGAGCTTGTTTGAGTGGAAGCACAAAGAGAAACTGGACCAAAACAATTAATCTGTTGTGGCTAACGTAAGATAATTTTAAAAATTCACTTCTTAAGAACTTATTTCTAATTCCTGTCTGAGAACTTGCAGAATTAGAGTAACCATTTATTTTCTAAGGTAATTATTTCAGCACTGGGCATTTAGTATCTTCAGTATGTTTCAGGACTGATTCAGTAATCTGGTCAAGTCTGTTGCTTTAATGTTTATGAACTTCATCTTTTTCTGGGGTATGTGAGAGTGCATCAGCAAAGGGGTTACCAGTGTTATCGGGAGCCATTTGTTCTGTCACTCACCGTGGAGTTTCATTTATGTTGACATGTTAAATGCCAACCCTGGTGCACAAATGGTCACAAATGGTGGTGACAAATACAGTCTTCTGCCTGCTCAGTGTTGCTCATGCTCAGTGTTGCTCACATTACTCGATATGTGCTTGTGAAGCTGCTTAGGCTGCTTTTCTTCCCCCCTTTAAAGTATTTTTTAAAATTCTGCCATTTGACAGAATGACAATATAAATGTGTTGGATAGGAGGGATGTGAAAGACAAGGTTAAAATTAAATGATAAGGAATAAGTAGGACTGCTTCATCCAGCTGTAAACAGCCAAAGCTGAATAACTGCAAGTCTGAAGCTGCATCCAGAGAGTGTAATTAAAGGCTGCAACTAAATGGCTCTTATGGCTTGTTTCTCCCTTCTGGTACCTGGACACACCTCTCTGCTGCTTCCTTCAGTAAGATCTTGCAGCTGTGCAGCCAGTTAGGTGGGTTGAGATGTTAGTTTACCTGTCATGATGAAGCAGAAGTCCTCCCTTGGTTCACTAATGACTTTCCCTGGAAATCCACTGTTAAGCAGATCTGGCTCAGGAATGGGAGGTTGTGCATGGTCATCTGCATCCCCAGGTACAAAGAAGAGGGATTGTCCCTTTCAGGAATAGGCTTCATACTCATTTTTTAAATGTATTTCATCTGTTCTCCTTACTGTAGTGTAATTTTTTTCTGCTATGTGGCAGACTTTCACTTTTTCAAGTGTGCATTAAATGATATCTAACAGAGACTTAGTGCATGTTTTTATTTTAAATTTTCCTTTAGAAAAAGCATAACTTAAGAAGATTAACTTTCTTGAAGAATCTAAAATACTTGTTAGGAGCTTGATGTGAAATACATTAGGGATCTGATAATGGGAGGGTCAAGTAGATCCTGCTGCAACAAAACTCTGCACTCTGCCAGAAGCTCTGTGTTCCTGAAGCATTGTAAATGGAAGGTAATAGACCTCTGCACTGCTTGGCTTTTCAGCCACAGTTGTTAAAGTGCCTCTGAGCGTTGTGAACTGGCAAACCTGAGGTGCAGGCATACATCACTCTGCTGTTTGGTCTCTGGAGAACCAGAGATTTCTGGAAGAATGAGACTAGCAGTAGGAGTGGTGACATCTTTAGCTGTTACAGTGATATCCAGCACAGTTTGTCTGCCAGACTCCTTGTAATTGCAGCAATGAGGGGTTTGCAGTGTTCTGCAGGGTCATATGGCACTAGGACTGTTTGATCATAAGGAATGAGAAATGTGGGTAGTTGTCTGTTTTCTACTCAAGAACCTAACGTAAGGTTGACTCGGAAAAATGTTTTCTGTGTCTTGCAAAAGAATGCTTTAAAAATGTTCATTACAAAAAAAAATACTCTTGACATTGTAATAATGGAAATTAATTCATCAGGACTTTTAAAATTTTAAACTATTATGTCAATGTGTGAAATTTTAATCTAGTTTTCATGTTTTTTCCCCCCACTTAAATAATATTTCTTCTGATTGTTTTTGTTAACTTTTTAGAGTCCCTCTTGGTGTTTTTTGGTCTATTTTTTTGAGCTTAGTCTGGCTACACTTGCTTGAAGTACCTGATCCTTCTGTGGTTCCTCATTATCAGGCTGGTGTAGTGGCATTTGGTCTTTCTGCAATTATCGAGCTTCTGGGAGAACCACTCTGGGTTTTAGCACAAGCTCATTTGTTTGTGAGACTTAAGGTTAGTAAAGCACATGGAGTGTGTGTGTGGAATTCTTTTTGTCTAGATGTTTGTATATTCAAGCATGTAAAGAAACCAACTTCTGTTTAGTATTCTGACAATAATTGCACCATGGATATGAATTTACACATGTTAACACAAGAAATTTGGTTAATTTGGAAATAATCACCTTACAGTCGTGAAATACTTAATCATGACTTCTAATTGGAGGGAGAGTTTTGCATTTCAGTTGATTGTTGGGATAAAATTGTGAAATGCAGCAATTGACAACATGATTGTCACAAGCAAAGTTTTCTCTTGTAAGTCCCATACAAAGGGCTGGGAAAGTGCAGTGGAGGAATTGTGAAATACAAGAATAGAAAATTTACAGAGAAATTGAAATGGAAGATGGCCAACTCAGCAGAAAAACTGTGATGCAGTCACCTGGACTTTGAAAGTCCTATATTCTTACATAAATTCTGTGTGTGAAACTAGTGTATTTTAAGTCTAAGTTAATGTGGTAGAAAGCAAATCTTCTCTTTCTTTTTCTTAAAGGTAATTGCTGAAAGCCTTTCAGTAGTGTCAAAATGCATTTTGACTGTTATTTTAGTAGTCCTTTATCCTCAATGGGGTGTCTACATTTTTTCCTTGGCTCAGGTAAGTTTCCTGTGTTTTTTTTTCCTATAATTTCTTGATTCATCTGAGTTTTTGTCGTTGACATCTAGCCTGTTAAATAACTTTGAGGTGAGAGAAAATGCTTCTGGGAGGTTTGATTTAGCACTTGTATTTAGTATTTTTCTGATACTTGTTACCGATTTGGCACTTTGACCTGAGGCAGTTTAATAAAGCATCTTCCTCTGTCTCTGAAGGCACATTTTGCAAGTAAGGTTATATTATTCTATAAAAACTTTGTATACTTTTGAAATGAATTATACATTCTAATGCTTGAAGACTCACCATCTGGCTTCAGTTTTTGAGTTTGGATTCTATGATAATAGCAAACTATCATCACATGTAACTTTATCAGCCTGTACCACCAACCTACATCACCTTACCACAAAGTGCTAATCATGTGTAGCATGTGCTCAGATGGAAGTGTTTTTCTTTACTGCAATGGGGAATGGATATATTGACACCAGAAAAGTGAAGTTACAGCCTATGCACTTATCAGTTCACCTAGAAATTAAAATGTGACCCACCTCAGATGTGGAAGTTGGACTTTGTTTTTGTTCAGTTTTTGCAGTGGCTGTAGTAGGTAGCTTGTAGCTGAAGTAAGAGATGTAAACTGCAGCTATTCTGTCAACTTGAGTTTTGACTGAGTGAATAATGGCTTTATAATTAGTTTAATCATTCTAAAAAGTACTGGATAGAAGAGCATAGAAGTTAGCAAAGGGCTTTGGTAACCAACAAATTAAGAAAAAATCAAAAAAGAACAGCATTCTTGAGGTGTTAAATGAAAGTCTTTAGTATTTTACAGGAATAAGGGCTACTTCATTTTCTTATTAAGTTTGAAACTAGCATGTAATTCTGCATTTGTGAGTTTATTTGATATTACTAGTTGTTTTTCTTCTCTTCCCTGTTTTTCTAGCTTTTATATGTCAGTGTTTTGGTCATGTGCTATGTAATTTATTTTGTGATGTTTCTGGGGTCTCCTGAAGCAACAAAGAAGTCATTTCCAGTTGCTAAAATGAAAGCTCTATTACCTAACTTGATAGAAGATGAGGTAGGTTGCATGGTTTGTTTCTTGATTTCAAGTTTTCCTTTAGAGACCTTTGAAAATTAGTATGAGATAGTGGAGTTAATTGGGTGATTTTGAGGATCTCTGCACTGTAGAAGATATGACTGATTAAAAAAGTTACGTACATGTTCTGTTTGTCATTTGTAAAATGCTTGTCAGAAAAAGATTATGAAACTTAACCTCTTTGTAGTTATGGGCTTATTGCTGACCTATCTTTTAGGATCTTTGCAAAAACCATAGACTGGATATAGAACATCTGCAGTGTGCTGGGAAATGACCATGTATCATGGGTTCTGAGGCAGGAAAGAAACCAGAACCATTTTACCATGGATTTTTGGTACTTGGACTTTTCTGCATTATAAACATGGTGGTACACAGCATCCTGCATGATACACACGTCTCTTAACTGCTCTCAAAAGAAAAGGCAAGAAAGAAAAGCACAGTGAGGAAAAAGACGTTGGAAAATATTTGCAGGTAGAGAAGATCCAGTTTGCAAGACTGATGGGGACAGTTTGAAGAGCAGTAAACAACTTTTATCAGCAGTAAAGCTCAAAGTTATATTGGCATGCTAATAAGTATGGTTTGGGGTTTTTATTTCCCCCCTCATCAGTCTTTGAGTAGTATTTTCTGTAGGAAGCCTGTTTGGGTACTTTATCTGCAACAGTAGTAATTTTCAGCAGGGGAAAAAACCTTTTCCAGATCAAAGTGATATTGTTGCTTGTTTTTAGCAGTATTTTGGATTAGGTGCTAGTAGTGGTGATAATTGTGGGTTTTCCTGATCAGTACAGTTAGAACTAGCCTTGAGTAGTGTGCTGGCTTTGTATCTTCTAGTTCCACTTTGTGTTTTGTGTTTGCTTTTTTTGCAGACCTTTGTTAACTGGAAGGAAGCACGGTTGACTTGGAGTTTCTTCAAACAATCCTTCTTGAAGCAGATTTTGACAGAAGGTGAGGCTTGACATAGAGTTGTGATGGAGGAGGGCTAGTGAAAATTACTTAAAATTTACTGAAAGCTTCAGAAGGCTGGGGGGGTGATTGTGGGCATGTGACTTTCAGGTTGTTGCCAGCAGGTGGTACCAACCTGAGTGAAATGTGTGTGTATTCTTAACTAGATGCTGTCCCATTTGACTTTGTCTCTTGAATACTTAATGCTGGAAATGCCTGAACAAAGTATTGGGAAAGATTTAGGGACTTGTATTTAAATTCTTTGTTTTGAACTTACAGGTGAAAGATATGTGATGACTTTTTTGAACGTGTTAAATTTTGGAGATCAGGGTAAGTGTGATGGTTTGTGGAATGGTGGCACAATTTTCTTAGTTACTGCTCTTCAGATGGTTCTCAAAATGACTTAAAGCATTTAAAGATAACTGGCAAATCTGAGAAGATTTCACAGCCTTCATGATACATTTCAGAGAATGATTGATATAGACGTAGAAAAGAAATATAGTATCCTGGATTTTAATTTAATTTTTCTTCAGGATCAAAGCTCTTTTCCTGCTGGTTTCTGTCTTCCTTTTGATTCTCTGTTAGCTGCTGTGGCAAGAACATGGTTGTTCACCTCATTGCATATCAAAATTGAATTATGTTCTGTGGAAGAATTCATCATGGTTACAAAATGATTTATGGCAGTAGATATTAAAATGACAGAGTTGGCCATACCTTGGGCCTTTATAGCTTGTGGAGGAAGGAAAGTAGGCTGTAATTGTTGGCCCACTGTTACAAGATTCTTGGCTGGCTTAAATTACTTTTAATTGCTGGCAGTAGTCTGTTCCCCCATAAATACTTAACTGTGTGCTTGCTCCTGGTAACTGCCCATTTCTGCTCTTCCTTCCCTGCAGAACAACTGAACTGCCCCTTACTTGAAGGGCCTTTGAAAGGAGCAATGAGTACAAAGACACTTGTACCCTCATTGTTGGGAAACATTGGTTCCAAGTCCTGTGAAATCAGCCAGAACCTTCCTCTGTTATTTCCTGTAAATATATAAAGTGCTTCTACAAATGACTGACTTTGTATGCTTTCAGTAACTGTACTTTGTGTGTGTGTATATACAACCACACACATAGGTTATCAGGTTTGGAGCAGTATCTTGTTGTGGATGGAAATGCTGGAAAAATGTCAGGTGGGATTGCTCTTCCACTTCAGTGAAAGTAAAAAGAGCAACCTCACACTAAAAGCAGATACCTTTCTCTTCTCTTGCATCAGTAAATCCTTACATTGATGTTCTCAGTCAATTATATTGATCAGGATCTTTTAACTTCCTCTACCTTAAGAATTTTTATGTGGTTTGGTGCTGTTACTAAATTCACACCTCTGTAGCTGATACTTTTGTCTGAGCTTTGCCAACTACGACCAAGTCTTGTTTTGGGCTGTGGTTGCTGCGACTGTCAGAATTTTTAGGGAGCCCTGCTTTAATGTTGCACTAAATTCCACTTGTTTCCTCTTTGGTGAAAATGTTAAGTGAGGATTCATGTTATTGTTGAAGACTTGGAATTAAAATGCATCTGAAAAATAACAGGTTGCTGTTGTTTTTGTTTTGTTTCTTTGAGGTGTATATGATATCGTGAATAATCTTGGTTCACTGGTGGCCAGGTTTATCTTTTTGCCTATTGAGGAGAGTTTTTATGTCTTTTTTGCCAAAGTGCTGGAAAGAGGGAAGAGCGTAAAGGATCAGAAGCAGGTATGTTTATTTTTTATTAATTATACATCTGATACTTAATATTTGCTACAGATAAGTTGCATCACAGAAATGTGAGTTTAAAATTGACTATAAAGGCTGCTAAAATTGAGAAGTTGGAAGTGAATGGAAAAAATTACTTTTTAAGAAAAGAGGTAGAATGGTAAGGGAATAGAAATTGATATGCATATAAATTGGTATAATTTTGCCTTGTTTTATAACTGAAGTTATAACCTGCTCCAAACAGTATAATATAAACCCCAGTGTACCATGTATTTCCAGATATACACAGGCAACCCTTTATATCACAGAAGTGTGCTCTTTCTGTCAAATAAATGCCATCTGAAAATACCCAACTGACTTGAAAATTTAAGTAGCTAAGTATTAAATTAATATTTACATAAAGTTTCAAAATGTTTCTTCCAGTTTTGGGAAGAAATAAAATTGTTTTTCACGGCCTTCTCTATGTTGAGTATCAGTGATAAAACAAACAAGTGTTTTGTTCCACAGAGTGACACTTATGCATGCCCTAGGTAAGAAATTCTTGATCAGTCTTGAAGGTCAGCCTTGACTTTTGTCTGACACTGTGACAACTTTTTGCAGTAATCCAGCTACTTGCACTGTTGCATGTGGTTAAACAAATCCCATGTTTCAGGTGGCAGGCTGAGAGCTGTGTGTATGAGTACATTCTCTATATATTAAGTATCTGGTATGTATAACTGGCAAAATGCTTGAGTTTTCCTTGCATCTACTGAAATTATATTACATTACAAGAATAACTCTTGTAATGAGGTAGTACAGCTGACAAACTGCTGGGTATGTTGTGGCAAATCCTGTAGCCCCATGTAGCAATAAGAATCTGACCCTCTTGCTGACTTCAGCTGTGGCCTTAGGCAGATGCTGTGCTCTCCTTTGCCATGTACTAACTGCTAAACAGGTGCAAGTGCTGTTTGCACGTTTCCTTGAACAGACTTGTTGATGGCTGATTATTTGTGTAGGATATGGAATGAGTAAAACATAGAATGAAATAACGTAGACATTTTTTAATGTATTTCTGAAGACTGTGTATGGATGGTTCAAAATAAGTTTCACAGCTATTGACACTGTGCAAACTGTTTTTTTCTGTGAAGTAGCTTTTCTGTGTGAAAATAAATCAGATTGATTCTGATTCATATAATTGACTACAATGTTTTTTCAGGATGATATTACTATGGCTGCAAATGTATTAGAATTGCTGTTGAAACTTGTGCTTCTGATTGGCCTTACCATCACAGTTTTTGGCTATGCCTATTCTCAGCTGGCTCTGGATATTTATGGAGGCTCAATGCTCAGTTCTGGAACAGGTAAACTTTTATACAGGTGGCAAAAAACCTCAAACATTCTTTAAAAAGTGAAACTGTAACTATTATGAATTCTCAGGTAAATCAGCAGATAATTTTGTAATAACAATATGTAGTCACATTAAAATATAAATAGTATACATTGTATATATGTGTATAAAAATGTATGTTACATATATGTATATAAATACAAAACATAAATATATTGAGCTCTAAAATAAGTCTGATCAGGTTTGGGACTCTGCCTTTCTGCAGTTTCATGTTGTTGGAAAAGAACATTTTAAAGGACTGCTTGATTACTCCACGATGTAGAATTTCTACCTACAGCTGTTTAAAACAACAACAACCACCCCCTGAAAACTTGTACAACAAACTGGAACCAAAAAATCCATAGCTTTAGCATAGAAACAATAATAGTTTTTTTTTAAAAAATGATGTTAAACAATAGGAGTCATGCTATAGTTGTGCATATTGTTGTCCATAGAAGCACTCGGAATTTGTAGGTCATTGTAGGTTTTCAGGTCAGAAAGCAGAGCTTCATTTAACTCATTTTTGAAGCAAACACATAAATTGTAGCCTGCACGTTTTTCTTGAGTTCTTTCGCTGGTTTCTCAGTTGACCTGCAGGAGCTTCTTCTAGAGAAAACAATCTGTCTGCTGTAGCTGAGTCCTGTGTAGTGTCTTGGTTCCTAGTTCCCCCATCTTGAGAGAAGATCCAGCAGCTCCTCGGTGCTGTTGTGTTGGGTTTCTGTCTTGAAATTTTGCCTGTGTGCTACTGTGGTAGCTTATGTTTTCCATTTCAAGATTTATTTTAATTAGGAGGAAGTTCCAGGGAAGGTAAAAGCTCGTGACAGTATATTGTGCTGAAGACACTTGCACTTGTCAGAGTTCTGCACCTTCATAACCTTGGAATATTGCTTGTTGGGCTTTAAAACTAATTTACATTACCTTATTCAGTGTAAAGATGATTTGATATATTCTAACCCTATAGACACTTCTCTATTTCAACGTGTTAAGCGTTTAGATATTTTTCCTTCAGACCCCTGCATGTTATTTGGAAGATGGTGCTCAATTTGTACAGTGATTCTAAGGAAAACTCCACATAAACAAGAAAAAAATGCTAATAACTAGTGGATGTTGTTTTGAGTTGACTTGCTGGTTCTGTCAGATTTGTTTCTAATTTTGGAAGCAAATGTTATGATAAATTGTCATTCTAGAACCTGGAAGCCAACTATTTTTCTGAAGAAAACATCTTCTGTTCCTCTTTCTCAACAAGAATGATTGTCTGGGCCCACTCTTTTAGACATGCTTACTTGGCTGGAAAGGGCTATGATTAGGAAAATGGGTGCAAATCAAATGACTCAAGGAATTTTATCATTTTACCCAATGACATTGTGTGAAAATGAAATGTTGAGCATACATACTGTCTTATTTTACCAGGTATTCCTGGGTATATTCATTTTGATATTTTTTCCTTCTGAGTGCTCTCTAGTTTAATGTTTTTATGCAAATTTGAAAAGTCTTCAGCTTTCCTCCACTGTATTTATTTACTGCTCACTGGGCAGTTGTTACTTGGAAACAAAACAGGAGGAGGCTCAGTAATATGAGCTACAATGCTGCAATCAGGAAAGGATATTCAGGGATGCACAGTAACCTCCTAAAAAGTATGGGATTTTTTTCTGTGTACTATAACTTCTGAAGGACAAGAAAAGATTAAGAGATGGATGGAGAATTTTGAAGTTATGTATAAATTATCCCCAACTCATAGAAATCTGAGTATCAATTTTAACCAGCACGGTTTTGAATGTGTTGAACAACCCATCTGTTTTTCTTGCTGTTGTCTTCAAAATATAAATGACTCTTACAATTGCTCTTGGATTAATTTCCAAAATTCCTGTACAAAAGGTGATTTGGATTATGGTAAATACTGACTTTTAATTGGGAAATCCCTTTTAATACTTTTTTGGATGAGTATCTTTTTTATTACTATAATAACTGCTGTTCTTGGCTGTATAGGGTTTGGTTTTTTGCTTTTTTTTCATTGTTTATTTACCAAATTTGTCAGGAAATCTAGACAGAACTTCTTCAAATGAACTTAGTTCCATTGGTGATAACATTACAATTTTGAGTGTAAAATCAATGCAGTTTTATAACAGAAATAATAATCTACTTGTAATTCTTATTTTTTTTTTTAGGTCCAGATCTTCTCCGGTGTTATTCTTTGTATGTCCTATTTCTTGCTGTCAATGGAGTAACAGAATGTTTTACCTTTGCTTTGATGTGCAAAGAAGAGGTAGACAGGTAGGAAATAGTATCCCCAGAATATTAATGTAATTAATTTGCATATGGTTTGCTTGGAGCTCAACATGGAAACAATGATTTTCTGCATGGGCATGTGTGTGGAAATTCTTTTTTTCAATGGAGCAAATTTTTCTGAGTCACTTTAAGAGCTGTCCCTTGTCTCAGGCACGTAGCTGTCTGTGGAGATTTAGATGTAGAAGCCTTAGCCAGTGTTGAAATGTTGGAGTCAAAAGGTCAGAAATTAAGAAATAAAAAGGTTGTTAAATTAACTTCTGGTACATGACTAACTGGAAAATATTTAAAATATGAAATCTTGTTTTATGTACATATGTGCTTGAAGTTAGTTTTTCACACAGGTTATGACTTAAAGCTTGTAACAGTTTTTCACCTATTAAATTTTTACATTGTGGAGTCACTGTGATTTTAGGTACACTTCAGGATGCTATGAACAGAGGGTCTGAGTTTGTCTGCTTTAAGTAGGAGGTTGGACTAGGTGACTTTGAGATCCCTTCCAGCCTGGAAGAAACTAAATAAAGCATCATCTTTTTGAGCACTCTTTTTCTGTAATACATACCTTAAAGTAGCAAAAGATCCCCATATTTCTACATTACTAATAATTTTTACTGATTTTGACTTTCTGAAATTAGTATACAGCTGATAAGTGAAAGTTTTCTTCTCATAATTTAGTTCTTGGTTTAGTTTCTTTGATGTATTTTCCATTATTTCGATGAATTATTTTAATTAACATTTCGTCCCTGATTTAACTTCCTTCATTAGAAGGATGGTGAGAGTATTTCTGTGTTTATTTTAGAAGACAAATTGTGGTAAATCCTGTGACTGTACTGTTAAGTGGTTTCTCTTCTTTTCCTAGGTACAATTTTGTAATGCTGGCATTGTCCTTCACATTTCTCTGTATCTCTTACTTCTTGACCCACTGGCACGGCAGCATTGGCTTTATCCTTGCCAACTGCTTTAACATGGGGATTCGAATAGCTCACAGCATCCACTACATCTATGATTACTTCAAAGAAAGCACTTACAGACCTTTGGCAGGCTTGCTTCCCTCCCCATCTTTGGTACTCGTTTATATCATAAGTGGAGTAATCACTGGTTTCTCAGAGGTAAGCATCTTTCTCAGAGTTTGCTTTCACTGCAAAAGTTGGTGTCAAGTGGCTTTTGTGTCCACAAGCTGAGAGATACCATTAGCAGGCTGATGAGGATAGGCTGGAAGACTTGGATTGCAGGCAAGGTCAGGTATAATATTAAGTGACTTTTATTCTCTCTCCCGCCTGCAGAAGATGTATTTGACAAGTGAAGTAAAAGTTAACACATTTCTGTTGTATATAAATGAATCCGTGTTCTTAGCTCTTAATAATAATTGAAATTTTGCAGTAGCACAAAGAACCGTTATTAAAAATTAGTAATAAAAAGTGATAGAGGGGAAACAATGAAAACAGGAGCAGAAACAAAGTGCCTGGAGCACATTTATCCCTTTTATTCAGACTGAGATGGTAATTGTGCAGACTAATTATTAGAGAGATGGTAGCATTTCAATGTACAACGATTTGACAAATAGAAAGTCCACTATGTCTTAGAAAGGAGAGCTTTATATTTTGTAATGGGAGATTTCCATGGGGTTTTGTAAGAAAATAGCCTAATATGTTGCTGCAAAGTAGCAGACTTGTATGGTAGCACCAAAAGAGTTTTTCTAATACCTTGGTTAACATATTTATGCATGCCAGGTCAGAGTAACTTCTACATTTGCCAGGTATCTCCTGAATGTTTGTCTTTTACTGACAGAATTTTCTGCAAGTGTTGTAACTACTGAAGATGATTTACTGTAGGATTAGTGCATGTGGCAAAACTGGGCTCAGCTTGTTGATGGCATTAGTATCATCAAAAGAGCGTTTGGACCTTTATTGTTTAATGAGACAGTAAATCTGCTTGGTGCTGACCAGTTTTCCTATGCTTGCTTGTTTCTTTTGTTGCAGGTATTCTTCTGCTGTGATAAGGGCTGGATGGCAAGGCTGATGCACATCAGTGTGGGGGCTCTGTGCTTTGCAGCAACCATCATTACGATGTTCTGCACAGAGACCAAGCTCATCCACTTTGTCAGAAGTCAGTTCCTCTCCCGGTATATGAAGAAAGGAACTTGAAATGCTTGTGTGCAGAATAGTTCCTGTACATGTTTGCAGAAAAGGGCTGCATTTTTATTTTTATTTTTTTTTTGCATAAAATCTGTATGGAAAAAGGCTTCCACCTGTGTTTATTGGAAGCCTTGGTATCAGAGTGGCAATGTAAAAGGTTGCAATCTGAAGGTTTTGTCTTCTCAACTGGTCAGTATAGTGAAGGAGAGCTGAGTAATTTCCTCTTTCCGCATCATTCTCTCCAAGCTTTTCTTCAAACAGCTTCTTTGGTAATGAATGAAGGCTTAAGATACATTTTCCTGACATAACCTAGGGGACAGATGTCCTATAGAGAGCTCCAGTTATTGCCAGCAGGGACCACATGTATGGAGGAATGGCTTACATCTTAAGGTATAGTTAAGACTGCCCTTATTGGCGTGGTGGGATGCTTAACTGGTTAAAAAAGAAATGATCTGACAGAAAAAAAGCAAACCAGAACCCACAAAACAAAAGCTGAAGAAGACATGGGAGTAAGGACCAGCAGCAGTATAACTGCTACTGAAGCAAAACATAATGTGGTGCAGAGAGATTGAGTTGTCAGTGTTCTGAAGTGCAAAGCAGTGAACAGAAAGTTCTGATGTTTACAAGTAAACTGCAATACACAGCATGTGTCCATGCTAGCTATGTGAGATTATTTCATTGAGCATATCATTCATTTATGAGGGTATTGATTAACTTGTCACAATACTTTGAAGCCTTAGCTAAAAAGAAAAGGGGTTTTGAGTAGTGATTTTACAGGTGTTAAGTACAGACACACTGGCACAGAATTCCTAAAAAGGTTAATCATAAAAACTTTTTAATTTAACTCCATTGTTTTTTGTTTTTATCTGAAATGTTAAATGGCAGCACAAACAAATTTGTCTCAATAAAATTATTTATCTTCTCTGAAATAAAATATTTATCATATTTAAGATTTATTTCAAAGATTTGTGCATATTGAAACTTTTATTATTGGATAGAAAATGCTTCATTTTGTTCCACCAGTTTTCCTTGTCTTGTTACTTTATTTGTTCAGTCAACCTCAGTATTGTTTTTTAAATTGCTGGAAATTTGCACAATCAGAAGTTGTTAAATTGGATGTTAGGCTGCTGGCTTAGTCTTACTAATGGTGTATTTTATTGTTGTCTTAGACCTGAATTTAGCAGTTTCAGGATGTACAAATGTCAGGTTTATAATGATCACTGTTCCTTTTGCAGTGTTTGGATGGATCAAAAAATGTCAAGTGATGAAAAATGTGTGCAGTTGAAAGCTTTTAGTTTAATTATGTAGCAGCTCTGCAGATACTCAGACCACTTAAAAAGCCTCTTCACTGTAATGGCATTGAGGAGTTATCCTGCTAACCAGAGTTCACCATGTGAGATGCTTTTGGTATGTGTCTTCAGTTTGATACTGTTAAAAATGTTTTCTTAACTCTGGTAATTTTTACTTGGAGATTTTTGCCAAAGATACTTTATATGAGAACCTGGCAAATTAAAAATTATAAAAGCCAAAATGTAACAGAAGAGAAGGGTGCTCTTCCTCAGCTAGTGGTGGCATCTCCATTGCCCAGCTGGAAGGCACTAGAGAGAGATTTATTGATTTTTCTGAAGTTGCTAGGAAAAAAACAAGACAGTTGAATTTACAGACTCTTTTAGATTGTCTTTTTCTGTGTGACTTTGGGAAGTTACTGTGGGAGTATCTAAATGTGTACAATCAAGTTTTAAGAACTACTTAGAATGAAGATGAAGAACTTTTCATACAAAATGAACTTGAAGTCACACTGTCTTGTCTGGTCTTACAATCTCAGCTGCTCTGGTTTTACTTCTGCTGGCAATGTTGTCATAAATAGGGTGATGTGAGACCTCAGTTGGAATAACAGGCTGGCTGGTCTCACTTTTTTTAACATAAATGCTGTGCTATTTAAAGAGAGGTTGTGTTTTAAAACCAATTAGTTGATTTAATAATGGAAAGGCTTGTATCTCAACGTGTGAAAATGCAGTTCATGTGAGTCAGGAAGACATTTAAGGTGAGTTAACCACTGTTTGTTTGCAAATTAAGGATCCATTCCTCTCTAACATGATTGGTAAGCTGATGAGTGATGGCAGGCTGATTTTTGTGGTTTGTGTATTTTTTAAAAAATGTATTTTATGTGGCAGGAAACGGCAAGGAGTGGCAGGAAGTATAGGACCTATGAAGCTGTCTCCTTAATTCTCTGTGTGTTCCTTATTGCATAAACTATTAATGAATTTCTAAATGAAAAAGAAAACTCAGGGACAAAATTGACCAAAACTAGACCAAACTTCCCTTTTGTCTGTAGTTCTGTCCACCAAAGGCACTATAGGATGCTTGTCTAGAAGTTTAAGGAGGCTGTTTTGCTTTGTTTTTCTGAATCCTGTAGTTTAAGCCAGAGAAGAATAAAGACTTTTTCTTTGGAGGAAGTTATGATTTCATGCATCATGTGATGTGTGGGGCCTTTTTTTAATACCTGGATGAATAACATTCAAACAACTGTAAGATAAAATGGTTGTGTAATAGGATAATGCTAAATAAAATTAATTTCACTTTTTTAATTAATTTCACTTTTTAATTTCACATTTTGTTTTTGTCTTCCAGTTGAAGGTTACTGGCATGCTATTGGTATCTTTGGTACATTTGATGCCTAAATTTGGTTGTCTTTTCTAGGATCTTTTATATGTACATTAATTTTTCAACCTAGAAACAGATGCCATTTCCTAACACATGCTGAGAAAATTTACTGAAGTATCTTGGTAGGAAGGGTCATTATTATGCTCACCTCTGACCTTTTATCATCTGCTTTTGTCTAAATGTATGTATGGATTGGGATGACCAGGTTTCTTAGCTTTTAAGCAGCTTTTATCACAATAGTTCATTGTTTAAGTGGCCAGGAGAAAACTTGATAATATTTTTTGATGAATTATGCTGCAGCTGGCAGTACCGGTGTTGGTGCTAAGCAATTGGTCAGCTGGTTTTTTCCCCTAGTATAGTAATTGTTTTACTTTTATGTAAAAAAAGTGGGGCCCAGGGGTACACACATGCTCTTTTAAGGATGTTAAGAGTTAAGGCTTTTACTCTTAATGATAAATTTATTAGACATGAAAAGTTATAGATGTAAGCTTGAATGTTGATTACGATTTAGCACCTGTAAGAGGTATTGATTTGTCAGTTCATATGAAGGCTTGTTTGACTGTGAGTACCTTGAGATCAGCCAGTCCTAATTTGCTGGCTTTTGGAACTTCAAAATTCTTTGTGAATTGCATATTTCTTGTTGTTTGAACATCATATTTTTTAATGGTTTAATTACTCTTATTTTAAAGTTAATAATAAAGAGACGATTGGAGGCTTTCTGAACGTAACCACATCAGTAAGTCTTGCTGAGATGTAGTGATTTCATTTGGCACAAAATACATAAGTTCATTTGCATTCTGAGAGGGCTATGTAAATGCAGTTCATTTTCATTATAAGCTTAAAATGAAGTTTGAAGCTCTCCACATCTGATGTACAGCTGGGCCATGGAAACGAAGTGCAAGGCGTGCTCAAAAGCATTAGCAGCTGGGGGATCTAAGCATGGATAGGAAGTGCTTATCTCTGTTGCATTTTAGATTACTTCCACAAAAGAAGATGCTTGTGCTCTTTAGTTTGTGGATCTGAAATGTGGTTTGTGTGTTACGTTGCTGTCATCTGGAAAGAGGGATGAACCCTTCTCATCTGGGATACCCATAACTGCTGTCGTGAGCTTCATGCATGGAATCTGATGAGTGCTATTCAGCTAAGGTACCATAATTGGTTTTCCTGTGGGGGGAAAGGTAAAAAACAGTTTTGGGTCTTGTTTTGCCAGGCTCCCTGCTTTTAGTTGTGTCAGAGGCTGTTCCCAGAGCTCTGTGTGTTGATTTGCTAGGTAGGTGTTGTGGCTCACAGTTATGTCTGTCTTCAGTGTGGTGTTTCTGGAGAGTTTTATGCCATCTCACTGAACTGAGAAAGTGGAAAGGAACAAAACCAGCAGGACAGATGTGTTATATCTGTGACCCACTTAAGAAGACTAAAATAATTTAAGCTGTGTCTAGAGGAAAAAAAAAAGTGACATAGCAGTCCTTAAACATAAATAAAATACGTGAGTAATTCTAATCTGCTCTTAAACAAGAACTGTATTTTGTTCTTTGTAATACACTTTGGAGATGGAGCTTCAAAAAGGGAAGATTGTAACAGAGCTTGGCAGAAGAATGTAGAGTTTTGCCTGTAACAGTCTCGAATGCAGGAATATTTCAGAGTTGATCCCTTGTGGCTCCTCCTTGGGAGAGGGGAGGTGTGTGGAACAGTCCCAGTGCTGTTCCAAAGATCCTTACTTATGTCTCAAGTGAGGCCTTTTTTTGATTTTAATTTTTTTTTCCTTCCTTGATTTCATTCATCTGTTAGTAATCCATTCACAACCAGCTCCTGTATGTAAATATTTCCCTTCTTTATTTACAGAAAAATCATCCTGGAAAGTTTCAATGCAGAAATGTGGTGGGTCACTAGAGTCCTGCATTGGGGTGGAACAAGTGTCTTTGACAGGTAGCTTGAAGGTTGGCTGACCTGCTTGCAAGGCACTGAAAGTAGGGAGTGGGGAGGGAGAAAATAAAGGCTATACAGGAAAATTGAATTGGTTTTGGTTCTTGAAGCCTGACTTGGCAGTACTGAAGTTTTCCTAATAGATGATTTTTTTGGGGAACAGTTTTATAAAACATGTACCATAAAGTGCACTTATGTGCCTTCTCTTATTTGTGTAAGGATTTTTAGCAGTCTCTTGTGGGGACTGAGGTTTATGGTATGAGGAAAGAAAGAAGGAAATGTGGCAGAATACAGTACATGTGCAAGGAGCATAGTGTTCCACTGAGGAAAGGTCTTTAGTCTTTGAGTTACTTCCATGTCTGAATGCTTTTCTGTCACTGCAAATAAAACTGAGTATCTGCACAAGTGCTTTTCCAGGCAGCAGTAGAAAATACTTAGAAGAAGCAGACTATGCCTGTGAAGTAGAGTTTACTTTGCTACAGACCACTCATCACAAACTTTTATTTTTGCATTAAGACAAGCAACAGTGTGATAATATTCTTTCTCTTTAACAGCCCTGCTATTTGAGGTTGACAGTATGTTAGCTTGTGGAAACTGTGGGTTTTTCTGTGGTTCCATCAGAGTTGCATTTATGTTTTTGGTATTTTTTCTGCCTCATGTGACTTTGTTACAGAGTAGCTCTGCACACATCTTTTGAGAGCTCTGCTATGTCTGGGGCTCTGACCAGGAATGTGCCAGGGCTTCACTGAACTTCCATTTGGTACTGAAAGGTTGGATGAGGGCTGGGTGGAAACTCCCATGGTCAGTTGGGAGTAGGTGTTTTGACCCATAGACTGGGGCTCCTGCTGCACAGCTCTGAGCACCTTGGCTCAGATTGTTAAGGAAAATGTGAAAATGTCTGTAGGAAAACCATGCAGAATAAAGGACTAGGATTGCTTTCTTCAGACAGCAGCTCAAGTAGGAAACCACCTATGGCTATACATTCCTGAGTGTAAATACACAATTAGGAGATGGCAGCTCAGGAGACCTGAAGGTTCAGTTCAGGGAGCTGCAGAGATTCTCTGCATTAATCTAGTAGAGATGCTGAGTGTTGTGAATGTAGTGTGCTCTGTGGCTTAAGTTCTGCTGGGCTTGTGCATCTAAAGCAGTGTGTGGCTTATCCTTTTAAAATTGAATATATCCTACTTGTGAAATTTATTTGTAATTGACAAAAGTTGCCTGAATTAAACCACTTGGAGGACTGCAAACTGAGAGGGCAGGTGAAAGAGGTTTTCTGGAGTGAAAGCCAGAGACTGAGAACAAGAACAGAATAACAAACTCAAAACAAGTGCACAGCACAGAGTAATTGGACATTGAAGGTACTTGTTTAGGATTCCACGAGGGCTGACTGTTTACCAGATGGGGAAAACATCAGCAATTTAAAAAATTAGAGGATGACTCAGAAATAGCTGTTTTCAAAGATTTGGAATTGGCTTGATGAGCTGATGCCAGGTGGTGGCCAATATGAGGAAAGAAAGGTGTGTGCTTGGGGAATGGTGAAACACTTAATACCCTTTTGTAATGTGGCTCAGGCCCCAAGGATTATGTAGGATTTGTGTGTGTGAAGGCACAGCTCAGTTGTAATTGTGGGAAAAGCTGGCTGTGCAGTGTATCAGGAAGAAGTAACAGAAAAAAGAATAGACCAAAATACAAAAAAATGCCTATCTTGCAAAAAGTTACTTAATTTTGGGTGGAGCTTTGAAAGAGTGAATCAAAACCTTTTAACTTAACAGTCATTGTAAGCTCTTATGGTTTATTTTTCAGGATGATGTTGCCATCTTGAAGAGAAGTAGCTCAGCATAATGATGATGTCCTTTTCAGCAAGTGTTTTAACTATAGAGACTCCTGAAGGGGTTAAAAAAACTGAGTGGAAGAGGTTTGAAACAGGAACACTAAATACTAAAAGTACTTTAGTAAAGAGCTCAGAGAATTTTGGGATTTAACATGCATATGAAAGAAAAATTACAAATGAAATAGAATCATCAAACTGAGAGGTAACACCAAAGCAAGATTGTATGAGTAAGTATTAGTATTATGTTAGGATTGTAATTAGTATGATGCTATTGATAAAACTGACTGGCAAACTAATACTTGCTTTTAGAATAAGGGAAAGAACGGTGGAGATACCTGTATTCTAGTAACAATATCAGACAACTGCAAAATAAAATGTTTCTGTGCAAGCTGTAGGTTCAGAGCAAAGACTTCTGCAATGAGACTGTGCCAGGAGGATATGATGGTAGTTACTGTTCTTTGCCTGGTCTAGTAGAATACTTCTAGATCAATTATTTGTACTAAATACAAAGGTGATTTTGTTTGATGGGGAAATGTGGAACCAGTGGTTTATAATTAAGCAGATGGAGAACAGAAATAAGCAGTTGACAATATTATTTGAGTTTGCTGGTTTAGAGTATTAGCAAAAAAAAAAAAAAAAAAAATGGAGAAAGAAGTTTGTCTGGATACAATTAATGCCTTAGAAAGGTGAGAGGCTTGCTCACTGAATAATTTGATCAAATTAAAAAACAATAACCGTAGTGATACTGTAGTTTTTCTTCAGTGATAATGTACCATTTCTCTGTCAGAAATGACAAGCAACAGTGATGGCAAGTGAACTTATAATTAAAGACTGCCACTGCCATGAAATATCTTAGTTACCAAGAAATCACTTGGCCATTAACAAGAATAATTGTTTACAAATACCAAAACTTTGATCAATTTCTGTGCCACTTGTTGCCATCACAAGCTACTGATGGTTTGGTGTAGGTTATAATAACACTCAATGGCTGCCAAAGACATTTCACCCACATGAATGTCAGCATGTATGTCCAACAAATATGTATTTGTGTGAGAACATCATAAACCAAAGGAAATGTTTGTTATACAGCAAGCATTGAACATCAGCAAAATCCAGTTTGCACCATTATATCCATAACTATCTTAAAGTAGCACTTCTGCTAAATACCATGCTTCCTGGAGACCATTTCTAATGGAAGACCAGAAGTAGTTTGCAAATTTAGCTCTGAAATAAGTTGTAAAACTACATGGTTTATTTGGTTGCCTTGTTGTTTGTTCTCTAAGACTGACTTCCTAAAACTTGCCACAGTCACAGTGCACCCTGCCACAAAGTTTCTGGTACTTGTTCAGCCACAGAAATAGTGCTCTGCTTCTCCTGATGGGCTGTGGCCATATGGTTATATGTAAATATGTGCTGTTCTTTTAATACCTGAATGGTGTGATTTGGCTTTTTTCGTACTTGCTCTTGAAAGATCACTTTAGAAATTGCAGAAGACTTTATATAGAGTGCCTTTGCTGAACAGTATTTTTCTTCTGGCAAATCAAGACAGATTTTTAAAGAATGCTTTGTTTCTTTTTTTCTTTGAATGAACTCACTTATTGCATGTCCCTTTTTTCCCTTCTAGACTTCCCCAGAGTGCTACATGCTGGTTCTTTGATACACTGACTTTTTATTGTCAGCATTCTCTTGGCAAAACCAATATATTTATTATGTCTTATTGTTCCCAGTCTGTGCTCTCTTTTGATGCCTTCAGTATTTTCTTCAAGTTTTTTTGCTGTATGAACTGTGGGACCCCAAGGGAATTTTCTTTGCTCTGAACTGTGGAATGTTTACATGCATGGTCCAGTTTATCCTTCAGCTGAGCACTGAATTATTTGAGCAAAGCCCATGTATAACAATTGAGAACGAGGTTAAGACACTGCCAATTGCACTTTACTACTTAATTCTTGACTTAAATGTTTGTGTTTAAGGTAAGAAGGTGTTCAGCTGGTCACAGCAAAGAAAAAGCAAGGACGAATTATTTTTAAAATAACTCCTTCTTTTGAGTATGAATTTCAGTTTATAAATTACAAATAATCTGGTGGTGGAGTAAAGTCTGAAAAAGAAATGATTGAAGCCAGAAGATGCTAAGCAAATACATTTTTCCAACAACAAATGGATTCTATCATCTGAATTGAAATATATAACCTAAAACTAGTTCCCTGTTCATTTTGAACAATTTCTGATGGGGTTGTGATGTTTGTTTAAATATACTTTTTTTTCCCCTGCAGCTGTGAATTAGGTGGAAAACTACTGCAGCTGAGCGTGATGTTGTTTTGTCACTAGAAAAATTCACTGCTGGCATTGAATTCAGCCTGAAAAAGTAAAGAGGTCATGACACAACATCTGTGTTGTGGAGAGCATAGTGATTACCACCAGTAATACTGCAAACACTGGAGTGGAAAAAATAACTCCAGAGCTGAGATGCTGTAATGATGCCTTTTTGACCACTGTTCTGTGGACTGCAATAGCTGGATTTCCCCCAGGTGTGTGTTTAGAAGGTAGGTTTGAATAAAATACTCATGCTACTCAAACATAAGGTGGAGCTGTTTCTTTGTGATAGAATTTCCACCTCGTGATCTCCACAACTTTTTTTTTTTTTCCTTACCATATTTTCAGTGTTGCCAGTGATTTTACAGGCAGTACTCAGGTGGGTGACTAAGGGTTCTTAAAGTCCTGCAGGAGTTTACTTTTGCTCTTACAAAAGTACTTTTGCTCTTACATTTTGAGCTCATATGGTCCATATGAGACATTAAGGGATCTTACTGTGCACTTACCTGTGGTTAAACTTTGCTTACTGTTCATCTGACCTGACTGTGATTCCTGTACAGTGCTTTCCTGAGCTAGTAGTAACTGTGATAACTTCCTAGTTCTTCCTTATTGCCTTTGTGTGTCAGAGACAAGGGAGTTTCTGGGGCCTTTCAGTTTTTTGACTGTACCACAATCTGTGTTTATTTTGCACTAATACTTTTGAGAGAAAGTATTCAAATAATTAGGCAAAGCTTATATGTAACTCATGTATTTAAAGCACTGACAGCACTGGACACCTGCTTTACCTGTTTGGATCATGACCAACTTTTTGTCTTGTAAAGCCAGACAAAAGTAATTCCAGATTCAAGTAACACTGTGATCCTGCAAGACAAGAAGTTCTAGTGACTGCATGGTGCTGCTAGAGAACTTCTTATTTCCATCAGTCTTAATTTGCCTGTCAGTGTTCAAGAAGTGTTTTGGATGACTGAGTCATATGATTTAGGTAGTCCTGTGAGGAGGAAAGTTGGACTCAATGATTCTTATTGAGTCCCTTCCAAATTGAGATATTTTATGATTCAGTGAGCTGTGCCACAATGACAGCATGGGGAATTCCTCTTGCAATGATGCCTGTGAGGGGGGTGGTTCCTTTTTTAATAGGAATAAACTCAGCCAGAAAAGTAGTGCTGGGCTACTTGATAGATCAGATCACTTACAGGCCAGCATGGGTATCCTTTTTTTTCTTCCCAATGGCATTATATTTTGTAGCTGAACTGGCTACTCAAACTCCACCATTTGCTGTTTTTCTAAAATGTTAGTGCCCCAGTAGCAGTAAAACAGTTGAACAAATATTTTTTGTGGAATGCTCTGCCCATCCTGGTCTTCAGTGTTATTTCCAGATTGTCCAGACTCCCTGAAGAAGCCTGGTGTGTGCATTTCCCATTTTTCCTCAGCCTTCCTTAGAGCTGTGGTTTTTCAGATAAACAGGGCAAAAGTGCTTTTGCCACTGGTATTTGGAGACTACCATGCCTGCTCCAGAGTCAGAGTCAAATTCCCTTCTTAAAAGTTATTTAAGTTACTAGTTGTATTTTCTTAAAATGAGTGTATCTGTAGCCTTGGTACACTGGAACATTTGTGAAAAGATGGAGTGTGATTTCCTATGGATAATTTGCTGCTACCTTTTTAAAAAAATAATTAAAAAATATAATAAATGGTAAGTCACACGTGAAATGTAAGAAGTTTTTTAATTAGCCCTGTGTGCTACCAATTTCTCACAAAACTTCAGGCAGTCTGCAGGAGTGCTGGTTCCCTGTAGATGACATGGTCTGGGTTGTGATTAAAATCATAAGACCATCTACCCAAAATTAATCTGCATTAAAAATGTTTTTTTTGAGAAGTAACATGTAAAGAATACCTTCCTTTTAGAAGTCTGTACATGATACAGCAAATAAGTTCTAGTTATGCAAACACAGAGGAGTTAATGAGGGAACAGCCTGTTTGTTTATGCCTTGTAGTGTCTACTGGGATTCAGTGATGCTGCTGTGTTGGATTCCAACAGAAATGATCCATGTATCCCTGCCTAGAGAAAGGAACCAAATGATGCTCCCCCTTTTCCTGATTTTTGCTAAAACAATTTCAGAAGTGAGACTTTTATTCCTTTTGTTACTCCCTCATTTGTCCCATTCCCACTCCACAGAGTGCTGCTCCTCTCATTCTAATTCTGGCTTGCCAAGGTGCACTCCACTGGAGTATAGCTGGGAGCTTGTGACTGAAAGAGTAGCTCAAATGAATTCACTGAGCAGTCTTATTGCTGGTGCAAGTTGTCAGGTCTTGGGCCAGTTGGTAAGAGAGTTTGCTGTGCCTGTGTTCTTGGGTAGGGATAAAAGCAAAGGTCAGCATTTTGCAGATTCTGGGGGGGGGGGGGTTTGAGTTAGTGTATATGAGTTAGTGTGGGACTTAAGCAGATCCAGTCCCTCCTTAACAGTGAAATATAGGATTTGATGTTAAAAGATCATTATCAGGTGACTTAATCCTTGTCAATAAATTATTTACAATTTTAAAAGTAAGAGACAGATATTATTTCTTTTCCATTTCATTATGCCTTTTTCTGTATTCTTAATAACAACTTTAACTTGTAATTTCTAGTGATTGCTTGCTGAGGGCAGGAAGTGTTCTGACATCCATCGGAGGCCAGATTCTGAGTCAAGGGAAGTGTTTTACAGTGACTGTATTGACACCTGTGGCTCGGGGCTGCTGACCCTGCTGGCAGTGTCACAGTATCGCAGCTCTTTGCCTTGCAGTAATGATTTGAAACACGGATGCAGTGGTCCCAGGGGAGAGTCGAAGTCTGCAGTTGCAGTCAACCTCCACAAGTGAGCACCTTTCCCCTTTGCTAATAAAAACCCCTTCTGTGCCTGGTCTGCTTTGACTTTGGAGCTGCTCTCCTTAGTTCCTGATTTCCAGAGCTTGAAACTCTAACCCTGCTTGCTCAAAGCCAATTTGTCAATCTTGGCATTAATTGGCTTATGTGAAAATCTAAACTGTGTCAGTGGTGTCCATAAACGGTGTTGTGTGATTTAATTGGGAGATAGGCAGCACCTCAAAATGTAAAATTCACTTTCTGCATGTAGCAGATAGTGCTAAAGGATACTTACTCCTGAGAAACACTCCTCACCCACACAGAAAACAAAACAAGTTCTGGCAACCCCTTGTGATAACGATGTGATAACCTTTGTTCTCAGGTTTTGCAAACACTTAAGGTATTGAGTAGTTACATCAGTTCTTTTAAAAGCTGTCCCCTTAGGGTCACCTTCAGCTAGTGAAACAAAGTCCTTTTTATGGGGTTATTCTTCTCATATTCAACTCTGCAGTGCTAAAGTTAACTCACCGACCCCAACCCTTTAGAGCCAGATAAGAAATCTACAGTGCAATTTCACTTTTTCAGCCCTGATATGCCACATATTAGTCAGTTCATTTATTTCATTAGTTTACTTTGTAAAGCAATTACCTAACTGTTACCACAATAGGGCTGGAATGGTGTATTACATTTACTAAAATAACTTACCAATTAATTTCAAATGATCTCTGTGCCGTAATCTCTTACGTATAATAGAATTATTCAAATGTCAATGAACATTTTACATGCAGTACTGGAGTGAGTTAGATCAATCAAAAATTAATTGCATCCAAGGCATCAGTATAGCCTTCTGGGATCAGCTGAATTCCAGTATGTCACAATAAAGTCATAATAATTGATGTAGCATTGAATTGTGCCTTTGCTTCTCCCTTATAATGGCAATTTTATTAACCAAGCAGGGTAGGTGGAAAAATGGAAAGAAAAGAGAAATGAAAGTAAGTTAAATACCAGCTAGTGGCCATTAACTTTGATTTAACTCTGTGGTTATGTGTTTTATCATCCTGACACTTTCTGTGCGCCTAGAATAGCTTGCCCTTGTTTTGCACAATTGCACTTTCTCTGCACTTCGTGTTGGTATGTGCAGGGAAGAAAGGAATATACTGATCAGTGTCCAAGATTTCAACTCAAAATATTCTGAATTTTGATTTGATGGCTTTGGCATTCAACATTAAAAGTATCTCTTCATTAATTTGTTTGTAGTTAGCTCATTTACTTCTTATTGTGAAAATGCAGTTTTTATTCGACTCTAATTTTGATCACAGTAGAATGATTAAGTATTATTTGTGACCTCCAGTTGTAAAAGTGTGCTTTGCTAGTTAGTGGAAATACTTGTGAGACTGTGCATTGCCCACCTCCATCCTTGTTAATGTGTACTGACCTATAACTGTGAAGTTAAAGGTGTTTTTTCTCTCCCAAACTGTTTTTGTGTAAACAGTTTTCAGTCAATTAAGAATTTGTCTATGGACTTGTAATTTCTAAAATTGCAGGTATAGCCTAGACAAAGTTGGGCTCCCCAGATTCTTCCTCCCTGCCAGGAACAGGAGGTGCAGTCAGGGATCAAGCTGGCACAGGGATCCAGGTGAGTGGTGCAGCTTCTGCTACAGCCATGGATATTTCTGCCCCAGGCTGCTGTGTTGCAGAATTAGGGCTAATTTAACTGGAAGAATCAGGAAATCTGAGAATGTGTTTTAAGAAAAAAAAGTTTCTTACTGGATCATTCAGTTTTTATATTTCCATAAATGGATATGTGAATAAGACTTTCTTAATGTTTTTGTCTTAGGGTAACTGAAGAAAATAGATGGTATTCAAATAAAGAATACTGGGAAACAGCTCCATGTTAAGCCCATTTATCTGCTTTCTGTAATTGTGCCTTATATTATTGCACATAATGCAAATGTGGCCTAAAGCAGTATAGTCTAATAGCACTGTCCTGTTTTGTTATAGGGAAGGATTTCCCATAACAAAGAAGTGATATTTACCTTAGATGATTTTATTTTCTTCCATGATTGTCCATGGCACATCTTTCTGGTTGTTTACAATCCAGGTCTTGTCTTTGTTATTGAAGGCTGTTCATAAGCATGTGTTCAAAATACTTTTGGAAGCATCAGTGAGGACAGAGACCTCTGGAGACTTATCAGGATGGAGCCTGGAAACTGCAGTCTCTTCCAGCTGACTTGCAGGAAGTTCTTGACTGAGATTTGGTGCTCTTGAGCAGGAACATTTTAGAAAGACATCACTATTGGACATCTCATTTTTTGTTCTAAACATCAGATGTTCAGTGATAAGCTTGCAACTTGTGGGACAATGTTGTAAGATCTTTTCAATCAATAGTGGCCTGGTTTCCAGCCGCTGGTAGAGTGTGGGAGGAAAAGGGGACCCAAAAGCATTGCAGTCCTTTCTTCTGCCAAAAGATGGAGTAAATGATCTACTGAACACCTGGGCTGCAAAGTGGTTTTCTAGGCAACTAGGAACTTTTCTGTTAGGAAGGTTTTTTGTTGCCTTACAGTGTTAAAGCTTCATACTTCTCATAATCTGTGCTAAACTTAATGAGGCAATTAGTTTTAATTAATTGACCAAATTGGTTGGTAACAGATGGGTTGTTGATAAATGGGTTAATTAGGAGTCTTATATAATCAGTTTTTATTTCAATTATTTTGTCTACTTATGTGTGAAAGGGTTTATTTTAAAACAATCATTTCACCTCTTGCAGGGAAAAAAAAAAAGCATCTGTGCTATTGGTCAAAGTCCCTTCTCCAAAGACAAGGGATCTTCATCAAATCAAACTAAAAATAGTTTTGGCATTCATTACAAATGAAAGGAACTAACATTCTCAGTAGTGCAAGGAAGTTATTTAAGACAGTTGCCATGGCACACTAAATTTCTTTGGCAAATAAAACCACGTGCTGTAAGCATAGCTGGGTATATATTGTCCTTTTCTGCAGTTTTTCATTTCCACTGTCCATGCTGGAATTACCTGTTAGATTCTGTGAGCTGCTCCTGTTAATTACATTAGCATGAAAGCAGTAGACTTGGTTTTGGTCTGTCTGTGTTACTGTCTGCTTCCCTTAGTGTCTGCCTTTGTGCCAAGGGATCCTGTCTAATTATTCCTCCCAGGTATGCAGGAGGTGACTTGACACTACTACTAACCTCTTGAGGTAGGTGCTGCCAATCTGAACCAGTAAACAAGAAGGGCTTGGAAGACTAATCAGGATTAGTTGAAGGAGGCTGAAATCAGAGGGGAGAGGCTGTGTAATTTGGATTCATCAGGTAAATGAACTACAGATGTGTACTATGGGTAAAACTGGTCCCAGAGTGGCCTTCTTTGCTTGGGAACACTGGTGACTTTCCAAAGGTACAGTAAGCTGCTATTTCCATTACAAGCTGCTGTTTCTGTTATAAGCTGCTATTTTCACAGCAGTCTTTAGGATATATATTGTAGCTAAGGTCTGGTGTCTTCCATTGCCTAGATTTTTTTTTTCACCCCAGCATTCTCATCTTGGATGTAGAGGCAGTCTCATTTGACTGCTTCCAGAATATCCCTTTTTCAGTCCAGACTTTGTAGCTCTTCAGAGAATTGAAAGATGGAGGACTACTCTTAGCTTTGCACATTTCCAGTAATGCAGATTTTCCCCTTTAAATGTCAGTAACTTTCAGCATTAGAACAGAAGTAAAATGTCTGGTAAGTGGCATAAATGGGGCACAGAGGTTAAATGACTTCCCCACATGCACTAACAAAGTCTGTGTCAGATTGCAGTCCAGAGCTGAGCAGGGTTTGGAGTTTGGTGCCTTTTTCAGGCTACAGATCGTTCTAGTAACAACTTCTCTGCATTAAATTTTAAGCATAACCCCTTGATTCCCTTTTGTCCTACAAAAAAGATGCAAACCAATGTAAGCTCTTAAAAGAAGATAATGTGAAATGCAGTGTGGGAAGGTGAAGGAGTAGCAAATTGGAAGATTTTTTTGGAATAAATTTTATACATTTTGGGCACTAGGAACACTGGCAGCTCAAATTGTGTGTTACAAGACTTTATTCAGCTCTGAAGTGCATTTAGATAACCCTTTTTACCCATTATTGTAAAAAAAGTGCGAGATATTTTAGCTAGGTCTCAAGTTCACATACTGAGAGGCTGAGGAGGAAAAAAGCTTTCATTTGACACAAGGTGAAGAGTTTTTACTTAAACTGAGTCCTTTATGGTGCCATATTTGCATATTACTTACACTGTTCTGAAAATTAAAAAAAGACTCAGGCTCGCAGCAGTTCGTTTTTTAAATATTCTCACTTCATTTCTTATTCTATATAAGGCATAACTATCTAGAAGAACAAACTTAAATGTTAATGAATTCAACTGCTTAATCCATTCGTGTATTCATTTTAGGAGAATTGTGAGGGAAAGGAACAGGGATGAAAGGGGTAAAGAAGCAAAGGGATGCTTTGTGTAAAACGGAGTTGCTTCTAGAAGTAGATTTTTATCTTCAGGTCAAAGAACTATTTCAGTAGCAGACAGTACATAGTTTCTCCAGTGCTTAAATAAAGATGTCAGGTGTTTTGGAAAAAATATAAAATCTGATACTGTTGAGGCTGGGAAAGTGAAGTATGTTTAGGTTTACAGGAAACAAAGCCAGACATTCATGAACTGGATCACATTTGTGGCAAGTGACTGCAAACATCATGATACTGTGAGGTTGACTTAGTGTTACCCCTAATTCTCATTTAACTTTGGATGTTGTGCTGCATGGGAAAAGTCTTCAGCTGGAGATGACTAATGTAGTACTGGCAGCTTAAAGGTTCCAATTATTGTAAATGTTGAAAATGTGCCTTTTTCCTCACATACTAAATGACCATTGGTTCCCATTTTTTTACAGAGGTGGTGTGTTGTTGTAGACCCAGAGCATAAGACAGTGCTCTGTGAAATCCTGTTGTTTTATTTCTGCTCAGTGCTCTGCTTGCTTTAGCTGTGCCAGGAGCTCTACACAAAACTTTATCTCTGGTGGGGTGCAGGCAGGTTACTGCAGCACTGGATGTGGAAAGGGAACCTGTGTTAGAAGCAAGTAGCCTGTGGTGGCTACTTGTGTGGACATGAGGACTTTAATAGCTGTGGCTGTCTTGCTGGGATAGACAAAATAGGAGTGGTCTCATTACTAAATGTTTGCATTACAGCCACATAAGGTGCACTTCTTTACCCATGCTGATTCTGTGCAGTGATGTGACTGTGGGAACTCTGTGTGTGCATTGGTATAAATAACCTTTCTTTCAAAGCATTTAATGCCCTTAGGTAAATTGACTTGAGATCCAGGAGCAGTCTGTGGGCTGAGTGTTGAGAAGCTGGTTGGGTGCTCCAGTTAAAGGTGCAGCCTGGTCCCTTCACTGAGGAAACTGCCAACTGAAAATGTAGCTGCTTGGTTTAGGGTTGATTTCTGGACATCCTTCTCTTAGAGCTGCTGAGGACAGGCAGAGTCAGGCTGTGGCTTTAGTTCTAGAGCATGCTAATGGGACTTGTTTCATCTGTCATGAACATAAAGATACAGATGTGAAGAAGCAATCCCTGACAACTTGATTATGTGCTAGTTTTATCATCTCACCTTGCTCTTACTGAAGTACTGAAACTTTGTGTCGGAATTAAAATGGATTTGAATTTTTAAAGTTCTATCCTAAATACAGTGTGTGTATATAAATGCATTTTAGAGATCAAAAGTTATGCTGTTGGTGTTTTACCTCTTAAAAGGGGTATTACAATGTTGACAGTGCAGTTTAGATTGTGGCATTTGTTTGTACTAAGGTTGAGTGAGCTCCCATGTCTGTCTTTTAAACCTAAAATATTGACAGTAATGTAATCAAAGCCCTTACTTTTTATAGAAGATTTCCTCAGGCAGTCCCTCAGAAACCTATTAAATCTGAAAAAGAAATGAAAACATAATCTCATAGGGATGACTTAAAGGACGCAGGAAAATCCAGATCTCCACTGAATCTCATTCTTGACATGAAACTGGCACAGACTTTCTTAGCATTTCCTTGTTTCTTTCCAAGTGGGCTTCTTTTCCAGCTTTTATACAGGAGTATGTACCGGGAGACACCGGAGCTGTTAATATCTTCTTTTTTCTTTTCTCTTCTTGTGTCTCTGTTAGTGTTTAAAACCAGCTTCCTGCCAAGGCCTCTTCTTTTTAAACCTTTAGCATTCCTAATGTAAATTCCCAGTTTCCCTAATGAACTGACTTATTAAAATATGGATTTGAGAAAAAAAAACAAAAGGAGCAATTTAATTATTTTTTTTAAATAAAAGCTTGTTACCATGTGTCAAAGCTACCACATGTTACTGGTGCCACTATAGTGGCTTAAGACCTTCGAAATGTTTCTTCCAGTTAGCTGGCTGCATGTCTTTGCATTTGCTACTTTTATTCTGGCATAAAATACATTCTAACCTCCAAAGTGTCAGTTTGCTCATCACAGAAAACTATTGCATTGTTTTAAATTTCTGTCAATTTGGGGGGAGAGCACTTTGCATAAGTGTCTGTAAATAAATGTTTGTAAATAGACATCTATTTGCTCAGTTGCATCTACTTTAAAAGATCTTCCTAGCTGAAAGCCATTCAGAAATTGCTGCTCAAAGTAGTTGTACAAAAAGGTGTGTTTTTTTTAAAAAAAAACAAAAAATAAATGCACCTGGTGACATGGCTCCTACTTCATATGCTATACTTGCTATTGATGACCTCTTCAAGCAGACTATAGTGTCCCTTATTCCAGAGTCACAGGCAAAAGTTCATAAAGGTTTTTTTTTTCTGTTAATTTCTGCTTGTGAAGACAGGGCTGGATACTGACATTTCCTAAGTACTTTAAACTCTCAATTGTATTCTTCATATTAAAATAAAAAATTGCCTGATGCATGAATGTGCCAACTCTGCTGCTGCTTCCTACCTGGCATGCAAATGCCCTGTGCTTGGGGAGCAGGAGGGGTACTTGCTTGTCCTGGTTTATACAGAACTGATCTGCCTTGAGAGCACCATGTATTCCCTCTCAGAAGGGGCAAGTTGAATGGCTGATGAATTTTTTTTTTTCTTTGGGATGCAGAGTTACTTAGCCCAGGTGTTTCAGGAGGGGGAGAGAACTGAAGGAGTGTTCAGTGACCTTCACAAACCCATGTGGTTTGGTTCTGGCAGAACACTTTGTGCTTCCAGTGGGACCTGCCTGGTAACACTAGAGTGGTTATACAACCATCCAAGTTTCCTTTATGTGGTGTTTTTTGGACAGTCTGTCTCCTGCAGGTGGAATACTTTTTCTATGTCAGGAATAATTCCACATGTCTAACTAAAAAGGATTTTTATTTTTTTTTCCCTTTTTTTACTTTTGATCCCTGGCCCATTACCTTATTTTTCTTCCTCTGCATACATGAAGGAGTCCTCCTCAAGTTCTATTTGTATTGGACACAGGCCAAAGGGCTTTCACCATATGGGAGACCCAGCTGTGCAAAGCAATGGTGCAGTGTGAAAATGCAATTCTTGACCCAGAAGAGCTTCCAGCCCATTTAGAGGCAGGAGAAGGGACATGATCCATGCTCAGCTAGGTGAGATGGAGTAAGGGCTCCAGGGAATGCAGCAGGGCAATGGTGGAACCAGAAATAAATCATACATTGCAGGCTCTATTGTTCTGTGCCTTTGACTTCTGCTTAGGTAATCAGAGAACAACTTAAAGAATCAGGTCCAGCAGAAAGAAGCCTGTGATGCATATTGCTGTAGGAAACAGTCAGAGACTTTTCCCTTGGTTGGGAAGTAATGTGGCTGCTGTGCATAGAGAAGGGCTTGCTATTAAACACAGGAATGAAGTTATATTACTCATTCTGCCACTCTTGTTTTGCATCAGTAAACAAATTCTTGTTCTGTGGCCTTAGTTTCCCTGGCTATCGAGTAGGCTCACTAAAGGCTGCCTGGCACTGGAAACTTGTGGGCAAATTGTTACCTTGAATCAATTTGATTGAAATATAAACAACATGAACAAGCTGTTATGAGTTTATAGCTCTCCTATACATAGCTGTGCTGTTGAAGCAGATGGTGCTATCTCTGGCTCCTGAGTTAAAGTAGGGCTGGGAACATGTTTGAGGCTTCAGTATTAATCCTGGAAACAAAGTATTAATCTAAGAATTCAACAGCAACGTTTTTCTATACATATAAAAAAGCAATAAATAGCAATAAAACAAGGAATGTTCTTAGTACTTGTTAAGAGGAAAAAAACTAGTATGGAAAGTCATAAAACCTGTAGTTGGTAAGATATTGTCTCCTGGTTTAGGTCTCTAGTGTTTCTATACTGGAACAATTTTTTTGTCTTTTATTGTTCTGTTTTCGCCATAATTCATGTCTTAATTTGCTTTCCAAAAACTGTAGAGAAAACCATTTCAGCCTGTGCTTATGTGCTGGCTTTCCTGGCACTTGGTGACTGTGTAATGTATAACTGGGCAAGGGTGCCTGTTTAATTTTCTTCTTGCTGTTCTTGTGGTGCAGAGGATGAAAACAGCATTTGCTTACAAGGAATTAAAATGTTTCCAGCATCTTGTTGAAATCAGTGTCATCTAGTCTTGTTTTTAAATTTTTTTAAAATTAGTTTTTTGTTGTGTTTTTGGTAAACTGCTCAGAAGGTACTGTAATGTTTCATTTAGGCAAAATGAGACTTGTATCTGTAATGTTGTAATGTTGTAATATTGTAATGTTTCATTTAGGCAAAATTTAGACTTGTATCTGGTGGAGAGGGTTGTAGTATATTTGTTTGTCCCAGCATAGCCTCATTCATAGTGGTTCCCAAAGCTTGATGCTGTTTGCAGCAATGCCTGAGCACGTGCCCAGGAGAATACTTCAGAACAGGATGAGCACATCAGGAGGCTTCCCTGACTCTTCCAGTCATCCACGTTATTTCTGAACCTCTGTCAGCTTTTATATCCTGAGGCAATGAGTTCTACAGTGTAATTATATTTTGCAATTTCATTTGACATCCTGTAGCTCTTGTATTATGGGAGCTACTGAACACTTGTTTCCTACCTAACTTTTCCATGGTCTCTAGTATCTTAAAATCTTTGTCATATACTTAGGTATTGCTTTTCTGGACACAGTTCTGATGCATTTAGTTGTTCATCTGAATGGAAGCCATTTAATTCCTTTGTCTTTGCTATCTTGTGGTTTTTTTCTAGTATCTGACAGCTTTGTTGTTATGGAGAGAAAAGGAATATACTTATTCCTTTGTTCATAATTTCTAGCAATTAATTTTTCTATTTTTTTAACTGCTAATGAAGATTGAGTTGGTATGTTTACAGAACTGTCAATTGTAACTTCAAAATCTCATTCCTGGATGGTAATAGCAGTTTCACAGTCAATCACTGTGTGTAAAAATTTAGGATCATATTAAAGGCACTCAGCACTCTGGGAACCCTCTGCAATTCTCTGCATTCAGGCTATACAATTATAGATGCTTTATTGACATCAGCAAACTTTGTCATCTTGGTATTCAGCCCTTTTGCAGATGATTTTTCAAGATGAACAGTTCAGCCTTTAGAAAAAAATCTGTACTATCTCTGATACTACACAAGCAGTTGGGACCACACTGGAGGCTTCCTGGATTAGATGATGTGTTTATTTTGTATTATTCATTTCTGAACACTTAACCAATTCAACTTGGATATTTCTGTCCCCTGGAGGTTTACTTTTATATGAACTTTCACAGAGGTGTGATCAGAAGCCATATGGAAATCCAAGAAGATTCTATCAGGCATATATTGTCCATATGCTCTGTGGCTCTTTCCAAGAACTGTAGTAGCTCGTGAATTGTGATTTTCTTCTCTAAAGCACAGTGTTAACTCTTCCTCCATACATTTTGTTTATTCCTGCGTCCTTAAATTTTTCTTACTACTTCTGACAGTTCTTCTGCAGCAGAAGCCTGAGGTTTTGGTGTGTATTTTTTTTTAATTATCTCCTGAGAGCTTTTAAAAGTTGATGCTGCAGTTTGCTACCTTCAGTTTCTCTGACATCAAGAGGAGGTTACATCTGAGCTATTTAATTTTTTCACATGGTATACAGGTGTTTTATTTCTGGCAGTACAGCTTTTTTCTGCCTGCGTCCACATCTATGAAAGGAATAAAATATAAGTATTTGTATATTTTTTATGTGAATTAAGACCACAATCCATGTGGTCCTGGGCTGTTGTGGGAGCATTGGGACAGTGTTCTGACCAGTAAAGCTCCAGAAGAAATAACTAAGGGGTGCAGCTGTTTGGGAGGAAAAGGGAGAAGCCTCCTGTTACTGGCAAAGTACCCTTTCCTGCAGAGGACATCTTAAAATTGAATAATTTTATTGTCTCTCTGGTTCAAGGGTTTTAATGGGCTGAGTGAATTCAGTGTCTTACTACAGGCAGTGGACCTGCCTGGGTTTTTCAGTAGGTAGGGGCTCAGTTATGGGGTAATATTTAGGTGTTGTTAAAAGGGGAAAACGATGAATTGTTTTAAATTGCTTGTTGTGTAGGGTCAGATGGAGAGAGTGGTTACCTCCTCAGCTATTTTTAGGACATCAATAGATTGTGTTGCAGAGGATTTAATCTGGTTGGTTAAAAGATGATTTCACACTTGTGCTGCACGTGCCTTGCTTGGCAGCACTTTGGTGTAGTAGCTGTGTGGAATAGCTGGGGACATGCTGACTTTTTTTTTGAGAATAAGATGGTGCATGTTACATACTGTATGATGTTGTAATTGCAGCCCTCAGCCATAAATCTTTTCTTTGCCTAATGCTAGAGCTGGCTCTTCTCATCCAATTCACTGTAACATTTTGGCTATCCAATAATATTGGGATGCTTATGATCCAGCCTAAGTAAATTTCATGATACATGTTTAGTGAATAAGAAGCTTAAGTTTGTATGATCCAGTGTAGTAGGAAAAAGCAGTCTAAATACATACACTTGATACTTTCTTTGGGCACAGGCCTCTTCACATATCACAACTGCTTACCTTGATATTACCTGTGAGTTTATGCAGTGAGACATTCATGCTTAGTGGGGATTACATCGTATTATATTCAGAGTCAATATGAGTCAATCTTAGCTCACTCCATTGCCAAGTGTGCTTTTACTGGTAAATTGATTTTTTAAAAAATCTGATGGCTAGTTTTCTCTTGTATAACCTCTTTTATCTGTTTTCAGTATTTAATGAATGAGATATCCATGTGTTGAGAAGGATTATATTTAGTTTGCAGTCGGTTGTCTGACAACACAGCATCAGTCCCGTCCTTCTGTCCAGAGTACTGGGAGTATTCTTGCCAGTCTTGAGAATACTTGCACTCTCACACTGAGAAAAGGATCTGTCAGCAGCATATTATAGCTTTCCATCTAGGTTATTTTTGGGTACCTTAGTAAGGTGTACTATAATTACATTATTATTAGAAATAAGGGTTTCAAAATGGAGCATGCAGATTTTGGGAAACAGCAGGTTTACTGTTGTATGGTGCTTTTTGTGTACAGAACAGGGAAGGAGCCTTGTAGAAAATCAGTATGCAGTCGTGCAAGTGAAGGCTATAAAGCTTCACTTGCTTCATAGTGAAGAAAAGTGGCTGGAGTGAGCCCTTTAGGTGGGCTCCAGCCTGCTGTTCTGTAACTTGAGAGCCTGTTTTAGCCTAATTTTCATATTAATGAATTTTCCTAGCAACCTACTGCTCTCTACTCTCTCTCAAAAGAAGAAAAAAAAAAAAAAAAAAAAAAAAGCTGAAATGAAAAATGTTCTCTTCCATAAACTATTGGTAAACCACTGCCCCATCATGGTCATTTAGATTTGATCTTCCAATATGCAGTGGGGTTATTTGCCAGATTAATTTAAGAGTTGGTGGCAACAGAAGGCTTACTCTGGAGGGGAATGGTCAGTGCCATGTGCTGAGAGCTTATGGAGGATGGGAGGAGACATACACAGCATCAGCTTCCTTCTGTCTGAGATGGTGGCTGCTGTGCTGGTGCTTTGGCTCTTACAGGCCCAACACTGTAACATTTATAACAGTGGCTTTTATTTCAGTGTGCTCACAAAGGTTTTGGGACAAACAAAAGCCAATGCTGCTGCTTGAAGTTCTTGTCTTAATTGCAAAGCCTTCCTGTAAATAGTGGCTTTCCATTTAGCCAGACAAGGTAGTTAAATGAAAAGTAATGGTCAGTTTTCTTTCTTGCAAAAGAAGTGGGTTTTTTTAAGCTTGTAGGGGCCCACAGCTTCTGATGAATTGGTGAAATGATGAAAAAAATATTTTTCTACATTTGACATATGAAAAGTAAAAACTAAGGGAAAAAATGGGACTTCTTTTTAAAAACAATTCTCCAGTTGAAGTTCTGTTTCTTCATGTAAAATTTCTGTGCCTTTACTCACTCTTACAGTGCACAAGGGAAGGAAAGGCTTTAGTGCTCTTTTGTAGAAAATAGAACTGGAATTGAACTTTCAATTACCTTCTTTTCATGTTTTTCTGCCATTGAAAAATGAACATTTCCTATAGAAAAACAAAAAGGCTTTTTATTAAGCCAGTTCCTCAGTGGGAACATCTGTTTTAAAAACTTTACCAGCTTTATTAAGAACGCTGATTACAGTGGGTTGTTGACTTCTCACTCTAATTTATATAATATGAGTGTATCTGCCCACACAAATCTGCTGGTTTTTCACTTCCAGAAGTTGTGCTGGCTTTGACACTTCCAGTACACATCACTAAGGATGTTGTGGTTTTTAGTAGTTCAGTCTGAAAACAGAGTGAGATACTGGTTTCTTTTCTAGAGCTTTAGATAAACCATTCCTGAAATGTCTCATATTGATAATCACTTTTTTTAAATCACAAAACTGAAAATGTTGTCAATATATCTAGTTTTTGGTAAAGATTCTTTTGCATATGACTCAGATTTATTGGAGCAGTTGAAGAATAAATGCATTAGGAGGGTGTTCAATGAGTAGCTCATTCTGGAAATTGGTTGTTTCCTGGAGATTTGAACACTTGGTTGGTCAAAGTTTGTATCCAGACCTTTACAATGCATTCCAAAGTTATTACCTTTTGGATGTGCTGTGAAATCAGCTTATCATAAACCTGGAGTAGCACCAACTCTCTCTCTCAAACTTCAGGAGAGATTAGAGATGACATTATGACTCAGGAGGATTTCCTCAAAGAGAAAGATCATCTGCCCTTTGTGTGGCTGGCAGGAACAATAAAATTGACCTCTTGGGTACACACAGGATTTTTTTCCTCTTTAATAGTTAAATGCTTTCTGACAGCACTAAATGTGATTGAAACTAATGAAAAGTTGTTTAGTTATGAGTAATAGCAGTAGAAGCTGTAGATTTGATTTTAATAGCCATTCTTTGTAAATATACCAGAGGAAATTTTATTTGTGTGTGGATTTCTCAGGTGATAAATCTCTACAGAAATGTAAGAGAAATTTTTGTGTAATAGCAATAACGTTTCTTTTGAAAATATTATTTTACACAGGCTGCTTAAAAACTTAGTTTGCAGTAGATTTAGATGGCAATGGGTTGTGAATTGTTAAAACAAAGAATATAATCAAGGGCAGTCTGCAATTTCAGGATTTAGCTTCATGATGTATGGTGTTAAATATTGAACTAATTTTATTAAATGAAAGGAAAGCTCCTCTTTTTTAGCCAGTAATTGGTAAGTGGATAAGAAGATACCTGAGTGAATCTCAGTAAATGCAGAAATGAACTGTAGATAAACATCTAACCTTCCAGATAGCACTTTGGGACTTGGAAGACTGACTAAAAACAGACAAAATTATCTTTTTCAGGAGACTTGATTCTTCCCTTTCTGATGCATATTGAAAACACCAGCAGGATAGCTGTTCTTGAATGTGGGAAATAGTAGACCCTGAAAATTGCATTTTTCATCATGCTTGAAGCTGAGTTAATGGAAATGTTGTGATGAGAAAACCAAACTTGGTGTAAATTTGTGTGTATGGGCTGTTTTATGTAAGATTTTTATTTGTCCATACATATATTATATACATGTATTTATTTATATGTATTTGTGCTCTGTATATGTTATAGTTGTGTATATGAAAACACACATAGGTTACTGTATGTGACATTTGTGGATTTTTTTGTAAAAGTTTAGGGTAAAATCTGAATATGGTTACAGGACCTGAGATTGAGGCTCTGGGTACAAAGAAAAGCTCAGATGGCTTCATGCTAACCTAGTCTGATTAAGATTATTTTTTCCAAGGGAAACTTGTTAAGATTGCCCAGTAAAAAAAAAAAGACTTTCCTTCTCTGCTACATAAAAGTCCTCTGGAAAAGATTGTTTGAAATCTAAAAAGCAGGACATCTTTCAGTAATAAAACACAGAGTCTGTAAAATGTGTTAATTTATTACCAGCTCTAGTATTAAAACCTATTATTATATACAGGGCTATTTTTTGGGAAAAAAGGATAATAAAAACCCTGGTGTCAGTAGCTTTTATGAAACCCAAGAGAAGACAATGTTTATTCTGTATTTTTCAGCAGTAATTTCTGTAGAGTGCTCTGTAAAGTGCTCTGAGCTTGTGGGTAGTTTCTCCCATATTTCCTCTTATGAGAAAAGCCCTGAAGGATTTAACAGAGAAGAAATAGTAATTCTGAAAGAACTTGGGACATTCAGATGTTCTCTGTCATCCTTTGGAACTTCAGTGATTTGACAGATCTCGAGCAATAATTTGATCACTATGTAGAATGATAGAATGCTTAAAAAAAACAGAACAGGAAGAAAGTTATTCTTTGCACAATATGGAATATTTGGAAATCAGATAAGTGTTGGAGTGCAAGAAGCAGATCTATGTAGGAGTGTGTAAAGTTTTTGCTCGCTGCCTGAATTGGCCTTAATCTGAAAAGAGGGAGCCTCAAGAGGGGGTTGGGTTCTGTGCTGAAGTGTTGAGAACACATTCATGCTCAAAGAGATCAGTGAAAAATGTTAGAAAAATAATAAAAGCCCAGTTATATGGAAAGAATTTATTGATAAGCTTCACTTTACCAACTTCAACTTTGAGCAGGCAATATTACTCTTTATTCAAGGCCAGAATGAGACTAAAGCTAGAAACAGTGCACACACACAAGGCAAAAATGAAGACAGAAGAATGACTAGAAATCTGAAGATGGAAAGAGAAGTAGTACAGAGGCATTTCTGAAAAGGATTTCAATCACTTGTATGACTTGAATTGGTCAGTATATTTTTTTTTGTGTAGTGCATGTGCATTGGCTAATTGAAAATATGTGGCCTTAGAGATGGCTTTTAGTTGCTTATTGAAAGCCAGCAGCAATTAAGAACTTTTTCAGATAAGCAAGGCAATTAATTTGGCATCTCTGCTAGTGACCTTATTTTATTCTTTAGTATGCAGTGTTCAAAGAAAAGGAAGTGTTTGCTAGAATTGCTTGAGGAGGGCTGTGAGCAGGCTTCTCAAGCTTGCAGTTAAACATCACTTTTGAAATCCATTAGTGAGATGACTGGTTCTGTGCAGGGCATCTAATGCCATATTTGCTTCTAGAATCTGGTGAGCAAAGGCTGGAAGAAATATTGAGTGGATGGATGCTGTTCAGTGCAGTCTTCTGAACTCTTCAAACAGAAGTTTTTCTGTCCAGAGCACACTATAAGCAAGAATTCTGCTTAATTCCCAGGTGAGGTTCTTCGAACGTTTACTGTTGCTGTCCAATACTTATTTAGGCAAAAGAATATCTCACCATCCAAAATTTCAAATAATAACCTTTGTGGCAGGTAATAGATATAATAATAGAGCCACTGTGTGACACAAGAAAGAGTTAACTGATTTAATTGTGTGCAGAAATAAAACAGGTCTGAAGTATCTTTGAAAAACATAAGCTTTAAAATTTGATCTTTAATGAAAAATCTGGTTTGAAATAATTGAGCTAGCTTATACTCTGGTAGGAATGGATGTGATTTTAGGGAAGAGCTTAGAATACATGGTTATCTAATTTTTTTTGCTTTTGAAGACAGCTTTGTATGGCACAATGAGCTAGTGCCTGGTTATAGCATGTTCAGTGAATTTTTTTTTCTTAATTGAAAAAGCCACATGCTTTGCAGTTTTATTTTCCTCTCTCAGTAACACAGAACTTAGGGGCTACTTCTTCAAAAGATTTCAGCTTAAACTTTTTTTTTTTTTAAATAAAATTCATTATACAAGTAATGATGGCTACAAGCTTGTACACAGCTGAGGTGGAGTACAGAACTGGACTCCAGTGGCAAAATTAAAAAGCCAGCTCTGCCTTGTTGTTTGGGCTTTTTTTCCTTTCAAGTCTGATGGACAGATGGGCCCCAGCTGAAACTGAATGGGCACTTTTGATTACAACCAATTTGGGTCAGATCTGAACTGCCAAGCCTGGTGCTGCAATCCTGCCTAAGTCCCAAATAAACTGGCTACCCCTCAGGTTGCTATTTAGAAGTGATGATGTTCTCTGATTTGCTGCCACTTGCTGTTTCACTGTACAGTCAATTAGATTTTTTTAAAAAATATTGATTAACAATGTAAGATGTATTGTAAGCCTGGGGATACCTGGTATGTCATCAGGAGGCTGTTAAATGGTTTATGATGATTCTGGCTTTATTCTTAGATATTTGATTATGTCAGGATAGTACAAGAGCATTTTGAGCATGTCATGCTTAAAAAAATAGTGTTTAACATTTAAATTAATCAGCAGTAGAAATGTTAATTGTCATGTCAATATTGGTTACTATTAAAAGGATTGTCTGTGTATACCATGGGAAGCAGGGGGCTTTTTAGTTGACAAAGAAATGAAGAAAGCTGACAGCTACAGGCAAACTCCATAGGTGATTTTCTGTCTTGCTGAATACCTGCCTATAACCTCTGTAAGTCTTCCTGCTAAACTTACTGGACAGATTCTATCTACAGTGTAGGGTGGACAGTAAGGTTTGCACAGTTGTTCTGCACCATTAGGAAGTGAAATCCTTATCAGAACATTTAACAACTGACAACTATTGCCACAGCAACTGATTTTTTTTGTGTCTCCTTTGCTATTCCTCCTGACTACCTTGCCTTCACACCTTTCTTGTGGATCACTGCTCTGGTGAAACCATTGGGTAATTCTTCTGCTTTAAACATTGCCAGAAATAGGTCAACTGAGGGAGTCTTGAGGTCACAGGTGGCACTGAAGTCCTTCAGCTAGAGGAGACCTGAAGTGTCCTAGGAGGGAAGTGTCACTGCTGCCTGAGAAATGAGCTTCATCAGCAAATCTGTGAGTTGGTAGAATGAGATTTGATGTAGTGGAATGACTTAGTTTGTGTTAGGTGTGCTGACCTGTGGAGAGGAGGAAGGGCCTTGCAGCATGGATTCTTTAAGATAAGATACTGTCTATGACTGTGGCTTTTGAGGTAGGTCAGTTTTCTAGAAACAAGAGGCTAACAAATACAACACTCCATCTTGTCCTAAGTAATTCCTCTTTGATAAAAAGAGTAGGTACAGCATCCGTTCCTCTTCCTAGCCCAAGTAACCACTGAAGCATTATAAGGAAGATGGGTTCTGAATTTTACTTAGGCAAGTTCTGTACAAATTAGTTTTGAAGTTAACAGTGTGAGTCCTCATATACCTGATGCTGCCCTGCTGTCTGCAGCAAGCAGACCAGGCTGGTCTTCCCTGAACCCATGGGAACCAGTGAGAAGTGACACTGAACTTAGTTTCCTATTTTTCTTGGGCAAAATCATCCTTATAAAGGCATCCTCTAAAGCTCTTTGAACTCATTGACCCTATCTAGGATTAGAAATAGACTCAAACTGATAGTTGTGATAAATATTGTGTAGAAAAAGTATATTTTCTCTCAGATGCTGTTGAGTGGTTGTAACTTGTTTGATCTCTCAGCCCTTTTCTTCATAATTTGTGCCTGTTCACCAGCATTTCATTCAGTTTTCCCTTATAGGCAGTTTTGATTGGCAATTTATACACCAGTGTAATTTAAACTCTATGAAAAATGCTTTTTACACAAATCATATTCTATAAAAGTCACATTTCTGCAGGGTAATTCCTTAGATTCTTAGTGAACCATGCAGATCCTGTATTAGATCATGGCTTCTAAAGGTTTTATTTTAAATATCTTTACACTTAGATGCTTTGTTTGGTGTGTAATCAGCTTTAATAATGGGTATGTAACCATTCATGGATGAGAAGAAATCCTATGGAAGAAACTAGAAGGGACTAGAGAAACTTAATTAGGATATATAAACATTTTTCTAAATACCTATAAACACACAAAAACTTGAATTGCTTTATAGCTTCTTTCAGCCACAGCTGAGAAAGTAGAAGATTCATTATTTAACCAGGAGGCTTTTCCCTTAAGAGGCTCTGCAGTACTTGCTGCCTCAGAGCTACCAAACCATGCACAGCTCAGGCTTTGTGCCTCTGGCCCACAACCTGTCCCATATGTCTGGGGCTTGGGATGCCAGGGATGGACATCCTGACATGCCTGTGGAAGCTCTGCTGTCTCTGTGGTCTATGTGGGGCATGGGTGTGTTCAAAAAGCCTGTCTGAACAGAAGTCTGATCACTCACAGACTTTATACTTGGAATAAAATACTTTAAAATTTGCTTTTTAAAAAATACTGGGATTTTTTTTTCTGTTTTCACTCTTCCAATTATTTTATATTTCGCTGCAGTGTCTTAATGTTCTGTACCATAAATCTTCAGATGCTTATAGCTATCAATTTTAAGCAACTTGGGCTTAACAAATGCTAGTATTTTATGTATGCCTAGTGTGGTGGGGTTTGGCTTTTTTTTAAAGATGGAATTGGAAAGTAAGAGGAAAGGAAGAATACATCTAAAGTAGATAGGATTTCCAGGAATGATAAAAATGAACATGTTCATTTTCTCTGTGAGGTTTTATTTTGAGGTACTAAAAAGGAGCTAGGAAAGATATGGAAAGGCAACTTTTTAAATTGTGGAGTTGTTTTTCATGTAATTTTGAAAATCCAGTAGAATATGACCAAAATATAAGCCTGTGGAAACCCCAGTTTCACAAACTGTTGTGAGGTTGTTATTGAGAGACACTCTGGAGCTGCTGTTGAAGGGATCCTCTTTAGATGCTTGGGTCTTGGGGCTTCCTTTACTTCCTAGACAAGGGCTAGGAAGGAAAATGAGGCAAGAGTTTACAGAAATGGGTATGATAATTGGGGGAGGAGGGGAATGCTAGAGTTTATCATGATTTATTAATGCAATAGGCTTAACTTCTGTTAGCATTAGTGTTTAATAGCAGCCCATTAGCTCTCTTTTTGCATTCCTTCTGTTTTCCAGGAACAAGAACATAATGTGTCTGCTCTGTGGCTGTTTCTTCAATAAAGGCTGTTCCTGTTTCCAAGGCAGGAATCTAACAAAGAGGTAGGTACAAGTGAAGAGATTATTCCTCACCATTTCATTTGCTGACAAATGGAGAACAGAACATGGTTCTGTTTGCAGCTACCAAGGACAGGAAACTGAATTGCCTGTAGGCATTCACTTCATTGTGATTTTATTATGGTGTGACTATAATATTTGCATTAATTGCATCAGCACAAAGGATACATAAATGCATTCAGAAATATTGTCTTGCTCATACAATTTACATTAGGATCCAGATGCAGAATTGTATTTTCACAGCAAGTTTTACACATTATATTCAATTTTTTTCTCCCATCAGTATGTTGCATATTTTTAAGCCTAGCTGGGCTCAGTGCCAGCAAGGAGCTACAGGGATCTATGGCAACTGCCACATTTGCACTTTTCATTTACAAATCGGTAACTAAATTCTCATTAAATATTCTTAACCAGCCTGTTCAGCATATGTTTGCTTGAGTATTAGTACTTATAAGTTGAAACAAATTAGATCAGTAGCTAAATTTGCTTCCTAATAGCCAAAGATATTTGAGAAAAGAATAGGTTTTGGAATATACATGTGGCAATAATGCCTTTCTCCTGCTTTTGTTTAAAAATGGGATATTCACCTCTACTCAGGAAAAAAGTGGGAATTTGAACTCCCTCCCTCCATTTTACTTCTGTGGAGAGAGTGGTGTAAGAAGAGCTTTGAAATGGAGCCAGTAAACATCCACTTGACTAGTGTGGTGTACAAATTAGGTTTGTTTTGACACGCATCTTCTTCTGTTTCCTTCTGCACATTTCTCCCTTTCAAACAAAAAAATTTGTACTTAGTAGATTTTATAGCAAGACCTTTGCTTGTGGAGAAGTTTTCATCTTTGTCACAGCACTGACTCTAATTGCAGAAAGACCCACTTCATAAAATGAAGTGCAGAGTCATAGATGTTAGATTCAGTAGACCCTTAGGTTATTGCCTCTGCTTAAATAATTTTCACACACTTGCAAAGATACTTAATGATCAGTATTTAATTAGTTTCATTGTGTTGTCAAAACTGTGCTGCAAATCATACCATATTGTTTCCAGGTTTGTGCTACTTCATGTAAAATTCTGTAGCAGATTATCCATAAGGTGTCAGCGTGCTGCTTTTCCACAGACTCTTAGGGTGGTTGTGGTGCATCCAGCACTGCTCCCACCACACCCAGTGTCCAGGTTCTTGGGTTCTGCTGGTGGTTCCTGCCTGGCTGCAATGCTTAATCCCATCATTGTTAACCTTTTGTTTCTGTATCTCTGAAATGCATTTCATGTTTGTGTACATTCTGCACAGATTTCATGGCTATTTCTAAAAACCTTTGATACGTATTTCTGTTAAGTGGGGAGTATGACCAAGTAACATCTTTGGGCTTTTTGAGCAGTTTATCATTTTTAGTTATATCTTTGCCCAACTAAGGAAGGTTAAAATGTGATATAGTATCTGTGTTTCTGGAGCAGAATTCTTCAGGAAAAGAACCCTTCTTTTTTCCCTTATAAGCCAGGTCTCTGACAAGTCTTTGAAATTTTTTTTCGGTGGTTTTGCCTCATCCCTGATCTTGCTTTTGATTTTTCTGAGGTAAGACAACCTTTTTCCCTGGAGAGACCTGGACTCACAACTTCCTCTATTCAAAACCAACAGAATCAGTTGGAAAGCATGTGTTGGTAACTCATCCAACTGCAGCAGAATAGCTTTTTGTGTGAGCTGGATGGCAGTGGCAGTTGGGAAGCATGACTGAAATATAACAGAGCATCCTCTGACAACCAAAATGAATACAACTGCTAAGATCTCTCCTTGTAGGAAAAAAATGATGTGCTTTTTTTAAAAATAGGGATCTTTAAGACACTGATCCACAAGTATGTGTGGACCTGTAGGGGATTTGTCCCCTAGTAAGAGGCTTTTCAAAGCAACCGGAATTTAGGAAACCATTTTGATGCTTTTTTTTTTTTTTTTTTTTTAAAGGACATAAACTGAACTACAGGGAAGACCAAATGCTTTCTTTTAGGCTTATCTTTGGAAGCAGGTTTTTCAGTCTGCTGCTCTGACCCAGGCTTGCCTGGCCTGTTCAGTGTGTGACCTGCATACTGGCTGTGTATAAAACTGTATCAGCAGCTGAGCAGGTGGTAAAGAACAAAGCCCCACAAAGGAAAATGTTGAAAGCCTGTTTGAAAACACTGTAACTGCAGGAGCGGTTTGTTTGTTTTATAAGCGTGTTGGTGCGGAGAGGGAGAGAGAAAGGGGAAAACAAAGATCCAGAGCAGCAGTGCTGGTATTAACTGGCCTTTTCTATGCTGGAAGAGATTACTTCCAACTTCTTCAGGTGAAAGGTTGATTTCAAGATTTATTTTTCCCTCTGGGAATAGGATGACAACAAATATTTTATTACCAAGTAAAATGAAATAAGTAAAGAATTAAGACTTCTTTTTTAAATGGAGTAGCTTGGTTGTTTAGTCATTTTGTTTCTAAAAAAATACAGTTTCACAATTTAGAGGGACCAAAGGAAATTTTGGAAAGTACTAATTGATGTTTAAGAATACATTGAAAACCTTGGGAAAGCATCTCTTCAGATTCTCTCTGCACCACTCCAGTGACACTAAGCTATTTATCACATGAAGTCTAACAGAACAGAAGTGGCTTTTAGTCTGATGACAGTTTGCATTTAGCTCGCTGCATTTTCCAATACCAGTTAAAGCTTGTAAATAAATCTGTGATGCAGTGCAAAAAAAAGTTTAAGGCCAACATGTTTTGGAAGAATTAAATTCATTTTATTAAAGAATCAAAACATTTCTTTCATAATTGCTTAAATGTCAGCTGTTGATTAGCTCCCATATGTGCTAGATTGTATTTGTCTGAAAATCAGAGTAACAAAATACAGCAGTTGGCCTAGGCCATTTCCATTATTGCTGCCTAGCATAAATATCCTGTGATCTTCATATAAACTTCTTGCCTTGTTTATTTTATAGGTATTTATTACACATCTGCTGATAGCTTACAAAACAGGCAATGTTGTGTTTAAGCTACTGATTCAGAATTACCAAACTTCTGGTTTCAGATAAATCATCCTGTGCTGTATTCCATATCTAAATTGCTTTCATTCATGAACTTGGGATAAAAATCTTGGAGGGGATTTTCATCCACTGACTTTCTCTTTCTCTGACCAGGTAAAAAATATTGGAAAAAAAAAATCATTGTGTTTTGTGATTAATGATTATTCAGAACATTGTGTTGTGCCCACAGTTGTGTACCTGACTGTTCTCTCCATCATGATTATTTTCATTGCAAGATGACTTGCTTTTCCTGGATCTTTACAACTAATTTTATCATCACAGAGTATGTGCTATTGTCATGGCACATGTCATGAGAGAGGAGCAGCCAAATGCAACTGTTTTCCATGTCTTTAAAGATGTCAAAATACAAATTTCCAGCCATGTCCCATCACCACATATAGAGAAGAATAATTACAAGTCCAGGCATGTGATGAGAAGCAGAGCCACCTCTCCTGGAAGTGCAGCATAGTTTTGCTAGTTAATCACAAAATAAGGGGATTGTACTATTTCTGTTTGGTTGAATTGCTGTATAAAAAGTCTGTGTGATTCAAGAAAAAAAAAAAAAAGAAAAAAAGGCAAGGTTAAGTATTTGTGGGTTCTGGTGATGAAGTAGTTTTTGGATTGTTTTCCTTTTTTCTTTTTTTTTTTTTTTTTTTTGCAGTGGACTGGCACAGATGCTGGAAAAATGAGGAAACACAACTTCTATTTATTTAAACCTTAGCAATATCCTCTTTACCAGCAAGGAAGACAGCTTCATATTTCTTAGTATCCAAATGACTCTGCATTGCTCATTCACAATATCAAACTGCAAATGGAAAACTTTCCAGAACAAAATCACGAGAGTTACCCATATACATATGTATAAAAACACACCAGTAAATGCTAGGAAGCTATTATAAATCTTTTTCTTTTCAGCCCCTGTATAAATACTAGTTGTTGCTTATGCAAGCAATTAACCTTATTTCCTTATTTGCTCTTTAGAAAAATATATTCAAATTCACATGGTTATGTGTTAGGGATGCTGAGAATTGAAACAGAGCAGTTAGGAACTTGAGAGTAACTGTACTTTAAAAAAAATGTAGAAATCAAGTAGTCTGTGTAGCTGTGTGGACTGGTCTGAAGTTCCTGCATGTGTGCAGTTTCCAGCTATATTCTGTATTCTTATAGTTCAAGACCTGGCTCTCCAGATATATTTGCAAAGCGATCTAAACTTATTAATTTATTACCTGTGCTTCCAGAAGTTGACTGGGGTCTGTGATGTATGTGGTGGAGTGTGATGATTTAACTTTGTTCTTTGAGCCATCCTTTTCCCTGCATGTGAATATACTGCAAAATAACCAGGCATGCTATGGCTGACTCTAAGTTGAGTTAAATCTCTCATCTTGGAAGTTGTTTAACCTGCCTACCTGGATGAAGTGTGACTTGAGCCTCTTATTTTATTCTCTGTATGGTCTTGAACCAGGCTCTATTCCCAGAAAGGATGCTTTACAAAAATTCCCTGAGTGTGTGCCATAAGCCACTCCACTCCACAGCAAACCATGCACTCCTGGACTGTTCTCTTCTGTCACAGGATATACTTACCAAAACCCAATGAAAATATACTCAAGTTCAACTGTGGGAAGTGTGGAGTATTGCATTTGAAATTGCCTGCTTTCAAAGTGTGCTTCAGCTAGGGAAAAAACAGCACAAATTCTTTTTATATTTATATATAATCATAGAAGCACAGCACAAATTCTTGTAGCTTGTTTTTTTTATCTATGTGTGTATAATTGTACCTGCATAAAAATTAACTGTTGAACCAGAGTTTTTCTGGATAGAGGAGCTGCTAGAAATTCTGGCAAGTATCAGTGAGAACAGAAGGCTGAAAAAGCTGAAAGATCAAAGATTTCCTAGAACATCTAGGAAATAAATCCTCCTTGCCTGGTTTGCAACTTGAATGATACTGACAATCTCCTGATCAGTTCTGCTGTGTAGGGAAAGGGACAATGGTGGACAGTGCTGTATTTGTTCCTGCTTTAAGTGGGTAGAGAAGGAAACTGGCATCTGTTCTTTCAGGATGCAGTCCCAAGTTTAGAAACTTGGAAAAGTGTTAATTTTTGAAAATGTAGCTCCTGATAGAACTAATGCTAGTTGTGGTAGCTTAAAGCACTGCAAAGAACTAAGGAGTAAGCAAGCTGCATGTCTGTAAGGATAAAGATGGTCTTTTGTACTAATCTGGGCTGTATCTTGAACCCTAGAAAATAGTGCATGTGACCCCAAAACTTCCAGAGAGAATCACAGGAGAATTTCTGGTTGCATAGACAATTTCTGACTTTTGTTACCTCTGTCACTGCCTGCACGTGAGGATGGAATGAAAAAGCAGAAAACCTGCGAGGTGTTTGTAAACTGAAAGCTCTGAAATGAGTCTGTACAGTCCTGCTGCTGCTCTGATTTCTAGAAAAAATGGCACCTAAGGAAGAGGGCCTCATGGAGCTCCCCCTAATCTCTTCTGTACATCTGTATGTAATGTAGTTGTGTGAAAAGCTTGAGTTTGTAGGGTGAAATCTATCCTAGTGTTAGGTGGGTTCTAGGCTGCCACCTCTACTCAAATTCTGCATTTCTTTGAAACGATGGAAGTTGCCTAATAAGCAACTGTAAATCTTGTGTCAAGCAGATACTAAGGCAGAAGTCACAGCACTGAGATGTTCTGGACCTTGATAGCTGGTTAAAGACTTGAAGAACTATTTTCCATCAAGTGCACTTCCTGAGTGAGGGGTCAGTCAGCTGCACTGTGTCCATGTGGTTCAGTCATGCCTGGAGTTGCTTCTTTCAGAGCAAATATGCAGTCAAGCATTAAAAGAGGTGAAAATAAACACAATTAATAGGATTTACGTGAGATGCTTTCTGCAGTTAATTCCTTCCCTGCCAGTTTTTTTAGGACAGCTACTCTTTAAGAAAAACTTAGCAGGAATAGTTCTGAGAGGTCTTGGCTCTAGGCAGTGTTATAAAACATGAGTAGATTGTAAACTGTGAGCATAAACCATTATTTTCCATGCAGCTTTACTGAAGGATTATTTGTGTTTCACTAACATTGTTGGCTGTGATAGCTGTAGCAAGCATCTGTTTCATTCCACTGTGACAGCTAGGGAGCTGGATGTGTGGTTCTCTTTTTTTAAAAAAAAAAAACTTATGGCAATAATAAATTTAATAGTTAAATCATAACATTTTATATTGTGGCATCTCCAGCCTTCTGCTTTTATTTAGTTTGTGAAACTAGGAAGTGGCAAGAAGTATGTTTTTAATTAACTCTTTTTACACCGCTTTTTATTACTTGAAGATCCCAATAACTGTGAACTAACCCCAGACCCTGGAAAATTTGCTGAGCAGGCTACCAAGAGCTGATATTCTGTGTTTTTCTTTAGGAAGTTGTCCTGTGAGTGCTGCATGAGACTCTTGGCTTTTTATTTCATTTGTCACAACATGCAAGATGCATTTCAGAGAGTTGCAGGAGTACTGAGTCTGCCTACTTGCTGTCCTTGGAGTAATGGGTCAATTTTATCCTTTTCTTTGGGGGTTCTTGTTTTAACATTAAAATTCCTGTATATGGATGGCATAACAGTGGATATTTTTGTGTATCTGCCCTGCTTGGTTTGGACAATTAAAATCTTTCTGCCAAAGCCTGAGAGAATGTAGCACAGCACACACACCTTTTGGCAGCCTGTAAAGCTGGCACCACAAAGACAAATAGAGGTTTTCATATTTTATCTTAGTAATTACATGCCTCAGAGGCCACAGGACCATATTTAATGGCTTTAAGTACACTGTGGAAATAAGGAAGAGGAGCGTGGCATTGGAAGAATTCCTAAATTGAAAAAGCTTTAGTCCACCTTTTGGCCTGTGTATCTTTTATCTTACATTACCACGTGCTACAAGAAGAAATAACTTGTCCAAACTGATGTTTTTCACCTTCTCACAAGATTGTTCCTAGAGTTCTGAGATAGCCCTTCTGTTTACATGTAAAAATTGAATTTATCTCCTGTGGCAAAAGCAGTAAAATATGAAGGTAACCTAATAATGTGTATAATAGTAACCCACATGTGTTCAGCTGCCACTGTGAATGAATGTTCCCTGGTTTTTCAGTCCATCGAATATTTGAGGCAACAGATGTTTTCTGTTCTTGATAATTTGTTAAAAGGAAGAGCTTCATCCACTTTATTTAAGGAAGAGGAAAGATGATGTATGCAGTCATACACAGGAGAATTACATTAAATAGGTAGCAAAAGTAATTTGAAAAGTGCTTTAGTTAAATTAGTGCAACAAGATCTTACTGTAGACAAAGATGCTTCCCTTTATGAGATCTGCAGTTTTGCTTAGCTGATTTTTGATACATTGTTTGAAGATCAGTCATGCAGAAGGAATTTTAACTATAGAGGTTTCTAAACGGGCTATTTTCATGCACATAGCAGATTAGACACTTTTTGTTGCTAGAGAGCATTTATTGCTTTACGAAAGAAACAGTTAACCCATTTTAGCTGGAAATGGAGACAAGTTGCTGGCAGTTTATGTATTAAAAACTGCAGTCTGTACCTGAGAAAAATGCATAAGAATATGATAGTATATCTTGTGATAGTATTAACTTGGTCTCTCAGCATGAAAACCTGGAAGGCATAAAGTACTGTTAGGAAGAAATGTGATTATAAACTCTGATTTTGAGCTGATCAATTTAGTGAACAGCTTAAGGTATTCTTTTTGCCTTAAAACCTGGATGAGAGCTTTTTTCTGTAATGTAACCTGAAACTAGAAAATGCTTGTATACTTTGTGCTTCATTAACCATTGTAGCCTGTGGTAATTTTGGAAAATAACTCTAACACTTTTCCAGTCTGGGTAGATTTCATTAAAGCCCTTTTCTGATGCTTTACTAATGGGGATATAAGGTTTTCAGTGAAGATCAACATCAGGGTTGTCTAGTTTTACAACCTGGGATTTTGTCTTGACCTGCTAATAATAAGTCATTTGTGTAGTAAAGATGATCATAATTTTATTCTCCTGTCACTCATTTGCAGAAAGTGGCAGTTTTCATTGTGGGCCTTGTTACCTCCTTGGCAATTGTTATTATACTTTAAGAAAGGTCTGAAAACCTTTTAAACCTTTTAAATTGGTGTAAGTGAATTTGCTTGGGAGGTGAGGGTCAATGTGCTTTGCTGTTCCTTAGAAGATAAAGCAGCACAGGATGCTTATCTAGATTAGCACTTCACTTTGAGAGACCTAATGTGGTGAGCAATTAGTCAGCACCTCCCTTGAAGTTTGTTTGTATTTACTTGAATGTCAGAAGTGACCACCAGACATTGGTAACACTAAAAACACAGAAATACAGGATTTCCAGATTACAGTCTAACTGGAGCTCAGCAGCTTCCCATACTTCTCTGTTCTCCCTCACAACTGTAATTACAGCTCCCCACTCTTGTTGGCATTCTTGTAGCTCCTATTCACTTCCTCTCACTTCATTAATGGGCTGCTGTATTTTTTTTTATGGAGCTACTGGCCTATGACTGCATTCCTGTTCCTTTAGTCTACTCCAAACTATTGCCATGGATACAAACTTAGTTGAATTAAATGCTGACAACATGTTCACAAAGAATAATGAGCCAGTGATGTACAAGACAAAGCATATTAGAAGTCAAAGTGTTTGGACTAATAGGTTTTATTGAATACTAAGCAGGGTATTGGAGGGTTCTTGGAGGGATGCCTTAGCTAGTACATCAGCCTGCTGGTTATGTTGCCACATCCAAGTTCTTCTTGCAAACTGCTGTACTCAGCATTCTTCTCTAACTTTGTCAAACCATATTTTGTTCTTAGCTTAGTGTCAGATACAAACCTAAATTACACATATGCAGAATGCTACTTAGCCTTTCCAGAAAACCTTCTGTTTGCCAAAGTGCCTTGAAGATAATTAATCTATCTAATGAGAAAGCATTTATGGGGTGAACAAAGATGCTGATAATACAGGCCCCATAATTAAGCTCTATTTTCTTAGAACGTAATGTTGAATCCAGTTCAGAAAGAAACCAACAGCATTCTGTTTCTGACCTACCCAGTATATTCAATATAGTGTTTTGCCTTGGTCAGCTCTGGGCTCAGCAGCTCTGGTGTCCAGTAATGTGCTTGTGGTGCTGCAGTTTCTAGAAGGGTCCTCTGGGTTTGGCTGCTGCAGCGTGTGGATAGGACACTGGCCAGGTGTGTTCCACCCTCTCTGCTGAGAGCTGAGGCAACTTGGGGAACACTTCATGAGTGAGTGGAGGGAACCCAGGCTGCTTGTCTCCCGAGTTCTCAAAATCTTCAAATTAATAGTGAAAAGGTGATGGGATTATGAGCAGTCTATTCCAAAGCAATGTAGGGCACAGTGTATTACAACTGTGCAAACTGCTGCCCCCAAGCCTACGTGTCTTTGGTCCTTTATTTTATGACTTTTGTAGTTGGAGGAAATCTGGAACAGCCCTCTCAGTCCCCACAGAATTTATTTTGTCACTCATGGAACTGGGTTGAGATGCCAGAATTTCCTGCCAGAGGAACTCAGGTGACCAGCCCTGTGCTGAGCAGCACATTTCTCTTGGTGTGCCCATGGTGTCCCCAGAAGGTTCATGCTCCAGGGAGGTGACACTTCCTCTAGCTCCCCAGGGGATTCAATCCATCTTAGAGAAGCATAACCTATGGTTAAATGAGGGACACCTGAAATACTGTTTGCCATGCTCCAATCATAGGGAAAAGACAGGTCCTCATCATGTAGTGATGAAATGGGTCATGGTTTTTAAATGCTCAGGGCTGTCAATATAGCCTTGTTCATCTTTGACAATGTAGATTGTAATTATGTCAAAGATTCAGTGTGCAGGAATGATGGTGGGAAGACTAGAAAGAGCTGGGTATGCTGATATTCAGAACTGCACATGTCTCTAGCTGCTGTAACTCCTTTAAGTGCTGTGCTGTGCTATGTCCCCTTGGTTAAACTCCATGATTATGTGTTTGGAACCTGATATGGCTCACTGATTGCATTTACTCTTTTAAGCCTCCTTAGCATCAAATTCTTAAGGAATGTGGATAAGATACAGAAATGGAGTGTGGAGACAACTTGGGGAAAAGAATATTAACTGTTCAACATTACCTTTAGCTAGTTACAAAAAATCCTATTTTAAGACTAATGTAACTGTTTCCATCTTTCTTAGCTGTGGTAAGTCAGGGTGTAACATCCAATTTCAATTAATTATTTTTCTCCTCTCTCCCTCCATTAAATAACACTTCTTACCTGGAATCACAGAAGCCCCGTGATACAGGAGAGTGAGGTACTTTCCATGGGGAACTCTTAGGCAGCCTGTCAAATTCTCCAAGGCAGTTGCCATAAAATGTCATTAAATATCAACCATGCTTAGGAATTCTGCTTCAGCATGTTGGGAAGTACCTGAATTACAGTTACCAGCTCTCTTGAGAATGAATCCAGGGTTCGTTGTTTTCCACGATGAATTTCTTGGAAGTTTGGGCTTGATGATGTTAGAGGCCTTTTCCAGCCTTAATGATGCTAGGATTCTAGAACATGCTATGAAATTTCCTTATGAATAGAGGCAACCATCTGAAAATGAAGTAGGAAAGATAAGGAGAAAGGCAGTCAGGGAGTGGGATGTATCACAAGCTGCCAGTGCAGTGTAATTACTTATCCAGCCCCACTCTGTGTTACTGGGGTGGTTTGGGTTGTTAACAGAGCCCTGCAGTGCTGCTCACTCTTAAACTAAGAACTCGTTGTAGGAAATTCAGCTCATAAATTCTTTATGAATGAGATTTATTCACGTGCAAATATTTGCCCAATGTTATATAGTTATTTCGACTGTTACAATAATAACTTAAAGGGAAAGGACAGCTTTCATGTTTTGTGATTAAAAAAACCCAAAAGGCTGCTTATTTTGAGTGATTCTCAAGGGCTGGGCATTGGGATGAGTCTTTATTTCCCTGGAGGCATTTACAAGCCTGGTTGAGAATATGCAGCCATTTATCTTTCAGTCTGTATGGGACTGATCAGTTGATTGTCTGGCTATGTGAGCATTTGCATTTTGTAAATATTGGGTACTCTTTATCAGGAACAGATCACATTATCATCAACTAGAGATGTAACCAGATGTGGTTACCCAGGCAAACCATCCTCTGTTTGGGCTTTTATAATTTCCTTGTCAGATATTTGCATAGTTGAAGACATTGTAATGAGAATCTACTTTGAAGGGAAGGAATTTCCCTGTTTGTGCAGATCTTTGGAGCCTTGGTGTACTCTTTATTAGATGTGGAGTTTAAAACATCTGTGTTTAAACTGATCAACTGACATTACTCCTGGGGGAATACAGCTATTTTCTTACTCTTGATTTTTAACCTTTCATAAGCCAGTTGAACATACTGCTTGGAAATGGAACACGTGTGGCTTTCTCAACCCTTCTGTTCCAGATAGCCCAATTAAAGTGAAATGTTGAGGGGTGATTACTCCAGATAATATGCTGATCCAAAATTAAACAGCTAAAAATATTGAATAGCTTCATTACAGCAGGGCCCCATATGCTTTTTGCAGTTAATAAGAGGTGGTTTAAATAACAAATTCAGGAAATAATGAACTTGGTAAATGTTTTGAGGCACCCAGTGTGAGACTTCTGCCCCAACAAGGCAATTCTCTGAGACATGCCATGGCAGATCTTCACAGATGACTGTGGAAAGCTCAGCTGAAACAAATGGACTGACCTGGAAAAACCAAAGCAGCTGCTATCCCCACACAAGGGAACTATGCAGATTTTTTGTTCTCTGAGCATGGGAGCAGTTGGGGGAACCTGAATCACTTTATTCACATTCCTGAGAGACTTCTGGGTCTCTGGGATTACTTTCAGCTTCTGATGTGGATGCTCATTTAGGATGCAGTGCTTCACTTTTTGCTCTTGCTGTCCTATTTCTGCAGTAGGCTTAGCAGCTGCTCTCCTGCAATGGGAGCAGAATATATGGCAAGACTAAATGTTGCATCAAGTGTCTTAATTTACCTCCACAAAAAGAAGCAAAAATATTAATCAGTTTAAATGGCTCTTCCAGAAGCATTTGTGTTGTGAAGGGACACAAGCTCTATCTTGAAAGACTGAGCCAGCTAGGAAAGGTTTCCCTCAATGTGAAGGACTAATCAGTTAAATTAATTGGTTAAATTATGTGATTGGTTAAATTGTGTGATGTGATGAAACACAACTCTGAACACCCCAGAGTTACTTAGATAAGTTTTCTCCTTTTCAGACTAATTTATTTGTAGTTCAGAGAAAGCAAATGGAGGCTTAGGTTAGGACATGTCTAGTATTTTCTGTCTGTGGTATAGACCCACTTTCTAGGCTATTCATCTCATTATGCCATCCACTTCTGGTTTACAGATACTTATGACTAATGAATGACACTTATGACTAGGCTTTAAAAGGGTGCAGAAAATGCTGATTTTCTTAATTTCCCCCAATGTGGATTAATGCTGAAATTTTATAACTAGGTTTTGCCCAGTTGGTACAGAAGAAGGAGATTGATGGTGAGGTGTAAGGAAGCAGTGGAAAAGATATGAACAACCTTTATTTCAGTTATTCAAGTGCTTACTGCAAATTTTGGATGTGGACTTTAGTGCAATATACTGGACATTTATGTTTTGCTGTAGGAAGTTGCAGTGGGACTCCATTGGGGGACTGAAAAAGGCTGCAGAACAGAGAAGAGAAATTGCTGTGAAAATTGAGATTCTTATTGGGGCAACAGAGTGGTAACAAACATTAAGGAGCAGAGCTGTTGATTTGCTCAGATTTTCTGCAGTATTTTTTACTTACTGGAACATTTTGTTTGGTGTAATGCTAAGTCTTCAAAACCATGTGGAGTGGTAACAAATCATCATCCCAACCCACTGTGCAGTTTACTTAAGTGTCCTGCCTCTCTCACAGGGACATCTTGTGTCTTAGGAGCTGATCATCTGCAGTGCTGAAGCTTTACAAACAGGACTTTACTTATGGCAATAGCTGTTTATTATAACTAATGTAGAGAAGGAAGTCTGAAAATGCTGTGATGCATTAACCCAGCCAGCAGGGGATGGATTCATGCCTGCATCATTCAGAGTACTTTCAGATTGAATTTTCTCTCTTGGCAAAATTTGAAAATGTCCAGTGCTTAGACACAAGGCTCTTTATCATGAGTTTGCATTTTTGTCTTAACTTCCCTGGCTACAAAATACACTTTTCTGTTGATTCCTCATACAATGAATCATAATTTTTAGCTTATGCATTATCATAATTTCTCTACTTGAAAGCTGTGTGACTGATGATAATTCATACACCTTCTTCATCCAAAAGACTATAATCCATTGAATGGTGAATACACCCTGTATCAGATGGTGAAGACCATCACTAATAGCAAGTACAGAAGGCTCCAAAAGAAGTGGAAATTTTTTTGGTGAAACATTTCTGCTTTCTGGCTAACAGCTATTATATACTGTGGGCTTTTTCTTTGTGGAACTGACCAATTCTAAACTTCTCTCACCTGCTTTGGTACAGTTTTGGTAATGAAGAGCCATTTACCTATTGCTGCTGTTACCTCTGCAGTATGTCTGGCAAGCTGCTGCCCAGAGCACTGAAGGCACGATGGCACTTACAGGATTTGATGGTTTCCTTGAGTGTTGTCAGTGGAAGCCAAACTTTAACTTGTGATTATTTAAACTGCTGCTGAATAAGTCTACATGCATGTCTTTATTATTAGATTGGTCTTCTAAGGGATTTTTCTTCATGGTGTTTTTCTTCATGGTTTTGTCCTGAGGCTTTAAAAAGCACAATAGTGAGAACTGTGCTTGCTGGTCATGTTGTACTCTGATACTGATTTGAAATGTTTGGTGAAACAGGTAAACTTCACAATATTGTGTTATTAAGATCACAAATACTGACAGGCTGTAATCAGGAGAGAAGCTGAGCTTAGGTAACTTGCTGTTTGATGTCTGTATATATCCTTCCCATTACCCATGCAAATCGCTGTAGTAAAAAGCTAAAAATCAGTTGCCAATTCTGTTAGTGTGTATTGTGGTCATAGGAGTAACACCAGGAATGAATTTGGCTTTTTATTGTCATAAATTTGATCAGAAATCTAATCTTATTTTGCCAGCAATCTCCTTTAGCTTCCCAGTTCTAAAAATCCCTACAAGCAGGAAGACTGAGAATTGTGTTGAAGAGGATGATTTCACTCAGCCTTTTCTATTATCCAAGTAATTTATGTGTGGCACAAACATAACTGAGAAATGCCCTGCTATCACAGTAAATGTATATCAGAAAAAAAGAGGAGTTCTTATTTATTCAGTCTACTCTTTTATGTTTGATAAGATGAAGTCTGTGGAATGATTCTTACAGCTCACATGTGAATATTAGATTTGGCTTGCTGTGCAGTGTGAGTCAAAAGCTATAACCTTGACATGGGAGAGCTATTACTCTGCATCTTGCACTCTGGCCTCCTATCAGTTGGTTCAATCTGCAACCTGTTAGTTTTGATGGATGGAACTGTTGAGGGTAAAGGCTGACCTTGAAATAAGTGCACCAAGACCAAAGATAATGTGATCTAAGGTTTGTGCCTTAGTTACAGTTATCAAATTTGTGCAACTTCTGATCTCCACTGCAGACCAACCTGCTTGTACTGATGCTACAGATGATAGTAAAATTCTTTGGAAAGCTGATATAAAAAAAATAACCTAAAGGGCTCTAGGGTTTTTTTATCAGCTAAGGGTAGTGTAGAAGTAATTTCATATGAAGGTGCTCATCTCCATAGCCTTCACCTTCCAGAGAAAGGGAAGAGAGGAGAAAAAAGTGAAGAATAGCTTAGAAACCAAACAAGAAATACAAGTAGGCTGTAACACAGCATCTCAAGTGTGCAATGATAAATGCATGAGAGAAAGGGCATGCTCCTTGTCACACAATTAATTATGTTGCCTTTTTGATAGCAGTGAATTCCCTTGCCCACCAAGTCAAGAAATGCCCCATTCAAGAAAAGAGTAAAGTAAGATCTCTTCATGGGGGAGATTTAGTGTCTGGATTGTATCTCATAGTATTTTTGACAGTACTCAGCAATCAATTTAGCAAGCCTATGTCTCCAGGGCCTATTCTTTTGTTAATAAACTTAGGCTGCATTCCAGCTGCTACAGAACTGAAGGATATTTTATACAGATAAGAAATGGCTTTTTCATTTTTAATGTCAATGACTTGTGTGTATGTTTGCTTCAAAATCAATTATTTGTGATGTGGGAAGTATTTCACTACCAGCAGGGGTTGCAACTGGTTTGGCTTTGTATTCTATGGCTGGCAGCTGTGTTACCTTCTGTCTATAAGGGAGGGGAAGCAAAATAATAAAATTTTAACTTTTTGAGGCTTATTTTTAAGCACATGTCTGAAAGCTTTGCTATATTTCTTCATCTGAGAAACAATAGAACTTTAGGTGGATAATGGAGAATATTGCGAGGAAGACCCTTCTGCTAAGCTGCATGGGCTGATAGTATACTACTTTTTCCTTAATTTTTTTAACTATTTGCAGCAGCTTTTATGTTGTTAGTTTAGGATAGGTAAACAGGAAGTATTGGGAGTTGCTTGGAAATTGTTATTGATGGTTTTTCCCAGTTGCAATTAGTGAGACACTAATAGAAGATGAACTACTTCCTTGTATGCATGTTTTCATGTAAGCCCTAACTCAGAGGTGGGGGCAAAAAATATTTCTCAGTTAAGGGAAAGCAAAATCAGTTATCCTGCCTTGCTGGAAGTGAACTTCTGTTAAAAAGAGAAAAAATAGGAGTAAGCTAATGGTAAAATAGGAAACTTTTAATAAAAGTTTGCTAAGTGTCCAAGAGGAAGTAGTGGAGTTATTTTATTGTTTAAAATGTGGTTAAGAAAGTTTCTTGTCTAGCCCTTATTTAATACCTAAGGGTAAAAGTTTGTGTATTCCTTACAGTGGTGTTTGGTATATGAAAGGTACATTGAAAACTAAGTGAAAGGCATAAAGAAATCCCCTGATCTTCCCCCAAAAGGCAGGATGGGAAAGTAGTTCGCTTTCCTGAGAGGGTGAAGAAATATTCAGTACCTCTCTGCACCTCTAGTCAATGAAATGGTTAAATTGCATGTTCCTCATACTTTATGTGTCATAAAATCAATTTAACAGCAAATTGCTGGTGTTGTTACTGTGTAAGACTACATTATTTTTTTAAAGCACAGAAGATGCTGTGGAACAAGGAAGAGCAGGGAGGTGACTGAGTAAGTTCTCTGGTGCTCTGATTTGTGTGCACTCCTGTGTTAAAGTGCAAGTGAAGCTGGTGAGGAGCAGGTTCATTCTTGTGTTTACTTTATCTGCTCTAATGATAGAGCAGATTCTAGGAGTGTTTCCTAGACTCTGCAACACTGCTGAACTCCTTAAGCACCAGAACTCCTGTGTTCCAGTTAAGCTGTGGGCAGGAATTCATCCCAAAAAAGCACTACTAATTGATTTGTAGACTAAAAGCTGTTCAGTCTCTTCTTAAGGTATATTTAGAGAAATGTGGGAAACTCTTGATGATTACTTTAGAAGGAAGGGTCAATTAGCTTAACTCTCAGTTTAATGAATGCCAGTCAGGTTGAACTAACAGGAATCCATAGTTTATTACTTGAATAGGAAGACGTATCCACCTGAAGTCAAGAAAACTTTAAGAGCTTTCTGAGAACTTTTGTAATTGAAAAATATAGGCTTGCAAAGAGCAAAGTTTTGGCAGAAATCACACTCCTTTCAGTACAGCTGGAATTTCTGGTTGAAACACCAATCCTTGTGATTTGCAGCAGTATAAAACCTCATGTGCTACTTCTGGTGTAATGGGAACAGGGTCTGTCTTTTGTTTTCATGGTGTGTGTCTTTACTAAAGGAGATGTACTGGAGTATGAAGGCAAACATGGGGAGTTCTGATAGCAGAGCTTTTGTTGCTTAACTGTACCACATCTATTAGCACAACTCACCTATGTATTCAGGTCTGTAGTCATTCTTGTTTAATATTTGTTATATTTGCATGCAATAGCCCCAAGACATCCTGCAAGAGCTATTTGTTTTGCAATAGTTTCATGTTTTTTGGTATTTAACTGCTGATCTTTTGTGCAAATGATTTGCGAAATATGAAAGAGGCATTTTTTATTCTTTGATCTTTCAAGTGCAAACTCAATCACTTTCCATGTTTTAATGATTGTAAAGAGTGAGCAGCAAAGCTATAGAGTGTCTAGACTTTTGAAAAATGTACCAAGTGACTAAGGGAAGGATGCAATAAAACCAGCAATAAACACCCAGGATTGTTCATGGATATGGGCATAACTATAAAACCAGTTGGGAACACTCCCACCTTTAATATTCTTTTGGTATTTTAAGAACATTGTAATGAATGTGAAGTCTACAAAATGCTTCCTTCAGTGTCTTTAACCTCTTTTGTCAAGATGACAAAATGCTTTACAAACTCTGGATCATAATCTTGAGGCACTTCTCACCAAAATGTAGATACTCCTGTAGTGAAATGCAGTATGTACAGAAGAACCCAAGGGAGAAACTGAAGCTGTCCAGAAAAGTGTCACACAGAGTCAGAACCAGTAGGTGAAATTTAGGAAGGCCAAATACAAATACTTAACGTGGAATGTAGCCAGGAAATGAACAGCTTCATTTAATACTTCAGAAACAAAATAGTCTGAGTTAAGAGTGATCAGAATATGGTTAATGTTGTGTTTTCTCTGAAAAACACCTTCTGCAGTGCAGTGAGCAGCAAGGGCAAAAGAAGACATTGGTTTCCATTGTCTCTAAGGACTGCTGTCTTTGCTTTTCCTGGCCATTCCAGTAATGGAAGTTTCATGTCCAAATGCTGTTTAAAGACTGAAAGATGTTAGCTGGAAAGATAAAAGTTGCAGGTCACCTCTGCATTGACTGCCATGCAGATTACTTACTGAAGATGGGACAATTATCCTGGTAAAACAGCAAATGTTATGGCTTCTTTACTTAGTCAGAAGTTTTGAAAGTTGTTTCCTTGCATAAGACTTATTTCCAGTGATTTTTATTTCTAATGTTTCCTTAGTATGCCTCTATTTTTTTCTTCTAGTTGAAAGTGTGTTCTTTTATCAGCAATGCTGTAGTTGAGTGTTATGAGAACAGGGGAAGAACTTTCAGGGAAAAGACCAGTGTGGATCAGGTTCAGCTTTATTTGTGTTGAACTCTTGCAGTTTTCCTCATCCTTTTAACTTTGTATGGACTTTGTATGAAATCATAAATAGTTTTAAAGTGGGACTGCCTTTCAGAGCATGTCAGCTGAAGGATTCAAAGGTGAAAGGCAAGATGTATTTTATGCATTAGTATGTCTATCACTTTACCTAAGTATTAAGATATTGCTTGGTATATGGCTATATTCTATACTCTGTTCACTCCACTGATATCAAAGATTTGCAGCAAGAAAAGAGAAATATGAAGGGTTTAAAGTTTTATATGAAGGAATACATGGAAAGCCATTTAATTTATTGAAAGACCACAGTTCAGAGATCTGCTTAAAGCTATGATGCTTAGGCAGAGTAATTACCCTTTTTAAAAAAGTCAGTATTCTTTCTTGTAGATAAAACTTTCACCTTTACTGGAACAAGTTCCATTTTATGTTGCTAAACTCCGAAAAGGTTCTCCTCAAACTTGTGAACATACTGAAACCTACAAACAGGTATTTAAAGTCAAAAGGCAGCTTTTGGGTTGGTGAGTCTGGCTTTTGGTACCAAGGGGATAAAGGGTAGAGTGGGGCAGCAATTTCCACACCTATGAGAAGGGCTTGAAGAGGGGTACTTGCTGAATGATATTTGATGAAAAGGGAGAAGGGTGGTGGTAGGAGATATCCTTGAGGATGAGGCTTTTTTTTCTTCTCTTTTTAGCTCAATATGTCACTAGTGCCTGACCTGTATGCTGTCTTTCGTAATGAAGACATTTTAATCATGTTATACACATTTTAATTTATGCACATTTTAAATTTAGCCATATTATATGCAGTTTAATACACATCTGATTATTTGGTAAAATCTTTTCTGGGAAAGTGAGCACAGTGAAAAACACAGATTTTGAATTAAAGATTCCAGATGTTTGATCTGTTAACATTGTAGCTTGCTGAAAGTTTTGAATAGTCTTCAAACAAATGGTAAAATCAAAAAATTGAATCAGAATCCAGTGTGACTTTTTTTACTTCTGCCTATTCTGCTGTCAGGAAGAAATTGTTAAATGCAGTTTTCTTTAGAAGAAGAAATGAAAGAAAAAATCTGAGGAATTGAGCTAGCAAATTACTCAGGATCCTCGGTTTTATTTTACAGCTTTGTCTCTTTGTGATGCTCTTTCCATTTTCTCTTTAATGAGTTACACATCTAATGGTCAGATCTTTTATACTTGGAAACAGAAACCTGGACTTGTTTTGTGTGTTGCATGGGCTATTTCCATACATTATATGAACATCTTAAAAAAAAAAAAAAAAAAGACTTGGTTGAAATTACAATTTTCATGTTGAAAAGCCTGACATGTAGCAATATTTTCCAGCTCACTCATAAACCCTGCCTTATAATTTCGTTTTGTGGTGTTTGCAGTTTCAGATGTGGGTTTTTTCTATTCAAAACTGATGTCTGGAAACTCGGAGTTTAATAATTTTTTTTTTCCAACTTTGAATTAATAGTAAACCATTCCTTAGAACGCTTTGTAATTTAGCTTCACTATAAAATTCTAAAAATGTCCTTTTTTTACTGTCAGTGTTTTCCTATAGAAGTTTTTGTCTATTCTGCAGTAAATTGAGGCCATAAGCATGGAAGCATAGTTTGTAATTCTGAACTTTGAGAAAGGTTTCTCTCAGTTAATGGACAATAAGAGTTCAGCTCTCCCCAAAACAACACACTACTATATTTTTGTATAAGTAAAATTTTATCAGGTAGTAATTTGGTGGCTAATTTCTAATAGCCATAAAAAGCTTTTTGGAAGCTTTTGTGGAATTTCACTGCTGTAAAACAAGAATGCTCCTGAAAGCCCCACTTGGTGTTTTCCATCAGATAAAGATCCTCACTTGTTCTAATATGTTCTAATATGTAGTCAGTGTGGTTAATGACCAGTGAATGGATTTGACTGGTTACTGCAAGAAAAAGAAGCTTGCCTCAATGTTTGCCAGCTTTTGCAGCAGATCTGTGTGTGCCACATTGTCCTTCACACTGCTTCTCTTTTTAATTGTTCTCACAATATAAGGTGAGAAGGTTTATATGAGATGAGGTAGGTTTTGTAAATAATATTTAATGTTTAAATTATGATATAAAGTTCAGTATAGGTGGGAATGTTAAGTGCAAGGGTAAACCTGAACAGAGTGAAGCAGTGCATATGGAGAGGTTGATGGCACCAGGCACATCTGTAACTAACCTTCAGTCTGTGACAGAATGGATTGACAGGATTTCTTATCTCTATGAAGGGTATGATTGTGATCCTGTGTGTCTGCAGTGCACAGGCAGGACATGCCTGGTGGCCCTGGGGTCCCACTGCCTCAGGGGAATGGGGAAACTCTCATCTGGAGTAGCTCAGGTGCTAGCAGGTGGGTGAGACCAATGTCCTCCAGTACAAGTGTATCTCATCTCCTGAGCTGAGGAGGGGTTGGGAAATGAGTGCTCTCACATCTTGAGCAAAGCATCTTTCCCATCAACTCCTATCCTATGACTATGGGAAATGTTGGGCAGCATTGTCCAGTTCCTTTTCACAGATGATACTTGGAGATGAGTATTGGGGAACAGTGAGCCTTCCCTGGCATACCCAGACCTTCAGACTTTTTGTGGAGGGTTGTTCCCTGGCCTACTTCGAGTTATTTAGATGAAAGATTGTCCTGAAATGCTTTTGAGAACCTGGGAGCCTAAAGCTTACTGACGTGGCACAGGAGGTGCATGTTGCTAGTACTGTAATTTAGAAACAATCCTGAGATAGATATGTTACTGTCCCTTTGTTTCCAAGCAGAAGTCTTCTGAGTATTGAAAGAAAACAACTTGTGTACTTTCCTAGGCTGTTTTTTCAAGCCGTAGGCCCTTTCTAAAAAATATTTTAACCTGAATTGATAGATTTTGAAGAAACAGCAAGAAATTAGAAGGGTTGTATCTGAATGAGGAGTAAAACAATTATGAAACAAAGGCTTGAGGTTGGTTTGGGTTTTTTCTCTGTGATTTTCTCCAACTCCTGAACTTTTGAGCATGTCTTTTTCTTTCCAATTCAAATATGATTTCGAGATTCTGTCCAGGCTGGGAGGGTTGAAAATTGTGAGGAACGACTGAGGGATACTTATAACAGATTTAATCAGTAGTCTTGAGAGAGAATATTATCTCCCAGTATGCCCAGCCCTGTTTTCTTCTTGTTTCTTCAGTGACCATTTTGGGTTTTGTTAGTTCAGTATATCTGAGAATAGGAATCTGGTTTTGTGTGTGTTGATTACTTTTGTTGTTGTTCAGACTTATTTATGTAGCATCAGATTTTGGAGTGTTGTGTGGAAATCCTGCAGGGTTTTTCTGAACAAGTATTGCTTATCCCCTGCATGGGGCCACAGGGAATAAGTTGTCTCACTGACAACCATGCAGCATTTAGCTCTGCTGAAGCCAATGGTATTAGGTGGCACACTTATTCTGTTGTTTTGCAAAATGTATTGGGGTTTGGTAGTTTCTTATACAATAGGGAGCACCAACTTGGTTCATGGCTCAGCTTCCACATTGCCTGCTTTATTTAGCTTTAACTGTTGACCATATACAGTGCTGCTGTTATGATTTAGACAGATCTGCTCTTGAGATCCTGTGTTTGTCACTCTTCAGATCTCTCATTTTGAAGAAGTCTGGTAAAAGCTAAGAGCTTTTGTGATTTTGTGATTTCCACTATAAAAAGCACTCATCTTTGAGGCTTTCCTATCAGCCAAGTGAAGTGGCATTCCACCATGATTACTCAGTTGACATACATTCCCAGTTTGCATCCTTAATACTGAAAGGATTTACGAAGTCTTTAAATACTTTATCTTTTATTACATTGATTGTAACTTAGATCTTTTTCTGTGGTGGCAGTATTCCTTATATCTTCAGGCTCAGAATGTAAAGATCTGAGTGAATACATGCTATAGTGATATAAAGCAATAAAAACACAAGGCAAAGCTGCATAATTAATAAAAGGAAGTCATTTTTAACTAGAATGCAGTCTTTGAAAATGTCTCCTCTTTCTGATCTTACCTTTCCATGCAGAAGTGAGGTACACAGCATCAGTGCCTCACTCAAGTTATCATAATTAATATAATTCATTTGCACTCCACTGATTGTGTTTGCACAACTTCCAATCTTACTGTGAGCTCATGGGCTCTGAGGTAAAACTGACATTGCACTTACTTGAGCTTGGGCTTGGCTAAACTGCTCTGTAGTCCACTCTCTCTTTCAGGAACAAATTCCAAGGAAAAAAGCAATCAAACCATGCCATGTGCAGATGTGAAGGGTTATTCCCTCTGTGCCTAGAAGTTGAATAAGTTCAAGCCTACAATGATAAAAGAGGGGTGTGATTCCACTTTCTCACCAGTTTGAAGTAATTCAGAATTCTTACAGTCTGCATGGTGCAGACAAAGGGAGATCCTGCTCAGTTTCAGTTAAGTGTTTCTGAAACTCCAAATTTCTGTGAGGCATTACCAGGACTAAATTAAAAAAAATATCACATAAATCTTGTATGATTTTCACTCTGGATAATCCACTGTGTGAGAGGCTTTTCTAAGTTTGCAAATTCAAACTCTCATTTGACACTTGCAAGACTGGGTATAAATTAAATGGAAACAAAAATCCCAGCAGGTTTGGAAAAATAAGTCCTTTCAGACTCCTTTCACTTTTTTTTTCTGAAAGTGAGTTTTCATATTAGCTGATTTTTCACCAATTTCTTAAGTTGCTGAATAGATGTGTTTAATTCTTTGGTTGCAGTAAATACTGCTGCTAGTATTCTGGTTTTACTGAGTTTCTGCAGTGTTTTGGTGGGCATGTTTGAGACTGCAGGGAGGTTTAAACATTGTTTGCCATCACACTGGACAGGAACTGCAGAATGGGTGTCCCTGTTTAAAGTCTTTTTCTGCTGTCAGGTCAAAAATTTAATCATGATGGAATTTAGGAAAGTAGTATGAGCTGCTATCTGGTATGTATGTGCAGGAGATAAAGTGCATATGCAATAATAAAACACTTCAAAATCTGATCTTTGGTCTGTTAACATGCTGAACATGCCTTTTTTTTCTTTTTTTTTTTTTTTTTTTACAGCAGTGATTTATTGTCCAGCATCACTGAGCAGAATCACTTCATTATATTTGAATAATGAAAAGAGTGCTATCAAAATGGCATGTCTCAAGGGAGCTTTCTGAGGCAATACTTTAAACAAATGACTTTTTAGATAAATTTATTATGAAGTGTGATAAAAAGCCATTTTTCTTGGCAGTCACATCTTGCAAAATCAATGACTTCTGTTGTGCTGTACTGTTTGGGGTTTTTTTCATGTTGGTTGTTGGCTTTTTTTTTTTTTTAAATCTCTTATGGAAGTAAAAGCCAAGTCCATAGAAACATTGGTTGATGTTTTGCTGGCACCACAGAAAGGAGAGGTAATGTTTGTGGACCAAACTTAGAACCCTGTCCCCCAGCTGGGGTAAAATTTATTAGTTGTTTTAAAAAATATTTCTTACAGCTATCAATAAATACTCATTCAGAATTGCTATGCAAAAATGTGGTTTTATGTAACTCAAAGAAAACCACATTTACCTAAGACCTGTCCTGTCAAAGGACTGCTTAGCTTTTGGACTGACAGCTTGTTAAATTGTGTATGAACAGTTTACAAAAACACCCAGAAATCACCAATTTTAGGATTTATATAGCATTACAAATAACATTTCTATTCCTGTGGCATGTTTAGCATCCTTGAACCTCTTGTTCCAGTATCTAACGTTTGATTATTAACAGGACACAAACTGTCTTTTCTCAAATCTGTGTATTTGTTTTGTAATCAAAGAACTAAAAGCAGAATTTTATCTTCAGGATGAGTATTTATTGAAGATATCTCAGGCTATTTCTTGGAGATCTGCTATTTGTTTTCAATTTTTGCTTTTATAAAGTTATTTGAAAATGGTTTTTGTGTCTTGAGATGACCCCTCATTGACCCTTTTTTTAAAGGATACCAATGTGAGTGTATGACATGCTTTAGAAGAGGCTGAATTTTTTAGCAAGCAGAAGTACATCTGTTTATACAGATGATACTTGTATACTGCTGCCTCTAAAATCAATAGAAATCTCTATTTCAAGGAGCACATAGAAAAATTACCATTTTGGGGGAGTTGTTTTTTTGTGATGTAAACTTCCAGGTGTGTCCATGTGTTAAGAAAGTTTTTGTGTTTGAACCCAGATACAATTGTCTGGAATTCCTTAATAAATATTATGATAGTAAAAGCATCTGGATTGAAACTTGGTAAGCCTGTTGTTTTTTTTTCCTGAACTAAACACTGATTCTCCTTGAGTCTTTTCCATATCTTAAAAATAGGATAATACATTTGCTGCTTCTTACGAAAAACATTGAAGTCTGTAAATAAAATATTTCTGTGTAATATATTTCTAATATGATGGATAATATTCTCCAGGGATAAAAAAAGGCAAGTACAAAACATGTTGGAAAAATAAACTGATTTTTAGAGCTTTAGCTCTTGCCTTAGCAGTGACAATTTGCAACTGAAAATTTGATAGTTGTTGGCCATAGTGTCCAGCTGAGAGCAGGAGGGTGGTAGAGCTGTTACTGGAGCTGCCAGTGAGTTCCAGCTGGTGAGGAGAGAGGACACCTCTGGCTGCTCTGTTAAATTCCTCCTGATTCTACTCACCAGGATTTTGCCAAGTCCTGTGTGTGACTCAAGCCTGCAAACAAATCCTGCATGACCAGAGAAAGTTCTTTGTCATCTTTTCTGGCAAGATTGCTTAGTGCAGTTTAAAGTGCAGTTTAAAGAAGATCAAGTCTTATTTTAACGCCGAAGAGCACAAAGCATTTTCTTAATTTAAGGAATAAATCATATAAAATTTAAACTTCTATTGGGAAATTCAGCAGCAAGATGCAGTGAGGTCTGACTTACTGAACCTTAAGTAAATGAGTATCGTGTTCGTCCCTGTGTTTAAATGCTCTGTATATTGTTGCATTAACTTAAAAGGTATTCAATCAAGGGGAATGAGTAAATGTAGTGGGGGGTTTTTTGGTTTTTTTTTTTTTTCAAATTCCAGTTTTTCTTTCTCTACAGTAAATGCAAAGCTGGCCACACTTTACTCCTCCTAATGCGCTAATTGATTCAGCAGCCACCAAGTATGTGACCTGGCTTCTGGTTCACTGAATCACTAAATGTGGTATCGAGATGATGCTTTTATTTCTGTTTCATTTGGTGAATGTATTTTGATCAGAGCTGTGAAAGATGTGAACTGGCAGCTTTTGTGAGGAAATGTCCTTCAGCTCAGGCAGGTAAAGCACCAGACTTGGTGCAGAGGGGAGATGTGCTGAGGCCGTGCAAACACATCGTGTCCTGGGTGAGTGTGTGTGCTGTGTAAGATGAATCTGCTCTTCAGTGTTGGGCTTTCTGCTGAACTAATTCATCATCTGATTTTTGGCATCTCAGTAATTACTGCTAGCAAAAATCAGGCATTTTAATGGTTGTGAGTACGTTTAACTTTGATGGAAACTTTGAATGACTTTGCTTCAACGGCTTGTCTGTTCTTTGTGGGCATTTTTACAATCAACAGAGGGCTTGTAACAAAGCCTTTGGTGACAGCTGTTAGCTCCCAGCAACTTGATTGTCCCTGTCAGGCAAGGGTGGGATTTCAGGAGGCTATTAATTCCTCTTGTAGATGACCTTTATCAGGCCAAACGCACACAAAAAGACGCGCGCAGGCTTGATTTCTGCTGGGTCTGATTTCCTCTGAATTCTGACAACCCTTTGAAGGCTGTTGTGATGAATCAATGGATCACTTTCCCCACAGCCAAAACAAAATGTTTATCAGCAGCTTGTCTCCCATTGCTAAAACTGCTCTTGTTGCCCAAGTCTGTCTCCTTCTAGTTCTTTGTCACCTATAGAAGGCAACTGAGATCAGGGGAGACAGCCTGGGTGTAAACACGTGGCTCTGATGGATGCTTCCATTACCTGTCTGAAACACCCGATGTCAGGAAAAGCAGCTCCCAGTTCTGAGGAGATCTTTGCAGGAATAAGGCAGAACTTGAGGGAATTGGTTTTCTTTGGTGCTGTCTGTTACACTTGAGAGCTTTTGGTTTGCAGTTTTGGAGCTTTTTAGTGCTTTAATAGCCAACAATGAAAAATCTTTCCTCCATTAGGTTGTTTTTTTTTCTGGACTAGCCACTGATAACGCTGATGACTGTCCCCAGAAATTTTAAGAACACACTTAATGGGCAATTAATGGAGATAAACTAAATTCTCATTTCTTTGTTTCTTTCTGATCACAGATCTGTTTGTGAACACCTAGATTGAACACTATCCAAATTCATTGAAGCACAATCATGGATTTCTCAAAACCATTCACAGTTGCCAGTACTTGACAGGAGCTGTATGCAGCTTTCATGGACTTTGTGCTCCACAGCTCCAGCTGGATAAGGAATTACCAAAGTTTCTGTTGTGGATACTCCTATACCCTTAGAGATGTCTGAGATTATCCTAATTATTACATTTCACTATTCTTATTAACAGCTCTACTAGCAAAACCAGTGTTGAGCACTAACCATTTTGTTACATTTGTCTGAACCAACTTTAGGGAGTATTTGTTAGGCATTTACACAGCTCTCTCCTTCCTATTCCTGAGCACCTCTGCCACTGCAGCCCCATGAGTGAATGTCCAAGGGACTAAATACATATCTAGGAACTCAGCTCAATGAGAGCTTCCAGTCTTCAGTCAGTTTGGGATCAGACATCAAGTTTTTCCGAATCATCAGGAGAAATTTTCACATTAACTACTAAAATTAGTTCAGAGAGATTGAATGGCTGTGAGAGTTAATTTTTAAGGTATCCAACAGCAATTAGCATCAAATCAAAGACTCTTTTGGAGTCTTTGAGGCCATATAAATCCTACTGCTATTCTGACTTTATGAACAGCTGGGATCATAATTTAATACCTGATATGAGGAGAAGGCTGACTTACAGGTTGGATGGAAATGCAGGATAGAATTTGGAGGGAGGAGTCCAGGCCTTTTAGTTTAAATATTAAAACATTCTGTGCATACTTCTGTGGTCTACAACACCAGTTAGAGAATTTTCTGTCTTTTCTTTGATGTTAAGCATTCACTTTTAACACTTAAAAGTTTTTTCAGCGTTCTTTGGACCAGAGATGTACAGTTTTTCCCAGTGTTTATTCATTTATTAATTTAAAGAAGTTGAGGGTTTTGTTGTACCCAAAGGTGTATTTCCTCTTTGTTCATGTTTTAGCCTTTGTGTTTTATATACTTATTTTTAGTAGAGGTTCAGCTATGTTTTTGGAGAAAAAAACTTCTAAGTAGTTCGTTAGAATGAGGCAGGTGACTTCCTCTAAGGTCCTCCAGTTGGTTAGTACTGCTCATCACATTGCAACTTGGCAAAAGTCCTTTTTATAAAAAGTCCTTTTTTTTGTCATTTTGTAAAAGAAAGATTTAAAGACATGAATGCAAAACCAGATCGAGAGCTCTATGCAGGTCAGGTTCCTGCAAAATGTTTCTTATGCATTCAGGATGTATTTCAGTTAGAATATGTTCAGTGTTGAGAGGTGGACAACAGATTAACCCTGGCAGTTTAGATGTGAGGTGTAAGGCATGGATTTACAGCTGCATGTGGATATAAAGAAAAGGTGGTAAAAGAACTCTGTCTACTGGGGTTTTCAGCTATGTCACTATGGTGCAGTTGTTAGCATACACATTTCTGCATTGTTGGAAGAGTGTGTTAGAAAGGGCTTTTAGTGCAACCATACTTTCTAAAATACGTGGAATATTCAAGTCCTTAAAGGCAGGTGTGCTCTGTTGTCACTGGGAGCTTTGGAAAGCCTGAGAAATCCCAGGAAGATGAAGTTTCTCTTTGGACAAAAACCATCAGGTCAGGACTGGGCTGAGTTTGCATCCTCATGGTATTACCTGTTGTTTAAACTGATGTCTCTGTGTGTGCATGTGGATACCCCCAGGGGCATTCCCGTTCACCAGGGCACTCTGGGGACTGCAGTTCAGGATGGAGCAAATGTCATGAGGCCCTTCCTGCTCTCCCAGAAAAGATGAAAAAAAGGAGGTGGGGGGGAAGGACACCGTGGACATGGTAGAAAGCACACCTGCTGTGTAGTTGAATTGTGCAAGACACAGAAATGGAAGTAGAAAATTTATGCAAGGACTTAATTTCAGCAGCAGGGCTTCCATTGTCAGGAAAGAGCATGGGACCTTCTTGGGATGTCTCCTCTTGTTTATCATTTATTTCTCTGTGGGAGGTTCTGAGCTCTATAGAAAAACCTAACTGGTGTCCAGCTGCAGGTATCTTGCAGCAGCCCTTCATTACCAGTATTTGGGGGCTTTGGAAGATGCCTTTCATGTGACTGTGTGTCACTGTATGTCAGTGCCAACTTTGCATTACTGGAAAAAACTGAGTGAGGAGCTGTACAGCATTCTGAACAACAGCAGTCTCCCAAGCAGGAGTTTGGTTTGTTTCTAATCAACTCGGCAACTAATGACTACCTCTGACATAGCCACCCATTTTCTGTTTCAGGAATATACAGTTTTGCACTTGGTTTTACTTTCTTGTCCTTAAGGCTGTGCAGGTAACCAAAAAGCAAAGCAAAACAACCTGAACCTCCTCACCTGTAAATAGGATTGAGGGTTGTGGTAGCTGCTAAGCAATACAAACCCTTCAGTTTCAGGTGGGAGGTTCTGTCAGAAATATTTTTTAAACTCGAGCCTCTAGTCAGCATTTCACCTGGCCTTATTAACTGCTATGACATGTGGCAAGAAGGTTGCATGAGATAGTTCAGAAAACGTAATCTGCCTTTTAATATGAAGTAAATAGAATGTGTTCTGAATTGTAACAAGCCTAAATTCAATTTTAACGACTGGCCAATCAGCCACCCATGACAGTTACTCTGTAAATGAGTCCTAGACAGGCCTATTGATTCACTAAGTTATGGGAATGAGCAGAACATTGCTTGCAGTATACTTAAGGACTTCTGAATGTTATTTATTTTTTAACCAGACCCATGTACTGCAGGGAGATTTTTTTTTTTTTTTTTCTCTTCACAAAACAACACTGAAACATTGTGAAATGTAAAAAATTTAAGGTGAGGTTCAGGAATATATTAGTTGAAAACCAAGCTGTAATTCATGAAACCCTAATGTCAGAAAACCTGTGTCAGGCAAAGGCTGAGAATTTCTTCTATGGCATTTGCTGCTTGCATGGATGTGACTTAAAATTCTTGATCTGGTTGTAACACCAGGACATTGTTGCTATGAATTAATAAAAGCATAAGGATTATTGAACATGTGCAGCATTTGTATGTGAGAGTGAAAATAAGCTATTAAAAACCAGATATATGAATGTCTGAAATTAAAATTAGTCACGCTATTTTTGGTTAGATTTGCAAGTTTTCCCTTTAGAGAACTGTTAAATAATCATAACATACCTTTCATTCCCTAGTTGCCTTTTAAATTATGTCAATTTTAATGTGATTTTTCTAAGTCTTCATTAATAATTTTTTAGGGATTAATGTATATTTTAGATATTGGAGTGAATTGGTTTACTGCTTGTTTCCTTTCTAGTTATCAGTCCAGGTGACTGGCAACTCTGCAGGTTTTTTACTTCTCAACCCAGAGTCATCTTCATCTGATGATGTGTACTCAGCAGTTTGAAGATGAGTTTCACTTTTAATGTCCTCACTTGGACAGCCAAAAAACCCTGCAACTTCATAAATCTAGGCTTAAATGTCTTAGGGTGATACTTGCCTCTCTTTCTTTAAATTTTAAAGTATCAACACTAAGCAGACATTTCAGAAGCTTGTTCTAGGAAGCTCAATGAAATGTGTCCTGGTAAAAAATGCATTTTCTGGAGTTTTGTTTTGGTTTTTGTGGGTTTTTTTTCTCTATAAGAACTGTACAAGTAAAAAGCATAAAACCCCATTATTCATCACTCTGCAGTAGATTGAGTAGAATGTTTTTATGTGAAGAGGTGCTATGGTAACAGAAGTCTCTAAGTCAGTGTCCTGGTGACTGTTTAATGGTGACTGCTATATTTAGTTTGGTTTGCCACAGTATGAATAGCAAATGAAAGTCTGTTCAGTGGGCTTGTGTCCTACCACCTACAATCCAGAAAGTCCTGGGAGCACAGTATTGCACTGCCTTTACCACTGTCTGGACACCAGGAAGAGGCCTCTGGTAGCCAGAATTATTTGGAGAACTTTCTTTCTCTTGCTAGATCTTGTAGTACCCCTGCAGCAGCTCCACCACTTGTGCTCTCCAGTTCATCATGCCCTGCCTGTAATGAAAAGCAGCACCCAAAGCAACTGGAAGAATCTGCATTTTGTGACAGGCAAGCTGGGAAATACCAGGAAAGTCTTTTCTGTGTGAAACTTACTTGGGTCTCTAAAGTAGAACTGGAATAAAGTGGGAACACAAACTGTGCTTTCTCCAAAAAGAGCTACACACATCAGTCTACCCTGTTATGAAAGTCAGTGCAATAGGTCTTGTTAGCAGTAATTTTCATAAAAACTGCTAGGCTTCTCTTCATACCTCTACAAGAAGTTTTTAAATACCAGAATAGGAAGTGTGGTATCATTATCAAGGTTTCATTTTGCTACTTTAATACAATTCATTTATGTGGAAGCAGATCCTTGCCAAATTATGCAGTGTGGGCATCACAAGACAGCACTCATTAATGTCATCATTTCAGATTCAGACACTGGCAGCTGGACTTCATTGATAGTATGAGAGCTGCTTTCAAAAGGAAATAATCACTCTCAGGGCAAGGTTTGGAATGCTTCATGAATGAGATGAGCCAACCTGGGCTCATCAGAACTGTTTTAAACTATTGGAGAGTCTTGTGAAGTTGCTAACAGGCACAACTTGGATAGGAAGAGCTCCAGTGTGAGCCCAGCTCAGAACAGGCTGCTGCCATCCACTCCTGCAGCCAGGAGGGCATAATGGAGCACAAAGAAGAGAAACAGATAATTAGAGGGAAAGGAAAGATTAAATCAATAACAGGGGGAGAACTTTAACAACATGATTATTTAGATAAAAAGCTGATCTCAAAAGACCCATTGCTTGACATAATGAAAAATTGACAGGAGAAAGTAGTAGCAAATAGTTTTCTAGGAGTGATGTATTGGCAGGAGGATGGATTTACAGAGCATGTAATTAGGTTACATCTGACAGCATTATGAAGTAGGTGGATGTGTGGATTGTTTCACCTGGTTTTGGTTCTGCATTTTTGTAAATACCATGTTGAGGTGAAACATAAGAGTGATTAAGTAGAAATAATTTATATTCCATAAAAAAATCATCTGGACTATTGTATTGATAATAAATTTCATTATTAATGCTTGTCTTCTGCATAGGGTGTACTTCTAATGCTAAAAAGGAAAGGCAGCAAATTCATTGCAAAGATAATTTTGTTCAGGTCCACAAAGCAAACAGGGACTTTTGTCCCACCACTGTAAACCTGAGATAGCTCAAGTGAGGAGTACAGAAACACCTTATAGGGAAAACATGGAATGATAGCTGAGGAGTTTGTTACTAACTCACAGTGTCTTCCAATATCTATTTCTCTTTGAATTTGTTGACTAGATTACATGGTTAAATTTGTACTGCAAATTCAGGCTGACGTTTGGGCTCCTTACTCCTCATTTGTAAGGCTTATCGAGTGCTTATTAATGGCTCTCAGCTTTAGAACAAGCATTTCTTCTTCTAAAGTGCCCTGCACGTGACTCATTTATTTTTCTGCTTTTCCAAAAGCAGAAAATTGTCAAGAAGCCAAATCTTTGTTGAATTAAACCCATGTTGCTTTGCTTCCATGGAGGAGGTGATGCTTGACGTTTTAAAAAATAGTCACATGTTAAGTGAACATTAATTCATTCCTGAATCATTCATAGAAGGTGATGGTAAACAAATTATAAAAGTTTTCTCATGGCACATTGTCTAGAAACCTATATTTGCACAAAGCAGCTGTTACACCTTTTCAAGACAAAATATAAAAAAAGACCTGTTTGCAGCAGAGTACCTTGTCAAAACCCCCAAAATTTAGTTAATCTTTGAGAAATACAAAGCTTTATCTAACAGCTGCTTTGTTTTCTTTTATTTGGTTTAATATAAGAGTTGTTTGATTATATCTCTGACCTTACATATGTTCCTATGTTGCACTGTGTTTCCCTGCTTCAAAGTTTCAGTTAAACTTCCAGTGTTTCGTAGCCTTTGTCAGTTCCTCAGAGAAAGATGAGAACTTTGCGATAGTTGTTTCACATTAAACTTGCAGATCTTAGTAATAAATATTTTGGTTGGTGCTACATGAAACAGCCAGTTAGGTTATGAATTAAGCAATAGAAAGCACACCTCTGAATTTGGCATTTCATTTTTGGAGAGCTCTGGGAAGTAATGTAGAAACTGCACACGAGTGCACTGATTCCACTTGCTTTCCTGAGCAGCAAGTTATGTCACAGTAACAGTGGTAAAAAAAGTCTCTGGAACATTCCATGCAGTACACAAACTAAAAGAAGAAATGCTTTTCTCTCTTCACTAGTCTAGAAGAGTTATCCACCTGCTATGCAGTAACTGCTGAGTCAAATGCTCTGCTGCTCAGATAATACACTTCTGCATAATATTTGAATATAAAACAAACACACTCTTCACTCTTGAAACACTGAAGATTTCTGTGCTTTGGAACTGAACTATTACAGCCTCGAGGCGTTGGCTGCTGTCCTCCAAGGTGTCTGATGTGGTGAACTGAGTTGGGGGCATGCAGAGCCCTGCAGGCTGTGTTTGGCATCCTGGAGGAAACATCACACAGAACATTGCAGTGTGGAGCATTGCCTGGTTCCAGCTACAGAGGAAAGTACAGGCCTGTACCTATTCCTGAAGGAGTGGTGAGACTTGAAGTGGTGACTTTGACAACACCTGAGTAACTGTAGACACTTGTTTGTGATTTTTGGGTTAAATTTTTTTTGTGTGTGTGACCAGAAATTCAATGCAAGGAGAAGCTGCCTCTTGCTGAGTTGTATAGCTTCAGGTTTAGAAAGCAGCATCTGCTAATGGGGACTGAGTGTTCTCTTTGGTGTTACACAGTTTGCCACTGCAGTAGTTGCTACAGCATAGAGCTGTGTGTAAGTAGAGTAACCTTCCAGCAACTTGATTCTTAGCCAAAGCAAATAAAACCACTCTCTCCTCCTTCCTCTTCATTCCCTCCCATAGAATAAACGAGCTTCAAAAGCACTAGAGCTCAGCTGGAAAAAAAAGCACTAGAATCAGCTGGAAAAGGAGCTTTATTGTTAGACAGGTGGTAGAAACTTGTTAAGAAGTAATTCTACTGTCTTGTGGAAATAACCAAGATTCACGTGGTCCAGGCATGCTTTAGTTCAGACCAGTAAGCTGGGCAAAACTTTTCTACTGGTGTCACATTGCACATTGCTCCCTGGGCATTACCAACGCCAGCCTAGGAAAAGCAGTGCTCCTTAGGCATCCTGAGGCAAGAGGTTGTGGTTATCTTGTGTGTTCTGTCTACTCTTCAACTATTGTGGGTGCTTGCTGGAAATTCATAGCTAAGCACTCAGACTGTAGGTTTATTCTGAGCCTATTTCTTGGTGAATACCAGGCTTCTACACACAAGGGTACAATCCCCAGGATGTCTGCACGTGTGGGATTGTCAAGCAGAACAACATTGTTGAAGTCCTCTTACCATAATGAAGTTAGTACAGGGGAAGTAGAGCTTTCTTCAAGAGGATTTTTTCCCCTGAAGTTGTGAACTTCCTGTAAACACTACTGTAGAGCAAAAAAGAGCATTATTCAACTCTGTAAGACTAATAAATAATACATGCTTCAGATTTGCAGACAGCTTTTAATGTGAATTTAACTTCTTAGAAAGACACTTGTGAGAGATTAAATTGTACTCATTATTGATTCTGTCTCCCTCCCTTAGGTGCATGTAAAACCTCACATCTCTCCTAGAGACAAAATTCCAGCCAGAGTTGGACATAGAGCAAATGATGTGGAGAAGGAGTCTCAAGTTACAAGAGTTAAGTTCATTTCAGAAAACATTTGAGCAAGACAGACAAACCACATTGCACACGAGTGCACAACCTGTATTTTTAGCTTTATTAAAAATTGTTCCTAGGTCATGATCCCAAGGCTTTGCTGGGATACTGACTTTTCAATGTTTTCCCACGTCTGCTCAATTGGGTTGTAGACTTCACCAATCTGCTGTTAGCAACTGTTTGAGAATTTACATGATTTCTATACTTTGAAATGCTCCTGGAATTTTGGGAAACGAGGTAAGAGGTTTTAATGCTTCCTCAGATGAAAAGCTCCTGCTCTTACTGTGGAAACCCTCCTGTTGACAGTGGCTTTAGTAATGGGTGTCACTTCTTTCCAGTACCTCAAAGCACCTGGTAATTAGAAAAATCATTACAGTATTCAAGGAAAAACAAACCAAACAGCTACTGGTACCAGACATAGGGTTGAGTCAGAGATGTATTACAGTATGGAGACCCTTTCTTCACCCACTCAAGTGTGACAAGCTAATGTATTTTAAATAATACAAACTGTGGCAGCACTGGATGTCATTAAAAACATGTTAATAGTCTTTCAAACATGACATCCTATAAGCTGAATGGATCAAGCAAGAAAAAATTCCCTGGAAGATAAGGTGGTTGGTTTTATTTCACGTGAGCTTTTTCCTTTGTTATCCAGTTTTACCTTTCATTATCCATTATTGCTGCCTCTGTGAACATGTGAGGAGCACTGAAATCTATCAGTAATATCAGAATGAAGTACACAGTGCTTTGTGCACAACACAGCTATTCCCAGCCACTAAATCCATCACAGTTTCCCTTCAGCATTGTAACTGAACAAAAGTCCTTTTGTTGCTTCCCAGTACTGCCAAATGTTAATATTTTACCTTGTCACTAACTGATTAGCATCCTGTCTCTAGTTTAATAATGTAAGCATGCTGTACAATGAAATTGCAGTAGTATTTTGCAGTATGTGGAAAATCATTGACTATTCCTGGTTGTTTATAATGTTAAAGGCAACCTGGTTTGACACTAGGAGAAATGTTGCATGAGATGCTCTACAATGGCAGAAGCTACAACAGCCTCATCTGTATATGTTAAAATGGATTCTGTATTGTCACAAAATTGTTCAGTTTCATGAAGCTGACATTCAGAAATGCAGGCAGTCCAACTACAATGGACAACGTGTTAACTTCTTGTGACCCACAGCCCTTGTAGAAGGTGAGATTTGCCCGTGAAATATTTAATTGATTTCAACAGCAGTGGGTAAGAATACACAAGTCAGGCAATTAATCATGTTAATCTAATTTGTTCTTACAGCTTAGCTCTCTGTGGACACTGTTAAGCCACTTGCTTCTGTTGCTGCCTGTCCTTGGCAGCAAGAGCACCATTCATTTGGAAGAAAGTCTAGTGCAATTCTTTCTTAATTTTCGTGTCTTTACCTTGCCTTCAACATTATTGCCATCTGTCTTGACTAGATGGAGCAATGGGGTGTAGCCTTGGGTGCTATTGTTTGCTTTATATTTCTCTTACAGAGTGCTTCTGTAGCCAATCACAGCTGTTCATGAAGTGGACTGGTGTCTTAAACCTGTTGCATATCTTTTCCAACTCATGGTGAGGTGACCTGTTTGACCAAATTCACATTGGCCTGGCAGATGAAAATATCTGTCAAAAACTCAATTACAGAACTAGATTTGGAGAAAAATAATAGGAGTCCAGGAAAGGTTTTCCATAAGCTAACTCCAGCATTTTCAGCACACGGTGGAATTAAAAAAAAAAAAAAAGCTCCCAAACGTGATATTTAGGAACCTAACTTACCCAAGTCTTGTGTTTTGCAAAATTCTAGGTAGTAAAAATAACTTTGCATGTTAGGTTGAAGGGCAAGATTTCCTATCAGTAAGTTTTCTCAACAGTAGAAGTTTGCTGGTGTCTGTTGCTTTGTGTTGGGCAAGGAACACCAGTGCCTGCAGCTTTCCATGGGGGCAGAGGTCTCCTGCAGTATCCATGGTCATAAGGGAAGTGGTAAAACTACAGCAAGTTGAGGGAGTGATGCCCTGGGACCTCAGAGAAGGATGGGTGACAGATTTGAGGAGGATATTCAAGGCACCCAGACTCAGATAATGTAAGGCACTGTGCCTCCCTGCCCTCTGCTCAGGCTGTGTAGGTGGATCCATCAAGTACATCTTACTCACAGTGTGGAATGAGGGTCAGTGAATATGCTGCTGGAGATGGGCCAAGTTCCCCTTCCAAATATTTATGCATCTTCTCAGCTTTCATGGGTTTCCTGGTGATTGCTTCCGTATATACAAAATTTGACAAATAATTGCAGTTTGAAGGGCATGCTTAATGGAGGACTGTAAAAATGATTCACAGGCAACTGTAAACTGAACTATTACACTAAAGGATAAAAAGCTTCCTTAATGAGCTGTACAAGACAGTTATTGATGTATTTATGAAAACATTCCCAAGTACAGGCAACCAGGGGAATTCAAAGATAAATATTTAAAGATCGACTGACAGTTTTCACATGTAGCAAAACTCCAGTTGCCCTCTATAAGGCAGTAATTTGTGAAAAAGTATATATTTATGTGCTTTGTAACAAAAAAGAATTTTTGTTAAAAAGAAACTTGGGTTATATCCAGATGTTTTACTCTATTTGTGTTTATTTCTGTTCAAATTAAAAGAAACATGGAGAAAATGTGCAGAGGAAGTTCAGAATATTAATAAGGTAAACCAGTACTATTTTTCTATTGAAATGATTTATTAAGCTCATAGAACTGTATTTAAGGGGATGAAATCTAACAACAATTCAGTGTTTGATTAAGTTTCTTTTCATCCTATCACTGTTGTACACAATTAGGCTATTCAAGTGTGATCTTTAAGTGATCATGCTATGATTCATAACTTTGTTCTTCACATCCCAGAGAGAGATAAATTGGTCTGTTGTTATGAATCTGATTAATCTATGGATCAATGCATGCCCTCCTAATGTGTGTCATACCCATGCACTTTTAGTTTAGGTAAATGATTATCTCTTTGCTCTTTATAGGCATGCTGTGTCATTTTCTGTACAAAATTTTAGAAGCATTTTAAGTATTCAGGGCTTGACACTTGATCTGGTATTACCTGGTCAGCTGAGATTATTTTTCCTCTCAAATGGTTTAATAATCAATAACTTTTAAGCAAGATCATTTTCCTTAGGATTAGAGCTGCTGTTGTGCAACTCCTCTTGCTATAAAAGCTGAAGATCTGTCTTCTTATTAAATTGACTTTAGAACTTTTATTAGATATATTAATTCCTTAGGTTTATTGCACCAGGAGGGCTATAGATGGTGGCTGGACTAGTGGCTGTGTTCCCTTGAAAAGGTGAAGAAGGCAAGAATGAGGAAAAAGAGGGTGGCAAGTTAGCCATTTTATGCAAAACATGGACAACAGAGTTACTCAGTGGTAAAGCTGTTGCCAGTGCTTAAGATGAACAGTAAAAGTTTCAGTCATGGAAGTCTTTTCTCCAGTGTCAAGAAGGTTGTGGTGAAGCTGAATTTCAAGCCAGGTGATGATACTTGCCACGTTTTCACTTACACAAACATGAAATATGTAATTTAACTAAAAAACATTCATTAACTTCACGGATGTCGGGGAAGCATTTAGTAGCCTTCACTTATGTTCCTTATGAATTCTCAAGTAATTCTTGGGTAATTTTTCAGTCTGTCTCTGTTTATGTCTTGGTATGGAACAGCCTGTGTTAATTACATCTTAAATCTCTAGCACCAAATTGTCAGTAGTTGAGAGAGAGAAACCTGTTGATTAAAGCCACATTTTTTTGAGCAGGTTTTTTGAAGCTGGTATAATAATTTGCAAGAACAGTATTTTTACACCAATGGTCACACCATTTCCCTTGCAAGTAAGTAGATTGTTATGCAGTGGAGAGCCCAAGTAAGGCTTAATTTCAGTGGGTAAATCCATATGGCCATTGTGAAGATATTTCCATACTTAGTGCCTGCTTTTGATTTCTTGGTTCATAGGCACAGTTCAAACCTGAAGATTCTTATTTAACTATAGTGTATGAATTATGCATTTCAACTTTGGCAGCCTTGACTCATGCCCCTGTTCTGAAGACAGATCTGCACTAATACACTCCTGCTCAATCTCTCAGCTCAGCTCAGATGCCTTTTGACATCAGATAATGGAGATGCCTTTGTTTCCATCAGAAGAACTGGAGCATTGTGCACACAGGGTACTTCACAGTGACAAGTCCATACGTAGGAAGGGAAGAAGTCCTGAAAGATTCTCTGAGGTTGTCAAACTGTGTTAAATCCCTTGTATTCACTGCTTTGCCTGCTGCCTTTGGAGGATTGTTACTGCCAGTGCATGAAGGACCCTGCTCCTCACATTCCTCAGTAATATAAAGCTCTCTTCTGTATTAGTTTCAGAAAATGCAGTGAGTAACATAATCTTGTACAATTTTTAACAGTTCCAAGTGCAATATAACTCAAAAATTACCCTTTTGTGAAGGACTTATGTTGCCCTGTAACTACTCAAAATGTTGTAAAGACAATTGTATTGGCCCTTCCAAGATAATCCTTGTTTCAGTTCTGCAAACTGTAACAAGGCCATGCTCAGGTGGGCAGATGGAGCCCTGTTAGAGCTGTTGTTACACAATGCTGATGCTTCAGAATTCCCAAATCTATGAAGATTGGGCCTTCCTCTGAGCAGCCTTCAGGTACCTTTTAGCTGAGGATACAAAACCATTCAGATCCACTCAGATTTATGGGGTGCCTGAATTACCAAGAGAAGCTGTTCTGTTTGAGAGTGCACACAGACTGTTGTCAGATTTCATCTTCCCTCTTCCAGAGTAGTTACCTTGGCAACTATCATATTCCATGAGATTTGGGCTGCTAGTAACTAACACAAGTGGCTAAATCTGACATGTGGTAGATAATACCCCCTGCATGTCCTGAGATGGCAAACACATGATGGCAGAAGCAGTTAAGCTGGCTGCTCTGTCATGGAATGGGTTCATGCCACCACCAGCACTATGCTCAGATTTTAAGTTCACTTGTGGGTTACCTCAGCTGAGGGACTGTTCAGTGTTACACACATTATCAGCACTTTTGCTGGAGGAGTTCAATGGCAGTGAATGCAAGTGAAATCCTCTTGCCTACCACCCTTCCCACCTTTGGTCTAAGATGCCTTATTAAACTTTATTAGTAGAATAGTAAGACTGTGTAGCTCCTGAAGAATCTTCTTAAAATTTGTGGGAGCTGGATTAGCTCAAGCTGCTGACTTTTTTTAAAGAGCTCACATAAATAGAAGTGTTTGTGCATTGTGTGGGTTTTCAAAATGCTCTAATTAGTGTGCAGTAATACCTAGCACTTTTTTTTCCTCTCTCCACTCTGGGGCAGCTGTAACTTTCAGGGCCATGAAAGATGTTTTAAGGTAAGGAAAGACTTGATATAAGTTCTGACAGGCAGCACAACCAGAGCTCTCAAGACCTGACCTACTCTGCAGGTCCTTTGGTGAATGTGCTTGTGCATTACTGCATCCCATTCTTTATGGTCACAGAGTTCAGCATAACAAAGCCCCTGTACAGAGGTCAGGATTTATAATTCTTATGCTGATAAGTCTTTTTTAGTTTTTCTTTAATAGAAGTTTGACAAAAGTTTCCCAAAGAAAAGTCTCAGAAGGTAATTATTTTGCTTTGCCATTATCATTTATCTAGTATATTTAGCTTGGAGGGGAGCCAAAGAAGAAGAAACCAAGTGGGTTTGCTTTTTTTATTTAATGATCACATCCTCTCACGTGCCTGTGAGTGTTGGTGGCTTTGTTCTCTTTAAGAATTGTCTTGACACAACAGCAAGTTGTGGCAACATTCTAATGTTGTCATTTTGTGTGTCCTGGCACAAGCTGCTCTACCCCAGCTGTATTAAACCCTGCCAAAGGGTTCTCTTGCTGCTGCTACAACAGGAGGTAGAGGCTGTTGAGCTGGATGTGTGTTCATGAAGCTGTGGCATCATTGCCAAGCTAATAGGCACATCTCTGTAATAAAACACTGATGTTAAAGTAACCAAGAGCCTTTTGCATTGCTGAGTGTGCTGGTACAGCCTGGAGCCTTAAGGAAACACTGAGAACAAGTCTCTAGGCAGAGTGAAGGGGCAGTGAGGGCAGGTTTCTCATTGTATATAAATGCATGGAACATGGCAGTGTGCTTTTCAGGGCATCCATGGATGTGGATGGGGTTGCTCAAATGTGGCACATGATCAGGATTGTTGCTTCCTGCTGTAATGAGCAGATAGAAAACTTCAAAGGCCACTTCTAGCTGCTGTGTGTTGCCTTCAGTCTGCTGTTCCCATTTGATTTAGGATGAAAGCAGAAGCAAAATCAAACTCGAAGTGAAGTGAATTTGATTTGATGGGATTATAACCCCCAGTGGTCTGAAGGAGCGATGATGCCTATGTATGGCACGTGTGGTGATAGAGCACTGCCAGATGTCACATGGCAATGGACAGACTCCTCAGCATTGGCTATAAATATGGAGTCTAATTTTCAGCTTTCTGCCTTTGCAGCTCTTCAGTTCTGGCACTTTTGGTTGCATCCACCATGGAGCTGACATGGAACATGTATGTCACTGCTTTCACAAGTTTAGAACATCTGAAACTCCAGGGTTTCAGTGTTGTCTGATTTTTCACATATTCAGGTCAGTCAGTTGGGTAAGCAAGTTGTTTCCCATGGATACTTTTAAGTTCTGTGGAGTTTGTGAGACTGGCCAGCTTCATACCATAGAACAATTATTGAAAAGGGAAACAATCATATTTTCCTACTTTAAATTAATTACCTCCCAATTAATGCAAGGTAATTGGGAGTTGTCAGGTCTGTAAACAACTGTGTGACATCACCAGCATGAACAAGTTAAAATGAAATTATTTTACCTTTTTAAAACTTAATATTTTATTACTAGTCAAGTAGGGACTGCATCCCTAAAGCCTCAGTCATTTTTCCAGCTGTCTGTAGAATATCTGGCATGCCTCTTTTTTTGTTGTTTTCCAGGTGTATTGGTTTTATTAGAGTTATTCTTTTCCCTTGAAAAGCTTCTCTTATTCCTAAGATACCAGGCTACATGTGCTCCTGCTCCCTCATGTTGTATGCAGGCAATGGAATCTGTGTTTGTGCTGGCATACTAGAGAGTATAATATCCTTTGCTGTGAATCTGTAAAAAAGCTGCACGTTCATTGTGGGGGATAGGATACACAATTATGCAGAGCATCTTTCAGAATTCCTACAGGGAGAGCAACAAAACTGACAGCCAGAAACACACTAACAAAATGGCACAAAGCATTTGCTCAGTGGAGTGGGATTTTATTCCTGCACACTAAAAAAAAATGACAAACAACATGCTTGCTGCTATATTAATAGGTTTCATTTCCCTACAACTCTTAAATCACATTCTTCAGTTTGTCATGCTTTTACCATATTAAACCTTCCTGTAAGACTTTGCTCATATCTTACCCATGCTTTGTCCCTTCTGACAAATGTGCCAGGCAATAAAACAGGTTAGAAATGTTAGGGCAGTACCAACAAGAAGACAGACTCTTGGTGAGGAGGGATGACATTGTGACATTGTTTTATCTGATGTCACAATAAAAAGCTGGTGAAATCCTACCAACCAGCTCATGAAAAATGTATAAAAATTTAAATTCTTGCATGGAATCTGTTAGGGCATTGTCTAGTTATTGGGTTTTTTCAGTTTAAATTTGTATGTTATATATGCCTCTGATCTTTATTTTTAACAAATAATTTGAACTTAACTGATGTTTGAAAGTGAATAATGAGACTTGGCTACAAATGAGTGTGATCCCTGCTAGGTAGGCACAGCCTTGCTTTCCTAATGACTCTGTTTAACTTCATTTTCCCTGCTGCAGTACTTAAAAACAATTAACTCTACACTCATTGTCTTTACATGGACAGTGTGAAACGAGTGATGAAGTCTGGATTTCTCTGTGAGGCTGAATGAAGTCAAGACATCTTAAATAATTTTATGATCTAAGATTGTTATTAATGATGGGAAGTTGACCAAAGTTTCTTTACTACATTGTCTTCTCCTGTATATCTTGTTTCCCAGTATGTAGAATAAACCCTCCCCTCCCTAAAGGAAATTTTCCAACAGCCACATACACTATTGATGCTGTAATGCCTGTCTGGTTTACTTTTTACACACAGAAAGAAATCTGACAAGTGACAACTGAATTTGTTGTATCATCTGAGATTCAGATGGTGGATGATTGAAGCAAAACAGTTGAAATGCAGTGGCTCCCAAAGCAATGTTTTTTGTCTTTCCATTAATTACAAAACAGCTGGTTTTTAGACTAGCTTGATTTATAAATAATCAAATGGCTACCAGAAACATAGTTCTAAAAAGCTGTAATTATTTACTCATTATTTATATTTCTTAGTTCTACTGGTGGCTTTCTTTGCCTGTTCTGTATTGGAGGTATTTAGTCACAGTTCAGTTTTGTGGTTAGGCTACTGTTTTCTTTGGGTTTGCAGTGGTGCTTTTCAGTGTTAAAACTTTCAACTGGGATATTCTGCTCAGGGTAGGTAATGTCACCTATTGAGGTTGCTTATGAGTTCCCACTATAAATCTTATTTTCTAATATCTCTCTATGGTAGCTTGCTGTACAGGCTTCTTGTTGGCTTTCACCTGCTACTACTTAGGTCCCAGTTCATTGTCTTGGTCTAGCAAGTGAGTTGGGAGTTGAAACTTTCCTGATTATCACTTGCAGGCTCTCTCATTCTTGTCTGGATTTCCCATTTGTTTTTGTTGGACGTGCAGCATTTAGAAATTACCATGGGAACAGTTTTTCAGCTCTGGTTAAACCTTTCAGGTGCTCCCGATGGACTTATCAGTGCTGGACTCAAGGCATTTGAGTGGTTTTAGTAGAGTTCCTTCTACAGAGTCTGTCAGCACCGTTTTGGAAAGCAACTAAATAGCATCCTGCATTAGTAATCCCACCCTTTCCACTCAGGACCACTTCTTCACATCTTGGCAGTACTGAGAAAGTATCTGACAGTTCAATATAGTTGTGTAATTGAAGTTTTCCTAGCTACATTATTTCACCCTTTGACTGCTTTCTTCACAAAAGCAATCCCAGCAGCTAGAAATTACAGGAAGCCTTAGAAGAGAAAGGAATTAATGAATGAAGGCAATTGATACTATAAGTGAGCTTTCCTTGGAGGCAAGAGCCATCTCAGAGCATCATAAAGCCTTCTGGCATAACTTTGTAGAAAGAAGGGTGCTGCTGTGCCTGGTGCACTTGTTCTGCAGGACAACCACGCTGCGGGGAGTGAACTCTTACCCTGTGAGTGTTGCAAGGAACACAGAGCATGAGTCACTTGCTGACAAGTCAGGCTGTGCTACTTTTTATCTCAAAGTACTGTGGGGAATCCTTCATCATATCTATTCATTGTCTTTACCAGTCACTGATGTACAAATAAAGGGAGAGCAATAAAAAAGATTTCTCTGCCAGAAAAATACGTTGCAGTCTCAGACAGACAACTGGGTTTATTTTCACTTTGGCACAAGCATCATTCCTGGACAGGCACTTAAGTTCAGAGACACTTGAACAAACAGGCTTAATATTTGTTTTTTAGAAGTATCTGTCTGACAGACACTTGAATGTGCAAATGAAAAGTGAATAAAGGACTTCAGGAAGAGTAGCTGGGTAATTCCTGTCATTGATTTTGCTTTTCACTTACCGTACTTATCACTGGCAGTGATTTCCTACTTCATGCTTTTCCTTTAAGAATGACTTTTAAAACAGCAAGTGCCTGTTCCGTAGGGACCTTTTTCTCTGTTTATACTTGCCCTTTGAATGCATAAAATACTCTAATGTAAACGACAGCTTCTGGACTTTGCCCTAAACACACAGAAGTATAGGCTGTTTTACTTTTGTTCCTGAATTACAGCTCTCTTATTTTCTCCACATTAATTTTCTTGAATTTTGCTTTACAAATCATGACTGATTGTAGTGCAAGGTGAGGGGGGGGAAAAAAAAAAAACAAACAAAAACCCAAAAACCCTAATGTTACCAAATTGTAGCCAAAGCTTTTTTAAACGACTATTGGGAAAATGGCATGCTGAGGAGTTAGTGTAATGAGGTGAGGCATGCCTGCCCTGTGGTGTGGAGATACAGTGTGTGTACAGTCATCTGATGTGCAACCCTCTTATTCCAGGGAGATAAGACTAGAGACTTGAAAATCAGCTATGTCTACAATAAAAGCTGAACTGTGTGCTTCACAGGGAGGGGAAACAGGGTCCTTCAGCAGCCACCGTGCTGAAGCTGCTGACTAATCCATGACACTGCTGCTGCCAAGACTGTTCTGCTCATTTACAGAGGTCAGGGATGACTCCAAACAGCACATGTTCCACATTAGTGCCTGGAGGCAATTGCTGTTTACATCATGACCATGTCAATTATTGCCTACAACACTCCTGCAAGGAGTAAAATGGGACCGACAAAGATGTAATTATTTGGCCATTTGCTTCCTTAGTCCTCTGATCATGTCAGTGTCTGACTGCCCCTCTCGTGATGCTTTTAAGGTTACTACGCCTTGCAACTAGGGCATGTTTAAAGCTACAGCTTCTGCCTGCTTGTGCATCTGTCTGCATGGAGAAAAGTGCTATTTAAAGAAAAGCTTCTGCCACTCTGTGACCTTTCAGATCAAGCAGAATTACAATTCTGCTGGAGAAGCTGAACTGATCGTTTAAAAGGGGGAGACAAATCAGGCTTTGACAGAAAGAAAGGGCAAGTACACAGGGGAGGTAAGTTTTAGGACCTGTGGTTATTTCACTTCTGCAGTGTTATATTTAAATCTTAGACAAGTTGCTCAGTAGGCCCTGGCTGCCTGTCTCATCTCTGCTGCAGAACTTGCAGGTGATTGCTGTGGCCTGGCTGGAGGACAGGGCAGTGCCAGTGCTACTCTGATGGGAGAAGAGAGGAAAAAATGTCCCTGTGACTCAGTGTGTTGTCAGCTGGGAGACACCCAGGGGCTGGTTGCTTTCCAGGGAAGAGTGAAGGCCAGAGGTGACAAATGTTGAGTTCACTCCTTCGGTCTCCAAGACAGTGTCAAGAGCTGAGTAAAAAAACTGTAGATGGGCTTGCACACTGCTGCCCCCGGGTCCCCAGGTGCAATGCTGGCTGTGACTCTCCTTTAGGTACAAATGCTTGTTCCTTTAGAGCTGGCCTTTACCTCAGCCCTGTTCCTCAGAGGTCTCTCTCTAAATTGCCACAGTAATGCTAATTGGTGCCACTTTGGCAGTGCTTAGGGGAGCAGCAGGGAGGCTGTGGGCACAGCCAAGGCCATTGCTTCAGGCTGTGCTGAGGGGAGGCTGGCAGGGGCTGTGCCTGCTGCTGGTGGTTGTGCCCAGAAAGACTTTCTCTCCAGCAGGAAAGGAATCTGGCACAGCTTTATGTCTAAATGTGCTTGAGGGAGAGACTTTTTTTTTTTGTTTAAACCTTCTGACAGCTTTATTTCTTAATTAGTTTCTTATTTCATGGTTAGTTTCTTATTTAGAACATGTATTAAGGATGTATTTAAAGAAAATCTGGAGCAGGTCTGAGTTCATTGAATACTTCTTTCCCTGCTGCTGGTGTGGACTGTGCATCCCATCTTACTCCTTGGGAGAGCTGGTAAACTTTTTCTGTTTGGAAGAAACTATGCCATTGAAGCATAATTTTCCTTCATTAATCTCTTCCTTTCAGTAATATATTATCAACTTGGGAAAAATTGAAAGAATGTAATGATGAAGCTGAAACATTTTGTTACATCGTTTTCAGAATAGCAGATTTGGAGAATTTCTTTCAAGACAAATCTATTTGCTACATATTCTTAAATGGTCAGAAACGGAAAGAATAATACAGAAGTTTTTTCCTAATGTCATAGGAAATTCTCCAGTTCTTTTGAATTGTAACAGATCTGCAGCATGTGAAAATTGCAGGCTATCTTGTAAAACTTTTTGTTACATGCTCTGCTGTAGTTCCTGCAAGTAACAGGGATGAATTTGACAAATGTGTGTTTTCACACAGCTGAAATACAGATTTTGATTTCTTTGACCTCTTGGTTTCCCTCTGCAGTATGGAGGCAGGTATAAAGAAAATATGAGGGGTTAGAGGACTAATTTTAAACAGGAATTTTGTTGTGGATTTGGTGGTAGAAGGTATGTGATGATGGGCTCTGATCATCAAATTGTGCTGTTTGCTGCCACAGTGAACGTTTATGCAGTGCTTCCCAGGACAAAATTCAATACACTTTTTGAGGGCATTATGTGAACTTACTTATGCAATTCTCTTCTGCAAATAAACCCCAAAGTGTCAACCACGTGAATTGCTAAGACAACAAATGTTGCTTGTTGATAGTGGCATTTATAAGTTGCAAAGGAAGTTTTCTCTTTCTCTGTGATTAGGCTGAAAGGCTAATTATAACATGTTATAACATCAAGTGATGCATTCCTCCAGCTATTGCTCCCTCTGAACACACATAATTGGCTGCAGAAGCAATCCCAGCTCTTGTTGTAGTAGAAAATAATGACATGCTCTGAGAACCTTGGTGAAAGAAATTTGAGATAGCATTCTGTAGCAAGCCCCCTTAGTGACCTCAGGAGGGTCTTTGATGCTCAGCTAATGCAGAAGCCACTTTCAGACATTGTGATAGAAGAATTGGACATTACTATTATTGCTTTAAAGCCAAAAGGGACAAGTGAAACCTGCAATTTACTTCTGGCCATCGGTACATGCTATGAAATTACCTTCCCTTTCATCTTGGAATAACCTAGGACTTGGCTCATTTTGTTGTCAGATGGATTTACCCAGACCATGAATTTGTATTAAGCAGTGCTAAGGCCTGGTCTATAAGGAAGTCAGTGTGCAAGGATGATATTTGCTGGCATAAGGAGCTGCAACACTGAGATTAAAAATTATCAGGTGTTTGTGTCACTGCTATAGGAGGGCTCCAAGTCCAGAACACAGGTTTATTCTTCTGGAAGAAGCTCAAGTGTTTCATTCATATTTTTAAGTGGGTCAGTCAAAGCATAGATGCTTGGTGGAAGAGAAATGGCTGATTAATTAAATTGCACATTCTCTCTCCTTGTTCTTCAAAACCCTGCCAAATGCCAGTCTTTGGACTCTTTAGTGGGAGTGCTGGATTGTTGATCTGCCATGAAAGAGGAAGAGATTATGACAAGTATGTGTGTAATTCTCAATATAGTAGAAACTTCCCTACTTTATGCCAACCCTATACAACTTAGTGTAACCCTTTTGCCTGTGAAGTTCAGACCATGTCATGGGAAAAAATCTTTGGTTTTGGTCAGCAAAACTTCCAGGTTAGAGGAGTAGGGAAAATAGATCTTCTTTCATTTAATAGCCTAATAGAGACTTCTATTTGTTATTTGCAGGGAGTCTGACTTCTTTCTGTTGTGAGAGATGCTGCAGAAGCCAGGTTGCAGGCCTGTGATGAAGTTTTTGTTCTTATATGTGATCTGCTGTAAATGTTAGAGCTTTCTGAATGAGGATGACAGACTGAATTTTCAGGAAACTTCTTTAAAAAGAAATTTGCTCTTATGCCTGTGCCAGATCTTTTGTACACAGGTTTGTTTATAAATTAGTTTATTTGAACATTGGGCTTGAATTGTTTGACCTACCCGGACAGAATGAGGTAGTAAGGAAAAAGAGCTGTCCATATTCCATACAAAAATTAAAATCAGTTTAGGGTGAATGCCATGTGACTTTTACTGTACAGGAATAGGTGTTTGGATTAGTTGTAGGCTTGGCTGTTTATTCATTAAATTGTTTACCCAGGTTAGGTGTTTTTTCACTGAATTCTGCCTGGTTGATTTATGAAGATGCTGAATGGTTATTTTTAGGCTTGCTCTCCTTTTTACACCACTGTCCACTTCCAGAGAAAATGGCAGTATTATAATTCTGGAAACCATTAGAGCTGCACAGTTGGAGCATAATTTTTCGAAGTATTGTTTCTGCACCTATAATTTCTTGGTAAATTTTTAGATGTTCATCTATCTGCCTGAAGCAAGCTCAGTTCAACAGCAAAGTAATTTTTAATTTTTTTTTCCTTTTACCCAGAAATGTCAATGAAGCTATGACTTCCTAATTTAAAATATTTATTTCAGGAGGAAAAAGTGCTAGTTAAACCACTAGTTAAGCTAGTGTGCAGCACAAAGGAAATATTTTTTAATCTGTTAAGTATCATTTTTCACAAACAGTTTTATCGTTGCTAGGCAAGATCTTGGGGTTACCTTTCAGATTATATTAATTTTTTCCAAAATGAACTGGGGCAGAGACATCCTGACATTAATAAGTAAGGGGGAGTAAATAATAGGTATTATTTGCACAGGGGAAAAGGATTTGAGTGTAACATAATAAGATAATATGGAGAAATTAAGTGCTAAAAAGATTTTGGCTTAAGAGCCAAAACTGTGTGCTGAAAATTTGCCTATTAATTTAATTTCACTGCTAGTTCCCTGTGAAACTTGAGGTCTCAGGGGGTCATTTGTCAGATCGTCAGTTAATGTTTCATTAAAAGTAATTTAAACTTGTGGAGAATGTAAGTAAAATTTGCAAGTGTACATTATCTCCCCTCCTGCTTCACACTGTCTTGACCCTTCCAGCTAACTCTGGCTGCTGCTCATCAAATATTGAGCAGCTGTTAGTGTAATTGCATTCACTCTGCATCCCTATAAAAGATAATCAAGTCTGGGCTTGCCAGGCAGGCCAAGCAAACAAGAGGAGCCAAAGAAAATAAAAAAACCAAAACAAACAAAAAACAACTTTAAAAAAGCGCCCCAATCCCCAGCCAAAAAAAAAAAAAAAAAAAAGCATCCTGAGCTAGGATTACTGAAGTTAACTCTCACTTTTCCTCACTGATTTTCTCATCCCTCATCTGTGCCGTTCAGAAGGGCCACAAGGAGGGTGAAAATGCAGTACCAGGTTAGGAGTTTTTTGATGCTGCTACTTGTGGAGTTTTATCAAAAAGTTTATCAAAAGGAATTAGAGCATTTAAAAAATAAAGGTAAGCTAGTTTTTAAAAACTATAAACTAATGCTGTTGAATATTCCTTAGAGTGGTTCAGGAGGAGAGTGAATGATGGAGTTGGGAAGACCTTCAGGTGTCTACTTTAAGAGCACCCCTCTGAGGTGTGCATGTACAAGATTGCCCCTGTCCTGCTTTTTTTATTTCATGCTAATGTAATGGACTTTTAAGAGGATGAAATTGTTTTTAAACAGTATTTTTAAGTACTTGGGCTGATATTTTCTAAGACCTAGTTGTAAGCATAACTTTAATTTTTAAGAACACTGTGTCCTATTTTATTGAAGATACTTCATCTTCCAACTAGTAAAGTGAACTGGAAGCTCTTTCCAGAAGGAAAAACCTTTTCAAGGTTCACAAATGGTCTTTGGGTCTTCATAGTTTGTATATATTTATCCCAACAGAGACAAGCTGTACTGGCACAATTAGGAAATACTGTACATGAGTTTGGTAATGCATTAGATGAAATGTATTTGGCTTGATTAACACCAGCTGAACTCAATTTATTACCTGTCTGATTAGGGCTGAAATAAAGTGTTTTGCTTTGTTTCACCAGTGTGACTGGGGAGGTTTGCCCTGTGTGGGTTGGCCAGGTGCATGGCAGAGCCTTCAGGACAACTGTAGTGTCCTCCTGGTGTCCATGGACAGGAAATCCATTTTAGCACATCTGGAGAGATAGCTAGTGGTACTGCTGTGATAATTTCAATTAAAGGTCTGAGAATGGTAATTATGTTTACATACCAGCAGTCTGATTAAATGTAAACTAATTATGCAAAAAGCTTAAACTGTGACTTGAATTACTCTTGTTGAATCACAGTTGAATTTCAGCAGAATTTTTTTGTAACATATTATCATTGCACAAGCTTTCTTTTTTTGTTGATGTGAGATATTACCAATATTTCTCAGATAATATGAGGTCAGAAGGATTTGCTATGCTGGCTGGAGAGGGACTCAGGATACCAATACCCTCTGCTGAATTTGATGTTAGATTAGGTTGCTGAAACCTTAAAAGTCCTGCCAACTATATCCCTTCTGCATGCTAATTGTAGTTTCATTGTTTCCAGTAGGGAATGGAAAAATATCTGCATCCAAATCTGGCTTAGGTGTCCTTTTGATAGAGTATAAATCAGTTTCAGAGCCTGAGCCACAAGCCTGAGTGTAACATCCCATAATCCTTTATTGTGGTATCAGGATACACAGAAAAAATAACTTGTTTATCCAACAGTGAATGTCATCCCAGAACTTCGGATTTGCAAAGTATGAACTAATGGGATGACAAAGGAGCAATTAAATTCTATTAGTAGTGACTAATGTTACAGTGCTGTGAAAAGATTTTATCTTCAATGAGAAGAAGTGATTGCTCTTACAGTCAGAGGATGACAATGGCTCCAGCACTAATAATGGAATGTTCTAAAATGACCTGTGAAGAGGTCTCAGAATAAGTTTGAGTTTTTCTATTCCTAGTCCAAAACGAGCAGAGCCTTAATTACCTGCAGTGGTTTTATTTCTGTTCTCCAAAGGGCTTGTACAAGAGCTGATCCAACTGGTTGCTTGCTTTTATGTGCTACAGAATATAGACAATTCCCACAGCAGAAACAATTCACAGCAAATTATCTTATTTTCTTCTTTCTGCAGGAATTTGTTTCTGACTTAATTCATTGTCTATATGGAAGACATGAATGCCAGAAACATTTCAGAGGGATGAAATACCACCACATCTCAGTTTCTTTTCAGATTCTTTCCTATATTATGAGTGTTTAACTATCAGCTAAAATACCATATTTTTTAGTGTTTTATTAATTGTTTTAACCCAAACCTTCTGAATTAGTCCTCTTGTCTCTGCTTTTCTCATCAGAATTACTGGGAATTTCTGGACTGCTGAAACAGCATTTACTGGAGACAGTAGAAAAAAGATCTATTTACTTGGTGTTTTAATATATAACAGGTAGCTATGATTTTGGAAAAAAAAAAAAAAAAAGAAAAAAAAAAAAGAAACAAACCAAAACAAACAGAAGTAAATAAAATTTACTTTTAAAATAAAGTAACCTTTGTACTTCTGAGACAAGTTTTTATCAATACTGGGAACGTGGGTTACTGCCATGGTCTTTATAGAGCATGATCTTTTTCTTATAGAAACTGACAGGCTCTAAAGTGAAGTCTTCAGTTTCTAGTATTACTGGCAAGCAGTTTATATGGTTGCATGGAACCATGTCTGTTTGTTTTTATGTACTTGCTGTTTTTTCATGAGGGATAATTTAACACTGTTGGAGGTAATTGAAGTTCAGGAATAGCATATGTGGAATTCTGGTCATGCAGTGCATCTCATGGTTTCTGCTGTGTTAAAGAATTGGCACACACATATACTCTTTTCAGCCTGAGCTTATTTGATGCTCACACCAAGGCCTCCCAAACCATATGTTTAACATTACAAAAACAAAAACTTCTTAATTTTCCACCCCCTATAGTAGTGCAGTGCAGCAGTCAGCCTGGTGAGCCTTTCAGTGCATCTCTGCATGTGATGCTTGGAAAAAACAGGATGCACAAGCAGCCCTCTGCTTTCTATTGCTGATGCCTTTACCAACAGGCATTTCACAGGTTTAGAAATAATGAATTGCATCTTTGGAAGATACTAGAGATCAAGAGAATAGTTTTATTTTTCTTGGATATCCCTTCACTGTTCAGGCAAACACTTTCAAGGCACTGAAGTGTTTCAGCTAGAGATGAAAAAGTGCTATTTCATCTTTAAAATCCAGAACAGCTCTGGGCCTTCTCTGTACCTTAATTAAGTTTTTTCTGTATATTTTTTTTTTCTGTTATGATTGCCTTTTTTGTCCATACAGAAGTTCAGGCTTCAGTTCTGAAATCTTAACTGTCATGCTGATCTTTAACATCTCCAGGATTAGAAGTAATCTGTACCCTACAGTTTTAATTTTCTGACAATTTGTATGATTTGATTAGACAGGTGTTTAACCAGGTACAGTCCCTGGGGATTTGATAAAATGCAGCTTTTCCAATTAATAAGGATTTCGCAACCTTTCCAATTATTTTAGAATAAATGTTGAAACAACCTAGGAAATAAATCTAAGTATCAGGAATCTCTTCAACAATTTTCCTAGCTGTATGCTTAAAAAAAATAGACTTTTTTTTAAAAAAATAAATAAGTGGTGAACTAGGTTTTAATCATCAGGTCTCAGGAAACTTCTTCTTTGCACCTATTATTAATGTGATAAATATATGCATATCACACAACAGACTTGAGCCTTGTTGATGATCTTTATTGAATCAGAACTTTGCTTCATGTTGCCAAATATTCTGGTCTCCTTCTCACTCATGCTTTTCAAGAGACTTTGGTGTATAATCTGTACTGACAAATTCAGAAGCAGCCCTTTTAATTATTTATTGCTTTGGTATTCCTCCCTGTGTTAGCCCTCATTCTGCCTGAACAATTGCAGTCTTATTTGTGGGGAAAAAATATTTTAAATTTTTAGAAAAACAAGAAAAAAATTCATTCTTTTTGACACTGGAGAAATCAGCAATTTGCTTTACAAACTGCTTTGGCCTTTTTAGTTCAAACCTGCTTTTCTTTCATCCTGTTGTTGTATCAGTGTCAGTTACTTTGACTTCACCTCAGTTGAACAGTCAAACTTCTCCTTGTAGGGGCTGTTTGCATGGCTTGAGGAATGGTCTTGTTTGTTTTAGCTGTGGTGCTGTTGAAGTCAGAAACAGGAAGGTTTGTTGTAGTGGTGGTATTTTTATTAGGAATGGGACTAAAAACGTTTTGCTGTTGGCATTGTCTGTTGCTGTTTCCTACTTTGGATCAAGTTCTCAAGTTTGTTGCATCACTGATAACTCCTTGTTGTGATGAAGTACATGAGCCTTCCCTGAATGCTGCCTGACACTGAAGGTATGGTCTGTATTTTAGACCAGTTTGTTTTCTAAGGACCAAAGCAGAAGCTTCTCTGGGGAAATGTAATAATAATATTAGTTTGCCAAAGAGTCTTGCTTCTGTCCCTGGGTATGATTTAGGCAAGGCAGGTAGCCAAACTCTCTGCTGTTCTGGCATCTCACTGCTGCTTACAGTGTGGCTTATTCTGACCTATTGGATTGGGAGTAAGACTCTCATCTTAAAGTATTAAGTTGCTTTGAGAATTTTCTGAACCAAACTGAAGCAAATTTAACACTCTAGCATACCCTAACATAAGTATTCATATTATTTTCCGTTTCCAGAGTTTAGTCTGGGAGACCAAGAGTTTATTCAGAATTTCCTAGACCTAGTAACAGACTTTCTCTTTTATCAGACTTCAAGTGAAAGCAGTTTTGCTGTAGTTCAATGTTTGAAATGGTATGACAGCATATGCAATACTCAGCTTTGAAAAGTCACAGAGCTGGGTGTCATCAGCCTAGAAATGACAAATCACATCATGCTGATTAACAGCATTACCTGGAGGAAGGATAGTGACGTGACATTGCACTAGATCTGATCAAGAACCTTAAGGGATCTTATAAATAATGTGTATTATTTATAAGGCAGAAGACAAATCTCCTTTTGATGCTGACAGACACCTGCTTGTTAAAATGAGACTTAGGTCTAGTCAAAGCAGTGCCAGTCTAGCCTGTGTTACATTGCAAAGGACACCTACACCTACTACAGCACTCTTGATAACCAGTGCTAAAACTCTACAAGATTAACCACATGAAAAAATCATTAACAAGCTCCTATGAACTGCTTGTATGCCACATTACTGATACCCTGAATGATTTCCCAGTAGAAATGACTTGTCACTAAAGAACAGTTTGAGTAAGCCACATTGCCTCTCCTGTATCTGTGGTGGCCAAGAGCAAAGATAAAGACCAGGTCTAATGATGTAGTTGGCATACTTACATATTTGAATATGTTAATTAGGCCATCTTAGGTTAATTTTGCCTCCTAATGTTTAATTTCAGGAGAGCACGTTTCCTTAGAAACGTGTAATCACCAAAGCAAACTCTAAGGAATTATTGGGAGTACTGAAAGCTTAATGTAATAGATGTCACCTTGATATCTGGACTGGGAACCTTCCTACAAATCAGCATGATATGGCTTGAATTGTCCATAACAATAATAATAAATTATTAAAATATGAAACGATGAATATTTGAAAAGAAAAAAAGACAAGCAGAGTATTTCTCACTCACTGCTGGTGCAGATATGACACCTGAAATTACCTGTGGTATCATCTCCAATACTTGTGTGGCTGGCCAGATAACATGTAGGGGAAATACCACAAGTTGAAGAATTAGTGACAAGTGGTTCCAAGAGGAATTATCTCCAGTAACTAAACAAGGAAAAATTATGCTGAAGTTGTTTCAGCATGTTCAGGAAGAGGTAGCTGTGTGTACTTTTAATGAACTTGTTGCAATGGTATTATTTACAGCTAACCTAGTGCTACCAAATGTTTCTGTTTATTTGATATTCTTTCTGCATCTGAGTAAAGGTGCAGATCTAACATTTTTATGAGCTCTCTCTGGAGCTGACCAATACACCAGAGCAGAAAAGGAATAATTATTCTAGATATACTCCAGACAGTGTATTGAGCACATTATTACTATGAGATGCCTAAAAATAGCATCCCAGGACTTGACTGGAGAGCTCTTGTCTGCACTGAAGAAGCAGGGATATGCCACTTAGAGACTATTATCTTATGAGAAAGGCAATGTTGACACAAACTAAATTGCTTTAAAGCAAGGTCAGTCATTTTTCATGAAGAGAAAGCCTTGTGTTTCTACCAGTCAACAGTTCCCACTAGTGACCTGATTAGGTTGACACAGATACAGGGGAGGAAGAAATTATTCTCTGATATTTAAATACAGATGTGCTTCTGGCTTTCAGTTTAGCTGAGCTGAACAAATATTAGCTTGGAATGAACCAAAACTGAAACATTTCAATAAACTGAGTATTTTTTTGTGGGCTGAATGAAGAACTACATCCAGCCCACAAGTAAATTGAAATTTCAACTGCCTTTAATAAAAGCAAAAGGCTTGACTCATAAAATGGAAAAAGCTGAAGGCAAGCTCCGATTTGCAAGGCAGTTCAGCCTGAAACTATTTTTCTTTTATTTATTATGAATACGCTTTTTGTAGAGAAAAATCCTCCAGCCCTACTTTTCAAAATGAGTGTGTGTGTTTCGGGGGGCAAAGCAGAGCCACCAGTGCTTATTCAGTCCTCCCCTGTCACAGAACACTGTTCTTGGTGGAGGTGCAAGCTAACTCTGTACTTGCACGGAAGGTTTCATTTCGGAGCAGAATGCCTCCTCACCTAAGGAGTCACCTGCTCCCCCTGGATTTCAGCTTCCAGACCTTGCCAAGCCTGGGGTCTGGCTGGGAAGTGGAGAGAGAAATGATGAAGCTGCCTGGAGATGGCCACAAGCGCTCCCTGCCCTGACTCAGGAGCTTGCGGGGCTGCTTCTCCCTCTTCCCCTCACTGCCAGGCACCATTTTGTTAAACACCTTTTCCCAGAGGCTGTCCCTGTGTGCTGAGGGATTCAGACAGGCCCTGGGGCTCAGGTGGATGGAACCAGCCAGAACCGGATGGAACCAGCCAGAACCGGCCAGAACCGGCTGAGCGCTGCGCTCTCCTCACAACAACCCCTGCGGCCCAGTGCCAGCCCCTGGGCATGGGAACATGGAAATCTCCACTGGAAAAAAACCCACAAAATTTTGGAGAAACTATCTGAAGGAAAAAGAGGAATGTGACCTGATCCACGAGAGAGGATTTCCAGGGGCTGCGTGACAGAACACAGCAGAACGAGGAGGAGAAACCTGAGCAGGGCCCGGATCCACATTATTGGTTTTCGTGGGAGAGCCTGTATGAAATTCCAGCTGGATGGTGTCCCCAAAAAGCTGCTGTTAAAGAGAGTGTTGAGGAGAGCTATTGCAGGAGAATATTCAGTGTCTTACAGGAATGAGGAGATGGGAAAACAAGGAGGAAGGAGGACTTGAGGACACCTTGAAGTCGGGCCTCAATGCTGTCTCCCCCAGTGGATCCCCCCCTCCGTCAGGCTGGAGAAGTGGACAGGGATCTACACAGTCCAGGAACTGCATTTTAATGTAACAAAAAAATACGTTCATCTAGAAAAAAAATTAACTTAATAGTTGCTGAGTTTTATGTTGATCAGCTGAGTTGCTCTCAGAGCTTCCTCAAGCAACATTGTTAATTTCTCATGAACTTTGGCCTTCATTTAATTTTGGTTTAGCAGATTATAATTTATGAAGGATATCTGGCAAATATACTGTGATCTAATGCAGACTGACCTCTGTGTGCTGTTTCATGACATTGGATAGATGATGCCCACTCCAACTTTTTTCTGTGCCAGAGCTGAAGCCTTGCAACACCACTTTATCTGTCAGTGCTGAACGCTTAACATTTCCAGACTTTTTCAGCAGGAGTCTCTGGCTATTTGGGGATAATGGACAAAGCATTTACAGTAATTGCCTCTTCTCACTGCTCAAGGGTGCACAAGAAAACTGCCAGCACAGTGCATCTTTTCAGGATTTGTACCCTGATAGCCTGACCCCAGAAACTTGGAGCCACATCACTGGAAGATTTTCTGAAGTTTCCAAAAAGATTTACTGAGGAGCCTGTGGTCTGAACATTTTGTTTCTGGTGAAGCTGAAGAGATGAGAAAGCAGATCACGGTAAGAAAAATTACTTCCCGTACCTCCATTGTTGTTGCATTACAGTTTTTATATTAATTATCTTGTTTTCTATTTTTGGGTGTACTGAATATCAAATATTGTATGTGTTTTTGGTAAGTCTCCTATCTGTGGCAAACATCAATCCTTCCATTCTCTCCCTGTTTTTATCAGTTTTCATTTGAAAGTCCCTTACAATGAGGAAATGCGAGAGAAGTTCTGGTTTTTCCACTTTCAGGTTTTTGGGTTTTTTGATTGCTTGAAGAATTATTCTGAAATAAAAATAGTCACTGTAATTGGTTTATAACTAACGAAAGAGGAGTTCTGATTAAACATCTTGATACTTACTTTGGTCTGCCTATAGGAACAATTTCCTTTATTTATTATTATTTTTTTTAAATCTCAAATTAATCTGTGGTTAGTAAATACTAAATGCTAAATGCTCACCACTTAGGGGGAATGGGATTTGTCACAGTGCAGTGGCACTGTGGCATTTGTGGAGGCTTTTCCATCACTAAGGGATAATCAGTTTAATGACAGTGTGAGCAGATTGCTAAGTGCTGTGGTGGGCTTTCTGGGCTGGAGGGAAGAGGTTAAAGTCTGGCACTGTCAGCAGGTACCTGGCAAGAAAGCACATTTGGTTTTGTGTACCAAAATGTCATGACATTTTTATTTTGTGTTCATTTTTCTTGTGGGCTCTTGTTCTGAGCAGCAGTTTTATTGCAAAATGCTATTGTATCACATTGAAGCTGTTTATTTTATGCTGTATTGCACTCTGGGCAGACTGAAGGGCTCTCTGCCCACTCAAGGCCTAGGCACAGGCTGGTATTATTGCATTCAAACAGGTAAAGATGCACACAAGAAGCTCTCAACTGTGTGTATTGTTCTGTGTCTCCTACTGTACACAGTGTCTGCAAATGGCAGAGGGGGCACACTTTATTTTGAAGAAATCTGCACTTGTTTCATACACAATCAAAACTGTTAAAAATAATTAACAGTTCCTTAGCATCTTCAATGCTTGGAACTAGCAGCTGGTTTCGTTTTAGACTGCAAGCTGCAGTAATTCTCAGAGAAATAACTCCTTAGCTGAGCTGTGGAATGGGAAAGTGTACAGACCCCTGTGATCTGCCACTTTTTGAGGTGAAGACAGAGAGTCAAAATCAAACCTGAATCCCCAGACAGCTTGCCCAATGCCCTGGATGTGTTCTCAGTGGCTTTTCAGCACTGCAGACTTCAGCGTACTGGTGAATTGCAGGAGGGTTTCAGAGTAGCAGGGATTACTTAAAATAAGTTTCTACTGGTTTAAAAAGTGTGATGGATGACATCCGTGCTTAAAAACATCTCTAATAAAAGCATGTGGCTACTTAGTTGTACTCTGAAAAAAAAAAAAAGAAATTGCAGCTGGAAAGTGTGTTTGAGGACTTGGTGCTAAACATGGTGAATGTTGTGATGTTAAATAATCAAAAACTGGTATTTAAAGTGATGTTTTCCATTGTATTTTCCTGTTTTTTCAATTGCCAACATTTTTATAAGATCTGTTAGGCCTTCAAAGCTAGAGGTCTCTCAGCCAATCAGAAGTTATTACAGGGCTGTTGTATCCTATCATACACTGCTTGGTCTTTGTGCTACTAAGTAGTAAGTTACCAGCAAGCAGTTTTCTAGTTTCCTAAGTGACTCCCCTACAACAATTATGGAGAAGGCAATGGAATAAAAGAAGGAAGTGCAGCTGAATTCCAGGTCACAACAGCACAGAAAGTAGAGCTCTAATTCTGAGGAATTTGGTTTGAGTAGAGGTCTTGTTTTTCATACTCAAGAAATACAGTGTGCTTTCTTCTGAAACTTCAGCTCCCCCTTGAAAAAGCAAATGCTTCCTCTTTGCATTCATACCTGTGCCCTAAAGCTGAGTAACAGCTGGGGAGCACTGACAGGTGGATCCACAGACTGGTGCTGAGCTGCAGGTTCACAGCATCATGTTTTCAGGCAGGTGGAGGTAAGTTGTTAATACTTGTCTCAATGAGTGTGGATAGATATTGTACTGCTGGGGTCACATGAAGCTCAGTCAAACTTCAGATCTGATGTTGCTTTCCTCTCTCCCTACAGTCAGGTTCTAAGGAAGTCCAAGTATTTCACTAGGGAAACAATGAGGCATCATTGGGAGAACTGAAAGTATGATGGGGAACTTAACTGAATGCACTTTTTTTCTTTTAAATTTATGGTATGTAGGACACTTATTAGAATGTGCAATTAACCTTGAGTTTCTCAAATTGTGATGTATTTCCTTCCTTGGAATGAAGTTCCAAATTAACTGAAGTGTAACTTCAGAAATGTCCTTGAGGTATTTAATATATATTAATTTAACAGGTGATTTTATGTACAGGTGGAGAGCCATATAAATACCCAGACTTAGTTATAAATATTAGATTTAATTTTGGCAGGGACACTTAAAATAAAAGTGAAATATAGGTAGGCATCAATTCCCTGGTCACCTAATTAAGTGGCATCCTTGCTTTGTATTTTTTATTGTGCTAAACAAGGAATGTGTATACTAATTAAGATGACTAATAGTTATATTCAATCTCATTATAGCACTGCCAGGAGGCACTATAATAGTTAAGGATCTGTCAATGTTTTTACTACAAAATCTTGGTCTTAGTGGCATACAGCTAAGCTCAAATACTGTGACTGCTGCCTTACAATGTGGTAGAGATTTCAAACTGCATGCACTGCCTTGGTCTGAATTATTCTTGTTTACTTGAAAGGCATCTTTTAAAAAGTGGTTGAGATAGAAGGTTCAAAGAAAAAATATTGTGTTGTTGTTTTGAAGCACACACAGGTAAACTTCTAAAGTTTCCATTGCAACTTGTTCCATTTCCATAAATATTGATATTTGGTTTTTTATTCTAAAGGAGTATGTTAGCAAAACTGAATAGGTAGCAAGACAGGAGCAAGCTCTGGTCAGAGCTTTAATTTCAGCATTTGGTGATGGTTCAGATGGGCATAGAATAGAGTATTTACTTGTGATTTTATTTGCAGAGAGATCAATGCTTTTGTCTTTACTCAGGCAAAAATGAGACCAAGAACTAAAAACATACCTGGGTCTCAGAGAGGCCCTGCTGCTCCACTGGGTTTTAGAAACAGGATGGGATGCTTGGAAATAGAATTCAACCACAGATCAGTACCCATTATGTCCTGTCCTGTCTTAAGTGGAGGAGCCTTATTGCTAAGGTTAACTTATGGCCATGAACTTTTTTTGTTGTGGTTGTTGTGGTCTTCTGAGTTCTCTAAAAGATTGAGAAAGATGGAATAGATTTGTTGAAGAATGGTTAAGTACAGATGCATTTAAAAGCTAAGTTTTATCCTTAAAAAGATTTTGATATGTCTCATGAGAAATCTGTTTTAAACTACCATTGCATAAATGCTGAAAAAAATATTTCAGTTCTGGATGATATAGAAATATATAATATCCTCATGAATGAGTAATGAGTTTCTTTTTTTGCTATGGTGAAAATGAAAAATATCCCTTTAAAGTAACAAAGTCTGTTACTTGGTGCATCTGTGGCAGAGCTGCATTTTCTCTCTAACAGGAATTATATTTTTTATCTGAATTTTCAGGGTAGTCATTACACAGCTGAACTGTGGGACAGAAATGCTGATTGTCAGGGATGCCCTGGTGTGCTTTCAGTAACACTTTTGCTGGGAAACTCTCTGCAAGATAACATCACTCCAAATGCACAGTGTCTCTGTAAATATCCTGGGACTCATTAAGAGCCAGGTCTTGGCAATTAGCAGTTTCCAAGTGGCAACAGTGAGTGAGGGTGTTTCACAGGACAGGATGTTTCGTGAGCTGCCAGAGTGAAAGAAAGCAGGGCTGAGGCAGCAGCATTTTCCTCTAGGCTGAGATTCAGAGCTCAGCATGGACAGAAGATTAGTAGAAGGATTTGCTTTTGTCACTGAAAGACTTACCTGGAACATCCCCATGCCAGAATCTGACTCACCATGAAGGGGACCAAATCAGTTTATTTTGTGCTTTTGGCCTTGTTGGCTGTGTGCCAGCCCACTTCTACCCCTTCCTGGGGATAGAGGACTCAGGTCTGCCTGTTGTTTTTCTGTGGGCACCTAACACAACTCATCCCATCCAGTGAGTATCTCTGATTGCTGTTCAACTCAAGGTGTTTTTTATAAATCATTCTCTGCTGTACAGCTTCCTCTTTCTCCAGGCAGAAGCTCCCACAAACCCAGGAAAAGCAGCAGCTCCTCAGCCTTGGCTGCTCCCTTGTCCTGGGTGTGGTGGTACCTGGTTAAGAACTTGAGTACATGGTAACAAACATTCCTGATGCCCAGTGCTCACAACAAGGCCTTTGCATCATCACACAAAGAGAATCTTTTCACCCTTTCAGAGATCAGAGTCAATATTTGCATCAAGTTGACAATTTGTGTTTAATGTTACCTCTTATATGCTGCTTGCAAATTTGTTACCCTTGTAGTGTTAGGTGTTTGATCCAAGAGACCACTGAGGGAGACAGCAAAGAATAAAATAATTCAAGTTAAGCCAAAGCCCCGTAAAATGAGTTTGGAAATTATTCCTGGCCTTTGTTTCCTTGGGGAGTGTTGGGTGTTCCACAAGGAAAAAAAATTATACAGTCTTAGGAAATTGCATGCTGCCAGAAACATGAAATTTGTAGCATGTTCTGAATATGTTTTGTGTTCACAGCAAGAGATTAGATAATTTTTTCAGTGCTATTTAAATAAGCAAACAGAATAAAGACTTCAAGCTGTTAATCTGTATCTATTGGTAGTTTACTATCTGTATTCTCTCTGTTGTTTATATTATCTATCTCTCTGTAGTTCTCTTTTAAGCTGGCATAAGACTGGATGAATCTCCTCAGACTTCACTAACTTTTTTTTGAGCAATGGTGTATGGGAATAGGCACATTTACAATATGGTTTTAGCCAATTTTATTTGGAGTTATATTTAATAGTAGTTTTCAGCAGTCTTTGTTCCTGCTCTTTTTTGCATTTATAGGCATTTTTTCTGAAAGTAGTCAAGAATCCAGTGAATACAAGCTGTGCACAGTCAAAGAAACTTGATATCTATAGCAGTAGCTGACTTTGAAGGCAAAATAATAACTACACAAGCAACAGCTTCTTTGAGGTGCAAATAAACTCTGTCTGCACATGTGTGCATGTACACCTATCTTGTACATGTGTCTGAGATTCATTTTCTGGTGTATTTGTTATCTTCTGGTTTGTTAACCTTCTGGTTTATGGAATTCTTTACTCAAAGCTCAAATTCACCTTTATTTTTCAATGTGCTTTTGGGATGGTCCAACTATCAGGGCCTTGAAGCTGGAGCTAAGCCAAGCAGAATCAGACTTTTTCATCCAAGAGCTTTTATTCCTCTTCCCCAAGAGGTAGAGATTTATGGATGGGACATCCCTTTTAGATGCACATAAACCAAAACAACCAGTACCATCTTTAGTGCAGTATTACTTCGTTCCCTCACATTCTTTAGCTTGGAATATGCAGGTGTGGGCAGCTCCTGCTTTGGTATACACTCCTTGCTCTTATTTTGACAGATCACAGCAGTCTAGTTATAACATTCCTGAATTTGGAGGTGTTTTTAGGCAACATATATTCTGATTTTAATGTGTCTGCATTTGCCTTAGGTTGGTCTGTGCATGGAAGTTAAGTGGCTTTTCTGTGATGTGAAAAGCCTGGCTCTGGTGTGCCTTGGAAGAAAAATTCAGTCATTGGAAATGCTGCTTGGATCCTTCAAAGAGATTATTCTAATGGTTTCAAATGAGAGGCTTAGGAGTTTGAGAGGCAGGTGTTTTAGCAGCCTGTCTTGGTGCTGATCACTTCACTCCTGAATTTCATTTGACACACCTCACAATTAAGTATAATACAGCTGTGAGAATGTAGGTCAGGAGTCTCTTTATTCTAAGTATGATTTGTTTTCAAGGGGAAAAAAAGAACAACTTTAAAGGAACTGAGACAGAACAAAGAGCAGAAAAATTACTTCAAACTTTTAATGAAACTTTCTACTACACACTTGAAACCCCAAGTATTCTGTTTCCTGGAGCACTATTAATGTAACTGATTTAAATTTATGTCCTGCCACTTATCGAGACTCCTGATTATCATCACTTTGCTGTATACCCCTGTTTGCTATAAGTTTTTCTTGGAAAGAGATGTTCCAAGACCTATTTAGTTAGGGACCTAGAGGCTGCTGAGTGTGCTTTTTTACAGAAGGTGTCTCTGCAGTGTTGTAGTCCAGCTTTTAAAGTAATTCCACTTCAGCTGCATGCACATCTACATGACTTGTCTTCAGTGTCTCTTTAAAACCCTCACGCTCTGCGTGGCTGTCCAAAGACTCAGCTGTGCTGTGATACAAGCAGAAGGGTTTCCCCTCTGCTGGAGCTCATGGTTGTGAGATCAGCATCGGATTCCCCAGGGCAGCTGCTTGTCACACACACACCTGAATCAGCAGAAATTGCCTGCCTTAGGAGGTGTTGAATTTAAAATTAAGACCAGGATTACCCTGGAGGCACACAGCTGATTATTTTTCCTCTGCAGCAGCACAAGCCAAAGCAGAATGGCCATAATGGAACACAAGAAAATGCTAAACGTTTGCACTTAGCATGTAGAAGCCTGTATTTAGGCCCCATTATGCAAGACAGGACACAGAACAAAAGCCTGTGACACAGAACATTCCTATGAAAAAAATATATTACTTCAGTTGCAAGGAACAAAAGGTGACTGTACCAGAGATGAGGGGGTGGTAGAAGTGAGACTTTTGTTGCTACAATAACAGCCACCACAGCACAAAAGCTCCCAACATCACACACACACACACACAAAAAAAATGTGTAGTTTGAAAGCAACTTCCATTTGCTTCACCAAAAAGCCACATTTGTGCATCTTAATCATTCCCTGGTCAATTTTTTCATTCAAGGTGTAACAACATGTACTGTAGAATTTAACCTGGTGCCTGGCTTGATGCTGGCTAGAACAGTGATTAGAGATGAGCAATTGTTTTCTGAGGAAGGAGCTTAATTTCAGTCTTACTGGGGTGCTTACAACTCCTCTGCCCCAAATAAACTCTGCTTGTATTAAAACACAGGGAAAAAAATGTATGTGCAACTGATAGAAAGTAGCATTCAGACAGCTGGTTAGTGGATTGATTGGAACTGAGATGGATTGGCACTTAGATGGATTCATTGATTTCCCTTCATTTGTCAGGAGCAAGGTCTGTCAAAACAATTCTTAGCACTTCACAAACATTAACTAATCATTCGCCCTCTTGCTGTCAGTCAGTGATTTTGCTTCATTTACAGACAGAAAAAACTCAGCAGCCAGGGATGAGTTACTTGCCTCAGGTGAAGCATGCTGGCAAAAGTGGAAGTGGGTTACTTGTGTGTCTCAGTGCATGCAAGCCATGAGGAGCTCTGTGTCTTGCTGGGCCTGGGAGTTTTGATTTGATCCTGTCTTTCTGGAATACAGTAGGCCAGATTAGCCTGAGGTGTCTGCAGTGCTGAACAGACACAGCTTTTGTAAATGCTGTCTCCTTTTCCATAGGAATGAAGCCTACAGGTACTTTCCTAATTATCAGCAATCATTGATAAAATAATATGAATCCAGAAACATGGTGTGATTTGCCTAGCCTTTTCACCTTCAGAAAAATATATAAGAATAATGGATACTCAGTGTTTCTCCCACCTGTAATATTATCTTTACTGTCCTCTTAGCTGTGAAAAGAAGACTAAAATAAATTATCTTAGAAAGCCTTACAGCACTGAAGACCAGATGTCCTGGGCAGTAGTGTTTACCTTCCTCAGTGTCTAGGGCCAAAGTGAGTTACCAGCAAGATCAAATATAATGCATCCACTACAAGTCTCATCATTCCACCTTGCTTCCTCTACATTCTTGCTTCCTTTTGGGACTGAGATATTAAGAAAGAAAGAGAAAAAAAAAAATACAAGCTTGAAATCAGTGTCAAATTTAAGAAGATTTTGTTATCCATGTGAAACCTAACCCTGCATTTCCTTCAGTGGCAGCAGCTGATTGATGAGGCTGACTTGTAGGAACATTCTCTTGTTTTGACAGGTTTGATAGAGCCTTTGACTTGATTTTTTTTTTCCCTGATGGATATAAAGGAAACGTGTTGCAGGCTTAATGTACATGCAGTATTTTGGTATGGTTACTGTCTGCTGTCTTGAGGAATTCTGATCTTTGGAAATAAAGTTCTTTGACAACAAGTCACAGGGTTTCTCTCCAGCTTCCCTTGGGACAGCTTTGCTCACTTCCACTTCTGCAGCATCATTTCATATCCTTACATACCCATGGCATGTATGCCTTTCCCAACCAGTATGCAGCAGTAAGATCAGTTGTTGTTTTACTACCTTTACAAGCCCTGAATTTTTTCACAAATACAACTTAGAACACCCTCCTTATTGCCCTATGCTCCACCACATCTTCTCTTACAGCCTCTCTCTCCAAACTCTAGGCCAGTGTGATGCATTCAGGATTGTTTAGTGTCAGTAAAAGTTAAATGGTGAGCACTTGGTTTCATGTGGTGCTGCTGTTCCTGGAGATCTCTATGTTCAAAGTGCTTGGACATTTTTGCATGTTACAAGGAAAAGAAAAGTAGGCCATTTAAATCAGACCTTGTTTAAAACAAGGGACAAAATAAGAGAGAATTACAGAATTCTTAAGCTTGAGATTAATTTCTTCTTAAAACCTGAACTTCAAATATTAGATTCACAAAGCCAAGTCCCACTGAAGTTCAGCAACTACAGGTGATCACAACATGTTTTGTAATTTAATTTTTTTTAATATAAGAAATTAACTCAATTGATATTAGTAATTTGCAGTTTTCTCAGGAGTTAATTTTTCTGCCCTCATTTTTGCTTGAGTTTATTCCAAGTTATCTTAATCACATGCTATAAAGTAATTAAAAAATATAAGTCTTTAGATCCTTTCCTCAAAATGTCTCGGAAGAGAGTATGTGGGTCAGGGGAATGCTGGCACCAGAGTCTCATCAGACTGTGACAAGATAAATTATTTCACCATTTGTTAGAGCAGAATATAATGAAGTTTGACATAGTGAAAACTGAAGCTCACTCTGTGACTGAAATTTTATGTCTAGCCCTGGTTTTGAAATATCCCAAGAGGTGTTTATGCAGCTGTTTAATACTGTGAGTTTTCTTTATAGATGGCTGAGCAGTCGGGGGTGCCTGATAGAGCTGTGGCTCAGTGGACGTAACAGGGAAGCAGGAGGCTGATCCAATGCTATGGCTTTGTCAGGGACTAAACCAAACAAATAAACACAACCAATCCAGAGCAATAATTTCTGCACATAACACAAGTATAGAGTCTGAGAACAGTTCAGTTCACTGCTGAGAACATTTGCTTGAAAGAGGATCACTAATGACTGCAGGACGTGCATAAGCGGGCGGAGCAGTTCATTACCTGTCAGTCCTGCCTGTGGTTGTCATCTGTAAATTTGGCTTCTGCTGATGGGATATCTATGGGGTTTTTGTCTGAAAATGAAGATGTTAATGTGCAGTTAATAATGCACATCAAGGCCCCGTGTGAGCTTATGGACATCAAATGCTAGCTGCACCAATAGCACCACTGCTCCAAAAGGAAATCAGTCAGCAGCCAGATTGGTGCTGGTGGAGGGTTATCCCAGCAACAAGTCACTAGGGGTCCCCCGGAGCCTGGAGGTCCTAGGAGGTCACTAAAGGTCCCCCTGCCACAGCCTGGTGGCTGCTCATGAACAGTCATTTCTGCTGTTCATTTCTCCTGTAACATCACCCTGAGTTGTGAAGACAGCCAGATGTACACAGCATTCATATGGGATCATATATAACAGATACCCAGTAAGTGTCCCAGTGTGAACAGAGGACATGGCATTTCTTGGGAAGTGATGCCTCCTCATTACCCTTGGAGAGACACTCAGGTGGGAGCAATAGCCTTTTTTATTAGGAACAGAATCAAGGTCTGTCTTTCTGGCCCACAACTTTATGCCCCTACCATGGGAATATCTGCTTGGCAAATATGTGACTGTGTGATACATCATCTCCCTCCCCAAGGTAGAATATCACACTCCCAAGAAGTACAAGTGTCCTGAAGCTCTGGTAAATGTGGATTTTGTGTTGGGCTATTCCAGGAGGCAAGGATAGTTTCAACTCCTTGAGTCATGGGAAGTGCTCCATGTGGAAAGCTGCATTACTCAGATTGTACTTAGAGTGGGAAAGATCAGGTACTTGATGCCCATGGAGTATGTGGACATTTTTGAAAGAAAAACAAAAAACCAAGTCCACTGTAATGTTAGTCATGTGGATAATATTTTTCTATTCTACAGTTTTTAGTATTGCCTTCATTAATCTTATGTTGTGGTGTAAATATGATCCAGGAGCTGGGTAAGAGATCCTCAGCAAGGTGCTATCTTTGCATTAAAAAAAGTAATTTTTTTCTCCCCAGCAACCAAGATAAGGGTATAGTTTGAGCTAGGAAGCTACTGTTCTCTGTCCTACTGCTCTGCTGTTCCCAATGATGTTTGCATAAAAAGTCTAAGAAATAAGACCTACATAATGCTGCGAATTCACCTGCCTGAAAAACTCCTTCCAATCCTCTATCTGATGAGTAATAATATTTCTACATTGTCAGCAATTCCAGAAATGTTAATTCAGATTACAGTACAGCTGCAAGGCTGTGGATGAGCAGCTTTCCTGGGTAGTGGATTTGTAATTGGACTGCTATATCCAGCCACAGAAAAGACAGACAGTTGACTTACAGTGCTCAAAAAAACAAAAAACCCAAACAAAAAACCAAAAGAGAAAGTTCATTTTGCCAGTGTGGCTGCTTTTGTGCTGCAGATTTCCTGTTCCCTAGGAAGCAGCAATATAGCTTGTCAAACAAATTAAAACTAAAATGAAATGTTTTGTTCAAATAAATTAAATGCTTTGAAAAGGAACCTTTGCCAAACTCTCCCGTGAAGATATTGTTTTTTCTAAATGGAGTTTTACTTAATTAGCACTTTTTTCAGATAGCCAAGTTTCTCACTAGATGAGATGCTGAACATGGGTTACTGGGCTCCGAGGTGCATAGGCTGATGTTATCTGAGCCAGAATATTCACATGTTTAGGCTGTTTCAAATTAACATTTTCCACAGGAACAAAGTGGAATCAGTTCCTTCATCTGAGTGACTGGCCTGTACTGTGGTACTGCTTTGTCTTATGGCAGAGAAGTAATTCTGCTGCTTGGTTATTGGGTAAATGCACAGTGAAGTGACTTGAGCAGCACAGGTGGCAAAGGAGATCCTGAAGGACATGAGGAATAATAAACCCAGACTCTCCATGGCTGCTGGTCTCAGTGAAGTAGCCCCCAGATTTTTCTTTTACACTGCATTATTTGTTTTAAATCTCATAACTCAGTAAGTGCCAAACAAAGGAGAAATGTCAAATTTAAATCCCTAGTAAGACAACTGGAAAAATTTAATAATACTGCCATGCTTGCCTCACTCTTCTGACTCGAGTTGCAACTGCTGATTGCAAATCAAATTAGTGTGTAGGCAAACTCTGGCATTGGAGCTGGTAGGATGCAGAAGCTCCAGACACCAAGAGGGTGGGGAGAATTTCAGAGCAAGTTATACTTGGGAAGAGAGACAATTCTGACAGGAACCCTGGACTGGTAAGAAAGTGAGATCTTAGGGGTTTTGTTGTTAAATGTAACTGTGAGTAACACAACAGTTGCCTTCATCATTCCCTTGCAGAAAGGAGGCATGAACTGCTTCCAGGTAGCAGTTGTAGGGTCTGTCTTGTGAATTCTCAGCCAAAAAAAACCCAAACAAACAACAACAACAACAAAAAACTGAAATGAGAAAACCAGTAAACTCCTTCTCTTATTTCTGGATGTGGAAGTGCTCGAGCCCATCTCTGTTTAGAAAAAACCACTCAGGTATCTATTTCCACACTTGGTACTCTGGAGCTGTAAATTCGAGTGGCCTTTTCATAATTTTCTGTTTTTCTTTCTTATTTGGCTGTGGACAAAGAGCCCTTCTTTAGAGAGATACTTCAAAGTAAGGCAGGAATATATCAGTATTTCCTGCCTATTATCAAGACAGTCACTTCCACCTGATGGTCCTTCCACTTTTTATCAATGATTGATCTAAGTAACCCATCTTCTTGAGCCAGCCAAGCTAGAGCCAATGGGAGAAATAAAAGCAGTAGCTCTCAGACTTTCTGCTTGTCTCTACAGTGTGTTTGAGGTCATTACCTGAGCCATGACAAAGAAAATGCTGCTGACTGTGTTGTGCTTTGTATACTTGAGTTTCACTGTCCAAGGCCAAGAGGATTCCCAGTAAAACCTCTGGTTGCCCACCAGTCTGGCTTTGCTTGACAGTTTGTCTTAGAGGTGTTTCAGTCTGGGATTTGTAATTGTTTTAATTGTATTTCAGCCACAAGGCTGGCAAGCCTGTGATGCTGACTGCTAACTGGTGATACAGCAAAGGTAGTTGCCAAAGCAGAATTTTAGGGGTGATGGAAAAGTGCTTATGATTTTAAATGGCAAAATGTGTGAAGTGCCTATGGCTCTAGAGAGACTCTGAAAGAATAAATGAAATAAATTGGACCATCTGGCACTCAGAACTTTCTACGTAGTCTTAGCCAGCAGTTCAAAGGAAATTAAACCCTCATAATATTGTCTCTCCCAGTGGTAGTTAGGAGTGATCCTTGTGAAACACACTTAAACACTGAACTGGAATATCAGAAACAGCAGCGTATGCAAAGTTGGCAGAATGTCACTGTGCCCTGGGGACCAGAAAAACTGGAAGGAGAGGACCAGTGAGCCTGGAAAGATTCTTGCATCTGCAGGACAAGTAATGGGTAATGCAGGATTGGTGGCTCCTTGTGCCAAGCTGCTGGCAGGCTGAAGTGCTGCTGGAGATGTGGCACTGCTCTAAACCATCTCATTTCTTGCTCTCTGGGTTTTGATAGGGCTGAGTGCTGTGATGCTCTGCTTACAAATTGCTCACTGCCATCCTGTACTCATCCTTCAGAGAGGCCAATTGTCAGAAGGCTGTGAAAGGATGCTTTGAGTAATAGACTCTGATTGTGTTAGTAAACTCTTATTGTTTCATAACTGCTAATGAGTAAATCATGGAGAGAGCTTGTATGAACAGGCATCTTATTTAACAGTCTGTAACCTGTTCACTGCTGCATTTAGTTGATTTGAGAAGAAAATGCACTTCTATGAGGCTCATTTTAAAAATTCTTGGCCTACGAGCACCATAGATCTCAAATATTTTCCTCTGTATTTGAAGCTCTTCATCATATATATATATATTTAATCTTAAATGTCAGGTTTAATATTGAAGAGTAAAGTATTGTAATTGGAAATCTTTAGTAAGCTCTAGTGCTTGATGTATTCATTCCTTGTTCAGGTGCATGGAATTTATGAAAATTTGGAAAGAAAGCTCATGAGGGTGCTGTACAGTTTGTTCTAACTATATTTTTTGCCACCTACTTGTGAAGTTAATGAGACTAAACATAAATTGTGGAAGAAATGGATAACTGAGCTTCTAATCTGGCAGTGTGTAGGAAATTATGGTAAAAAGCAAAGTTTGTTTTTATCAGAGCAGCAACTTGAGATATAATGTCTACCTCAAATATGTCAGCATATTGATGCTGGATTTACCTTTATATGTGACTATTTGACTTGGAATATAAACCAGAAGGTTCAGCTATCATTTCAAAGCAAACAGCTCTAAGGAGCTCAAGTAATATAATATGATCAAAGAAAGAGGCTATGAGAATAAGTTGAGCTCCCTTGATAGGAATTAGAGGAAAAAACCACTGCATTCCAACAGAATGGATTGGTTTTACTCCCTTGTAGTGGAGCTGTGGCACGTGCTTGCATACCAGTGGCATATCTAAGGGAACAAGTTTTATTTGCTTCCTTTCTTTTGTCCTTTTATAGATGATAGTCATGGATGAGACTTTTAAAAGGGCCATATCTCCACCCTGGATCCTTTCTGCATTTTGTGACATAGTGAGAATCTTTCTTCCCAGGCCCTGACTGTGCAGGATCCAGAAATGCTTCTCAAGGCTAATAAATTTTAACTGCATTTCTGAGTATTTCATGTTGCAGTTCTAAAGAAAGCTCTTTAAAGTACGATGAAAGTAACACAATTCAAGTTGATGCTTGCAGCTGGAATCCCTGACATAAGGCCACAAGCACGTATAGAAGTGAGCAGAGCCAAGGCTTTCATCCTGCAGTTCCTTCTTTTGGGAGCAGAAGTAGTTGATATCCAGTGGTTTTAGTAAAATTAATCTTTGGATAGGACTCATTTCATGTAGCTTTTGATGCCTAGAAATTAAGTGTCTGGTCTTAGCTATGTTCAGTAGCTAGCTGAGAGAGCAGTCTATAGAGACCACTTCATTTCACTCTGTAGACACCTATTATTAGGTGAGCTGAGAGGAGTCCCATTCATCATCATGTTTTCTGAATTATTAAACTGTTGATATCACAAGATTTGACTTAGTAACCGGACTTGTTTATAGATAACATCTGAGTGAAAACATTGTGTCTAACTATAAAAGTAAAATAATTTTTTGGAAGGACCTAAAACCCCAGCTTTTATACACAGAGTTTTAATTGAAAGACTCATTTTGCTCTACTGCAAATGAAAATAAGCTCTCAGTTGTTTCTTGTACGGGAGGTTCTGCTGAAAATAGATGTGAAAAATTCCTGTCTTCAGATGCAAGAACCCTTTGAATTTCGAAATTAATTTGGCTTGGTGGGTTTTGTGCCTTTTTCTTTTCATTTGTTTCTACAATCAGTCTGGTGAGAATTACTGACAGGGCAACATGTTTTGAAAAAAGTAATCAGAGCCAGGGGATCCAAAAGGAGGTATGTTTTATTCAGTGTCAGGCTTCTGCCTGCCTGATTGTGTCTAACATGGGACTCTGAAGAGCACTGCTGGCAGTAGTCAACAAAATACACTTTGGCCTTAAAATATAGAGTGCTACACTTCAGGAAAAAGATTTTGAATACTTATTTTCATAGGCACATACCAGCTGAGGTTTTGTTTTCCAGAGCCAGCAAACTGGCTGGGTGGATTTTCCTTGAGATGTCAGAAAATGTTCTTGCTCCAGTGCCACTATTTTGCCAAAGCTTTGAGTTGCATTCTCAATTGCAGGGTGGGCAGAGCCAAACGAGGCAAAGGTTGAAAGCTTCCTGCTGTGGGCAAAGCACTCTACTGTTTCTTAATTTTAATTCAGAAACAGCTGTATTACTTTAGCTGAAGTTAAAAAAGAAAAAAAAAAGATAAAAGAAATTGCTTGAGGCATATGCCCAGCATGTAAACTTTCAGCTTAAAGCTTGGCAATAGCATAAATAACTGACAAAGGGTCTTACACAGGAAAGTGTTGGGCAACTTGGATAATGAGGACTCTGGTCCTTCAGATACACTTAAATGGAAACATCCAATGTCCATTGTTTTACTGGTTTTCTTGCTTGCAGCTGGCATTCTTTCTTTTATATAGAAAGAAGTACTGAAGCATTTTGTGTGCTGGAAAAAATAAATTGCTCTGTGCTTCTAATTGTGCAATTTGGCAAATGTTGGCCAGAAATGCTAGAGCAACTCTGTGAAGTACACTTTAAATTTAACTCCAGTTTCTGTATCTCAGATTAAATTTAATTATTTTTATTTTAACCATCGTAGACTTTTTTTCCTCTTTCCATGCAGCTTTCATAACCTTGCCCATGACAGTAAATCATTTGCAGCTAACAGAAGGTGCTGGTAGCTTTAGTGGCTGTATCAGATTTTTTGTAGTGACTGTAGCCAAATCCCAAGAGCTAAAATTGGCCCTTCCGTTTCAGTGGTAATAATTAGATGCTACATGTGAGATGACCAGAGATACCTCACCAGAACAGCAAAGGCTTCAACCAGGTTTCCTTCTGGCCGTGCAGTGCTGCAGAGCTACAACACTGCCAGCCACTGGGTCCTGCTCTGACACACAGCTCTGCTTTCCCATTTCACCTCTCACTGCCTTCACAGTCTCTCCTGCATCCTGTGGTGCTCTGGCCATGCAGCAGGTGAGATGCTGAAGCTAACGACCCGAGTCCAGTGCCTGGCATTAGTCTGAATGGCAGTAATCTGACTGATTGAAGTGGAGCCATTGCCAGGTTTTATGAGATAGGTGAGATCAGAATTTTAAACAGGCAGACGACTGATCAAAATGTGGCTATTGAGGACCTTCAGCTCTGAACTGCCCTTTCCTGCATTTGACTGGGCTCCAGGTAGTCATCCCTTCAAAGCTGGCTGCTGGGAATCCTTTTTTCCCCCCATTCTTTTGAAAGATGTGAGGTTGATAGTATGAGGGAAAGGTTTGATTTTGTATCTGAGAGGGGAGGAAAGTAAAGGAGAGCTTGTACATTATTGGCCTATGCTTAATTAGTAATTGTCTTCAATAGACAGCTTGTTGGTGATGTTTCTAAAGAGTCTTTAAAAAATACATATTGTATGGTACTGAAAGCTAGAGCTATTTCTAATTATTAAGATGGCATGAGGAGGTTTCTCGTATTTATTTGTACCTTCTTGCTTTTTCTTGCTTCATTTACAAAGAGAAGTGGTACAGGGCAAAATTGGGGAAGAAAATACTAATGACATTTTTGTTTGGATGAGGCAGGGTTAAAAACCCAGCTCGCTGTATGAACGAACAAAGGCAACTGGGTTTTTGATTTAGCAATGTCTGATGCAGGGGATGTTCTTACTCCAAATTCAGTCACCATGGAAACCAAACTTCTCTTTAAGCATGCTGTATACTTGACAGAGCAAGGGGCTTCTTTTTGGCAGACGTTTTTCCATCTTCTTTGTGGACAATACTTCTGGAATGATCTACTTTGTTCTGTATCCTCCGAAATGTATTAACTTTCTAATGTGAAATATAAAGTGTTCACCCTTGAAACAAAGGCACCACTTTTCAATAGGATTCTAAAATCTCAAGAAATTTCAGATGTCTCTCTTCCTCCAAAAACATCTAAATGTGAGAAAGTTCACATGGTGTGTTGGTAAGAATTTCTATAAAAAGGTGCTCTGACTCTCAGAGGCAGCACAAGTGATGTGGAAATTGCTATGGTAACTACTTTTATTGTATTTTAAAGTAAAAAGTCACATAAAACCCAGGCAGGCATTAGTGAGTAAGAGAAAACTTGCCTAGGGCAGAGCTCACATAACTACTCTCCATGTTGTCTCTTATACTTGGAGTGGAATTCCTGCAGTGGTTGCTGCGGGTCCCTCATGCACAATGCTTTGCATGTTGGGTGGTGACCCAACAGCTCTTGAGCATCTCTTGATGCTTCTGCTAAAATGGCTGATAATGAACCACAGACTGACTAATTAGCATGAAGAAAGCAAAGGCATGATACGAAGCACTTCACAGCTGAAAATACACAATATAAAATATACCAGACCCTGCTTTCCCCTCTCCAGAGTAGTGAAACACAGCTCCAGATCTGGTGTGAAGAGAATATCTTAATTTTTCAGTCTCAAGAACCACTAATAAATAGAACTGTGTCCTTCCAGCCATAGCTGATACCCATGAGAGTGACATGAGGGTGGGCACAGACAGTGATGGGCCTGTCCATCTCTGAAGGGGTCCCCAGCACGTGGGGGTCAGATTTGAATGGAGAGAAAAGCATACAAAAAAACCACAACCTTGAGAGGGAGGCGAAGTGCCCACCTTAATATATTTTTTCATTATATAGGGCTCACGCTTGGGTGGGTTTTGTATCAGTGCTCTGTGGAGGGGAATGTCTCTGACCTCCAAGACACCAGCAGATGGGTGTCTGCTAGGATTTGTGCTATTAATCCTCAGGTTTTCTAATGGTCACAGGTGGCAGACTGGTGAAGACTGTAGAGCTGAGAGTAGGAAATCTGTAGTAAAAAGGCTGAGGGAAGTCATGGTAGGATTTTAATTGCTTCATGGTGATTGGTAGAATCAGAATTCCTGGACCTTCTCATACTAAGTCCCATGAGAAAGTTAAAAGAAAAAACCTGACTCTCGTTCCAAATTTTTATAAACCAAATGCAGGTTAAGCATCCCAGGGTGCGTGGAAGGGGGATAAGGGCTGGTTGTTGCAATGTGCTTGTGGTGAGCCTGTTGTCTTGGCTTCTCAGATGGTTTTGTGGTGTTGGTAACACAGGAAACAGAACTGGTGAATTCTAGAGGGTCCTTTATAGCAGGATCTGGGCAGACAGGTCAGCTTTCCAGTGTCATTTGCCTGTGAAGAATTGATTCATGAATTGTTCATGTGCAGCTAATATGCTGTTTAAAATAATGGAAGGCTTGCTTTGGATGTACTTGTAAATCACCACATGTTTGCATGTTTTATCTCATCCAGAAAATTATCTGTGGCTGTTACCTGCTGAAGCTCTGTGAGCAACCTCTCTTAACAAGCTCCTACTGCACATTTTTAATGTGTGACATTTTGGCTTTTTGTACCAGATTTTTTCAGACAATTTTGCAAGCTGAAGAGGACTTAATGTTTCCTAAAGGATTATAGGTTTTGGTTCACTAACATCATCACCCACTGTGCACATTTGATATCAGCTTGTAGTAAGATGCTTGAGGACTTCAGGTTTAGGCTGGAAGGTCAGTGTCTGTTAAGGTTCAGGATAACTCCAGTTGTGGCAGAGCTCTGCTCTGAGCAAACATCTCCAGGGCTGCCCCAGCAGAGACCATTAGGAAGGAGCAAATGTGTTATCAGTGCAGTTTGGGTCACTGCAGGTATAAATTCTATTACACAGCAGAATCTATCTCCTTACCTATTTCCAGCACAGGTGCATAATGAAGCATAGGTTGGTTTCAGAAATTTCACTTACGGAGACCTCTTTTATGTCTGTACAGTAGTGTTTCCTACAGCTTTGACATCTCACTCCTGCATTACTGATAGAAAACATGAACCTGTATGGTATTGTCTCATGTGTTCCCCAAGGAGGAAGTTACTGTCAGCTACAGTCAGGGTCCTGCAAGAACTTCCAAGTTCTTCCTACTGGTGTTTTTGCCCTATGGAAGAGTCTTGGCTGCTACCAAGAACAAAGTTCATGGTAACGTGGAATGATGTCAGAAAGAGATCAGTGCTGCATTGCTGTTTGAATTCATCAAATAATACATTTAATGAAGAAACCTTCTCTGTTATGAAGCATTCGGGGATTATCTGAAACTTTTAGATACAGCAGTACATTGCTGTGTTGGGTTGATGGGCTAGTTCAGAAGAGCCCGGTGTTCCTGGAAAACAGAGAGATGTGACAGTCCTGAAGAAAACACTTCAGAGACTGCAGGAGCATGGATGTAATTGCCAGCCTCAAAGAATGAAGGAAATGGACCCAGAAATATCTGGTTTATGAAAAAGAGCCTGCCTAGAAATGCAGTTCGACATAATCAAGAATTAGCAACAGTACTTGGAGAAACCTGAGAAATATCAAGGCTTGCAGAAGCTGAAATGTGTTAGGAAAGGAAGAAAAAGAGGCTGGGTGAAAACATAGTAAGTACACCTTCTGTGCATTTGCTTAAGGGTTCTACTCTTGCCTATAACAACCTAAAAAAACCCCTCATGCTCAGAGAGTTGGTTGGTCTCGTGGAGGAATGGTCTCTGAAGGCTTCCTGTTGGAGTGGTTGAAAGAAGCTGCAGCTGAAAGAAACTAGGAGACAGGTGAGGAGGAGATCCCCTGTAACTGTGGTGTAAGTGCAAGTCTGCAGGATCCTCACCCTGTAAATTGCACTGGAATTTGTGTGCAGTTACATTTCAGTGTGTTAGATTGGCTCAGGATGGCTGCACAGGCCTTTCTCTATGCTCCCTGCAAAACGTTAGTACTTATTTGGCCTGCATTTCTTTAGGAAACTGAGTTGATTGAAAGGAGAAGCAAAGACAAGAGATCCTGCATTTTTCTTTCAGCTTCTGCCATGAGTGATGTTGGGGTATATTGGTGGCAGAAGTAGGTCTGGAAATTTTTGCTCTCTAAAACTCAGCAACTTGGACTTACAGCCTTAAATCTAAAGTATAAGCTGTTATGTTTGTCAGCTTGCAGTGATGAGCAGAAGCTGAGAAATGCAGAGTAAATGTGAGAGGTGTCAGAGCACATGATGCTGTGACCTTGAAAGACAGAGGGAAGGCTTATGGCACTAAAAATTCATAGGAGGTATCACCCAGAGACAGAGTCAGGGAGTGCTGCAATGGAAAAAACATGACTTTTCTGTGTTCAGCCAAGTGGTCTGTGAAATGCCATAATGGTATAGCTTGGTTTCATTGACCCCTGCTTTTACAGAGGGTCTTAATTATTCCAGGTAGCTAGAGATGTCTTCAAGATGTTTTACTTGATTTGTTTGAAAAAGTGGTCTGTCTGAATGTCTGTCCCTTGTTACAGTAAATCAAATGTGTAGAGATGCTAAAATCAAATTACAGGCAAACAGACTTCAACTCAGCCTTGTGTGCTGCAGACAGGAAGGACAGCACTATATGCCTTAAGTCTGAAAGCCAAGGGGACTTACAAGAAAGTTGCTGGTAGAATAATGTCAGAAGAATGACCTGTGCTCTGCAGCCTATTTGTGTATTGAAAAATCCCATTCGATATTTAACACAATTTTGTGTTGTTGTGTTGCTAAGAAATGCTTATTGGGAAAAAGGACAGATGCCAAGGCACGGTGACTTTTCTAAATTACCATGCAAACCTAGCAAATAAAGTTAGGTTTTGTGTGATTCCTTACAGTCAGTATGCCACACACTCATCCCCTGAATTAACCAAGCTGCTCTGCATCCCTGGCCACGGGTCCTCCTGGGGGACAGAGACAGGGGGTGTCATGATGCTCAGCTTCCCTTGCTCCAGAGGGTTGTGTAGTTTGCATGCAACTATTTACTTGTGTTCTTCAGTAGTTTGTGGCTGCTGTTACTTACCAGTAAGTCATCAGCCCTATGTTTCATGGTGTAGAATTATAAATGAAATAAAGTGTTAGCATTTTTTTCTGGTGTTTTCTGGGGAGTTAATATTTGCAATATACTTGCACAACACCGTGTTTGGCAATGTGGGGTAGTAGGGTGCCACGTGGAATTAATTTCCTGAAACAGTGGAAGCACCTACTTTCTCCAGAGTATTTTTACCACTATTGCAGCATTAAACCACTTTGTTCAACAGTTGGAGTTTGCTGTAGCTGGTAATGCTCTGCTCAACAGGCATGCAGTCAGCATGGGCCTGGTACCAAGTGGGTGTGCTCAGATCTGCAGCCACAGGCTTTGGCATCAAAAAAAGATACATTCAGGAGCTGCCTGAATCTGTTAGACAGTGCTGCCTGATGTATTGTACAGGGCACAGAAAAAAACAATTAAAAAAGCAGAGGGAGCCCATGGTCTCACTTGAAGTTGGTGATTTGGGCATGTTTGTGGGAGTGGGAGCAAGGAAGTGTGGAAGGAAGTGGCACGGTGGTATTTATAATGGTGGGAAGACTGTGAGTCCCCAGAACAGAATATGGTTTCTTACATCTAGAAGGGGCAAAATCACTTCAGATCAGATTAGCAATGTGAAAACAATTTTCTAACTTGAACCACAATATAATATTTTGAGATCATAAAACATTCATTTGGCTTTTTGGCTCCAGAGGTAAGATGCAGAAACTGTGGGTTTCTCCCCTTCCATGTTTAATTTCTGAGCTGTAGATGAATGAGCAGCAAAAGAAATGTGTCTGTTGGTTCAGTAGCTGCTCTCACTTCTCTTAAGTCAGCAGTAACCCACTCAGCAGTGTAGCAGGAGGGAAACTCATGTGTTGAAGTTGCCATCTTTCCTATCACCCTTTCAATCAAAGGCCCTGCCCTCTCCAGAGTTTTGAGTCCATGGTGAACATAAGCAGGCTTCAGTGGGTCTTGAAAGGGCTTCCAGATTGCAGAGGAATACTAACTTTTCCCTGATTCCCAGAGGGAATTCAGTGTCTTTACTGGCCTGAAGCATTGCTAGAGGCTGTTGAACATGTGCTGTTTGTTACTGGAACTTGGAGACTGGTGATTTAAGTGAAGAGGGTCCAACTTGTCACTGGGTTGGTTGGTCTGCCTTTCAAAAATGGATGGGGTAGTTGGTCCTGTGATGGTCAGTGCTCAGCACTTGACTATTGGTGTGTGCTGATGTCCAGTCCAGCCTCTCTCTGCAGGAAGAAGTTCTGTCTCTCTGTCCAGTAACTGTGCATGGGGGAGGTTCAGTTAATTCAGGTGCTGTTTGGAGGCCTTGTTAGGATGAGGACAGTGCTGAGAAGCAGCTCTGAAGTTGGGGTCTGTCAGGTCCTCCACTTGTAGGACTGAGTGCATTAGATGCTTGTTGCTTGCCCTGCTGCAGGCCACTCTGCCCAGAAGGAAAGGCCACTCTTCTGGGGAAATTTGACCCAAAGTATTTTTAATGTCACCAGCTTTCCTCTAAGCATCAAGCCAAGAAACTGAGCTTTCAAGCCTCTTCATACGAGTGGAGAGCATCCTGAAAATAATTGCTGCAAACAAAATTAATCTCACACTGCCTGCAGAACACCCCTGAAGGATTGCCTTCTAAGTGCTTGGAGTTAGATAAGAAATAAGCTCTCTTTAGTGATGCATGTGCTTTCTAAATAAACTCCTTTTAAACAGACTTGCCGCTTAAATCTGTTTATTTACTGTGGCACATTGTGCAGATTATGTTTTAAGGAGCTCAGCAACCAACATCAGAGCTTTTACATAAGTGAGATCTGAGGAAAAATGGGAGTGAGATTTCAAATATCCCATTAATCTTTTCACTTTAGGTCTGAGCCAGCTTCAAATTGCACCCAACTGCTGCCAAGTGTGTGTGAGTTTCAGTCCAAATAAAGAAGACTTGGCAGGTCTGAGCTGCCAGGCTTTGTTTCAGGAGTGTTTCAAGGAGAGGAGAGAGTGTTTTGGTTGAGAGTCAGCCCAGGCAGTGCAGTGCTTCCTGACAGCCGGGTGCCAGTTGGTCCCAGCTGTGCATGCTGAAGACACACTTCTGGTTTTTACATTTCTTTGCTTATGTTTTCAATCTGCATTTACAGAGGTAGCTGCTAAAATGTTTGTATATGGAAAGCCCTAAGTTAGATGTGACTTAATCCCTCACACAGGTGCTTCTGTGAGTCACTGTCATTTAATGCTTCATGCTGAGTCTTCACCTTGATGACAGCTGCAGGATTTTGCTCCTTTTGGATCAAGTTCCCCACCTAGAGTGAAATTGGGTTCCTTAAATTGGTCTTATGTAATGTGAAGCCAGAGGAGTTAAAAGGGAATAACCAGAACCACATGCTGCTGGTAGAGCTGGGGCCATGAGGCATCTTCTGAGAATCCAGGGAGTGGTCTCTGTGTAAGGAGAGGATGTGACTGCTCTGCAAGCTCACAGCCTACCTGTGAAAATAAAAAGGCCTTTTTTTTTTATTTTTTTTCTTTTGGGCTGAGGATGGAGGAAGCTGTTCCTTGGGGGCTGGTTGAGAGTCAAGCCTGCCAGCTTTGTGGAGAGGCAAGCAGGAACTGGCTGGAGGGACAAGCTCTCCAGTTCCTGTTAAGGGAACGGGAGCTCCCGTAATCCAATGTGTTACCAGCTGAGGATCTGTGCAGACAGTAACAATGGAAATCCCTCCTGCAGTCTGCCTGCTGTGTGACCTGTAGGATCAGCTCTTTGGGAAGTCTTCCCAAACACCCATTCCTTGATTTTTCCATTAAATATAAGGGACATAGGGATGATAGTAGTGAGGAGGTCATGGCTTCTCTGTCCTCTGCAGGCATAAATCAGGGTATCTGCTGCACAGCATGAGCACTGGCTCATCTTACCAGGGTTTCAGGTATTAGTCTGGAAGCATTTGGCTGGGACCTGAGCAATGGCATCCACCTAAGAGCGTTTGTTTGCTGCTGTCACAGTCGGAGTAGGAGGAGCTGAAGCAGGAGGGCTCTTAGGAGTGGCACACAGAGGGGTCTCTTCCCCCCCCTTCCCTGCTCATACTCTGTAAGGCCGGGCAGACCAGCAGCCCCTTTTCTCTTTTGCCCCTTCTTCACTTCAGTGCTGCTCTCCTGTGCTCCTTTACCACCAGCTGCCACCTGCTCTGCAGAATCCACATCCATCAGTGCTGGGCAGAGCCGTGGAGCCCTCTCCTGAGTCAGCCCTGCCCCAAGGGACCCTCAGGCACCCATCCCTGCCAGCATCGAGATGGGGTTGGTACTGGGGGGGAGTAACAAGGAATATTTCTGTCCTTTGGATTTTGGTCTGCCCAAACTCCTAAGCTGTGGCAGCTGTGAAGCACTTACTGCTTGTGTGGGATTTGGGGTGATGAGTGTCCGGATCTTTTGCAGAACCCAGAGATGAAACGTGAAGGCTTCCGGAGTTTCACCAGCCCTCATTCTTCTGCCCCTGTGTTGTGCCCTTCCTACTCCAGGGAATATTTCCACTGTGAATATAGGCTCTGTTAGTAAAACCACTGATCAGAGAAATACCTAGAAGGCACTAATAGTTTTGGCAGACACAAATTTTTGTTAGCATTTTCAAGCCTTCTGTTCACAGGTTTTAGTGCCTTCACTTTGCCTTGACTCAACAACTGTAGAGTTCTGCTACTCTCAGCCTGGCTGCGAACTTTGCTGAGCTAAAGCGCTGAAAAAAAAAAAGCTAAACAGTTTGGTGCCTGCAGGCCTTTTTCTCTCAGTAGCCTCTGTTTGATTTTAAGATGATTTGAACTTCTTCAAAGCACAGCAAAATTACCTAGCTGGATAAAACCTTTCCTTGAAAAGTTTTTGTATCCTTCTCCAGCCCAGTGGTTTTCACCTCTCTGTGGGCATGTGGCCCTAGGCTCCTGCTCTTAGTACCCCTGTGCCTCCTATTGCTCCTGAATGTCTGTGGACACAATTTTTCTCCCCATTCTGCCCCTAAACCTTGGTGGAGAGGAGCTGCTACACTTGGATTTGCATCTTGAGTGTGCATGAGTGCTTGAGTGAATGTGACAGCAGATTGTGAAGACACAGTCATGGCAGTACGTTCTTCCACCCACAGTTCTCCTGCTTTTAATGGATCTCTGGGGTGCCTAAGACCTATTTCTTACATTCCTTCTTTTCCCTCTGCTGACCTTAGCACTCCTCACACAAACTATTGAATTTATTCTATGGACTTGAGTAAGACAACAGCTCTGGTGTGGATGGTGAATATGCATTAATCTGAAGTGCGTGGGTTTTGCACATGTGCAAAATTAGGTATCAGCCCCTTTCCATCCCTGTGAAGAGACAACAGCACAAGGAGGATGGAGACTTCTCCTTATCACCTGTCTGGCCACTTAGCTAAAATCCAGGCCAAGTTTTGTTGAGGCAGAAACTTGGCCATTGCAGCAGCAGATGTCTTTCTGCTGAATTTCTGAGTAAAATGTCATTGTGTGTTGGCACAGTAAAAGGCATGTTGTGTCTTGTAGACCAGCCAGCAAGGACAATATTTCTGGCAGAGTACTGTGCAGTTAAAAAGCAAGTCCATGTTTTATGTTTGTGGTACCAGTGTCACTTGTCTGCCTCCTCTCAAGCCAATCTGTCAGTCTGGCAGGGCTGGCTCTGAGGTTAATCTGCTCTCAGAGAAATTCAGAGCCAAGCAGTGACTAAAATGGACATCCCATGGAGGGCTTTTTCCACAAGGCTCTCTTCCATTGATGCTACACACATCTGCTGAGGCTCCTGAGCTGCTATCTCCTCCTTTCCAGTATTTCTCCTTATTTGACATGACAGAAAGGACACTCATTGAGGGGGTTTTGTGGGGATCTGTCCTGCCTTTGGTGCCAGCACAGAGAGGTCACCCCATGCTATGCAAGAGGCTCTGCTTCCCCGAGCATCCCTGTTGTGAAGGAGATTCCTGTAAAGGAATTTCACCTTGGGTAAAATATAGAGCATACTACAGGTGTCTCCTCCATCACTCAACTCTTTCTTGCAGTAAAGGATTTCTCTACCAAATTATTTTTTTGCTCTCAGAGCAACTTTGGATATGATAGATATTTAAGTCAAAAAAAAAAACTAAAAAAAATTGTCATTTTCCTGAAGTGTGAAGGTTTCTGCATTGCACACCTGGTAGTCCCTGTAAATCCAGCTGTCTGTGCTGAGTAGCATTGCCAGCAGCAACACACAGGCAAGTCAGGGTGTCAGCTCTCCTTCTAACTTGAATGTTGTGCCAGTGCCACTGGTAACAGCTGCCCTTCACTTCCTTGGCTATCTCCAGCCCTCTAGGATGGCAAGCTGGACCCTTGTGTGTGTACCTTGTTGCTATATAAGATCCTGAAAAGAAACCCAAAAGCATTGTGTAAAGTTTCTGTGTGAAGGAGTGAAGGTTTCATACGTTTTTGGGGCAAAAGAATGGCAACAACCTTTTCTGAAGCAGCTCGTGTCTGGGGAGGGTTGAACCAGTTGTCTCCTCCTTCTTCCTTTTTGATGACTAAATGAATACTGAGCAGCCTTGTTTCTTTCTCCACCCTTAGGGGAAAAAACCTTCTAGTTTTCCTGTAGCAGTGTCTCTTGGCATTTATCTATAACTTCATGCAATCCTATCCTCTCTGGCTGCTGCACCTTTTGGAGTCATCATTGCTTCTGGGCCTGAAAAAGGTGAGATTCAGCCAAGTGAAAATGTGCTGCATTCAGTGAGAGGCTTTACAAGGAATCACCTTCCTTACTGTGATTTATTTTTTTATCTCCTAGTGCACTTGTACACTTTCTGCTGCTTCCTAAAGAAGACAGAAGCTTGCTTTTTAATTATTTTAAATTTTTATTATTTTATTTTAAGTTGGAAACTTTAGGAAATGTGCTTTTGTTTTGCTTGGAGGTAACTAAAAATTGCTCCATTAATTTTAAATCCATTGTTGAGCAATAACTGCCTGGAGGTTTGTTACTTGTCTGGCAGGTTGGTGCCTGATGTAATTCTAAAAATGACCAATACAGAAAATTCTGCAAGCAAGCATTTATAGAGAAGAGACAAGAAAATTTTTATTAAGAAAAGAATGAGCTTGCCTTTCAATTTCTTTTTTCCCCCCCCCCAATGCTATCTGCGGCCGAAAACATCCCAGTATTTGGATTGTCCTGAGTATTGGCATTCTCTCCACAGGACTTTAAAGGGCAAATATCTCCTGAAGTGCTGAATAATAGATCTTGTCCCTTTCTTTCAGAGGAAATCCTGTGCAGTGCCATGAAATGTTCTCTTGTTCCACCATCTACCAACCAGAAATATAATTTTCCAACTTGAGATTCATGGAGTCTACACTCAGGACACAAAACACTACAAAACCTGCACCCTTATGGTGAGATTTGGATCCTTTTCTTCACTGGGGGCTCAGTGGACCTTTCAGGGACATTTTGTTGGCCAGGTGTGCTACTTTAGTATCTTAGGTACTGAGAGTGGTAAAACCTGCCTAAGCCTGTATGAAAATGGGCTGTGTTATGCCTCAGACCACTGAGCCCACACAGACTGGGGCTTAATGGGAAGGCTCTGCTGAGCAAAATCTTCTCTCATGCTTCATCTCTGCAGGCCTTGTTAGCTGGGGCTGTGGGTCTAGATCTGGGCCCTCTGACAAATGTTCTGCAATTAAAGTGGGCTGATATTTACTTACATCTCTTTGGTCCTTTAAAAAATATCAACAGCAATTTAGATGTTTCTGGCACGCTTAATATGACTTCTGTATCATGGCTGGAAATACCAGGCACTGTATGGTAAGCAGCAAAGCAAAGGGATTGGTGTTTCCTTTTAACTCTTGTGATAAGTTTCTTTCAAGTCTGACAGTAATGAATGGTACCATGGTATCCTTGGTACTCACAATACTATACTAAGTGCAACTGAGAACCCTGTCCTTTCCTCATAAAACTTGGGGGAGTAATAAGAGCATGAGGACCAGAAACAAGCAGCATATCCTGGGAGTAGCACAGTCTGCTCTGTGGTTGAAAGGATCCTTACAGCTGTCATAGATCTAATGACATGGGAGTTGGCTTTTTGACGTTTGGGGGAGAGAATCTTTGTCTGCTTGTTTGCTGCCATGTTGCTGCTGTGGGTCCTCAAAGGAGGTGATGGTTGCACATCACTCAGAGAAGGCTGCACAAGGGCATCTGCAAACATGGGAATTTGTTGGAAAACCACTGGCAGAGCTTTGGCTGCTCAGGCAGTGCTCATGAAGACTTTTACAGCTGCTTGCAGGAAGCCCTGCTTGTGGGGACAGTTGCCAAGGGCTGTAGAGCTCCAGGGATGGGACATCTCACCAGGCATTCACTCTCCAAGGTGTTCCTGGTGTTTGGATGAGGAACCATCAGAAGAAGCTGGCAGTAAGCAGTAGGGATGCAAGGGTATAGCCATCCTCTGTCCTCCAGCCCAAGTGAAAGCAGTGCCTTGGACTAGTGCCTTTGGACTCCTGCCTCGCCCTGCTGCCAAATGTAACTTGGATAAGAATTAAAACTAGGTTCTTGATGGTTTGGAATCACATAAGATCTCAAGATGGCTTCTGAAAGTGTGTAGCTGCCAACCTCAGTGTCCTGGCCACTCTCCAGCTCATACAATTGCCGTCTGTCTCGCTTGCCCCCTTCCCTCTACCCCCCATAGTTTCAATTAGGTGAAGTCATTCTTCACTTCTCTCCAGAATAATGCATGTGCCTGTGTTCTCCCCAAAGAGAAAACCTCCAACACCCACTGTATTTTTTTTTATCTAGGCCTAATTTGTTTTATATTGTAGTTTTATTATCTAATGAGTCTCTGTACCTGATGGAACATGTCTACTTCTGGGCCCTGAAGGTTTGCAGGTAGTGCAGCATGTGTTTAATTTATTAACTTTATAAACACTGAACCAGACCAATTATTTAGACTTTGTATCAGGATTCTCAGTAGTGATTTTTGTCAGGAGGATGTTGGTTAACTCATTTGTACCTGGTAATACAAACATCAGAAACTCAGAGTCCTTAGTGAGTCATTTCTGGCCACGGTGTGTGTGGGTTACAGGGAGCTCTGCAGGGATGCTGAGACAGCATTTCCTTAACTTAAGCTCACACAGCAAGCAAAGTGCCTGGTGTTGGCTGAGCCAGGGTTTTGAAGGCACTTTGGGAGATGGCAGATATTTCAGCCTGGCTGCAGCAGTGCCTGGCACGGGGACATGGGGCTAAAAGCAGCTCACCTCTGCTCAGCTCCAGCTGTGCCTGTGGCAGCCTCAGCTCAGGCTCTGGAGTGGGGGATTTCAAAGTCTGTAAATGGCTTTGCTAATTTTTCCTCATACACTGCATCAGTGTCCCCTTTACAGCAGCCTGAGCCCAGCAGCTCACTTGAGTGTGACTGGCAGGATGTGATGGCAGAAGCATTTCTAGTGCTTTTTTAAACTCAAATGGCTTTTTTTTTTTTTTCACTTCAGCAATGAAAGCAAGTCCTTCACCCTCTCATGTGAGCTGAGAGCGGACAGAAAATGATTTTTCACAAGGCAGTCTGTTGTCAGAACAGTGATTCTCATTGACAGAGAAGCTTACAAACATTAGGAGGATATTCCACAATTCATATCTGCAGTCCATGGCCTTAATACTCACTGTAATTCAGCCCAGAACCCTACAAACTCTCCATTTCCTGAGCTGTCACTGGAATGTGTTGGGTGGGATTAAATCCAGTCCAGTTCAGTTGTGGCAAAATTGATCATTACATTCTGTACTTAGCTGGGGACTGTAAATTTTTGGAAGGCTCTTGTGCAGCTACAGTATGCTTATGGTGTGCTACTTTAGTTTGCTGAATGGAATATGCAAAAGGTGTCATGTAAATAAGAGATGACTACTTGCAGTAGTGGGAGAAAATAGAGAAAAATTCTCAGAATCTCTTATGAATACTGTTTACTTTAAAAGGAGAGTTTAATTAAACTCCATGGGTGAAATACATCCCTGGGGAGAGGGACAGCACATGGCTTATGAATCAGAGTTGCAAATTAACCTGTTTCTTCTAGTTTGTATGCAGATGTACCAGATGAGTGCTTGCTTCTCAGGTCATTGGGGAACAAATCCTCACCCCCAGATGGGAGCAGGGGGAAGATGGTCTTTAGGATTTTGGGTGGTTTTCTGTCCTTTACCCACTCTTTTCTGCTCCTTTTCAGAACCCAAACCTCAAAAGATCAGTTCGTTGCTTACTTACCCCTGATCTTTCTCCTTTTTGTTGCTCAGAACTTGTAAGCTCCACTTCTGACAGTCTGTGGGTCGCTGACAGTCCCATGGGAGACACTGAGCACCGTGTGGCTGCACGGGGGAGGTGCAGGGGAAACACAGGGAAGTGTTGGAGCTCCGCAGAGGATTGCAGCAAGTGACCTCCGTGTCCTGACACAGCTTTGCAGAGCATTTATCAGTCTGGATATCAGTCTCTGCCCTGAAAGCAGGTAAGAGAAAGCACGGTATTTTCCCTGTAGAGAGCAGCATCTGCTGTGTGTTGCGAAGTGCTCTTTGTTTTGATGAGAGCCCATGGAAACACTGGAATAAAAGCATTAGGAGTTCACTTTTACTTCCTGCCTTGCTTTCTGCACAGTCTGCTGCAGGTTTAAGGAAAGCAACCATGGCTCATTGCACATCTTTCTGCTCACAGGGGTACTGTGCAGGCTGTGGTACCCATTAATTTGATAAAAATCAGTATGGGGCATGTCTTGATCTATTCCAAAGCCAGCTCTGGAAAATTATATGTTCTTAGATCTGCATCCTGTGGTTTTCCAGAGAAGTGTCTTACCAAGCCTGATGAATACAACTACTGTATGTGTAGTGTAGGTGGAAGGACACCATTCTGCTTCAGAAGTGGTTAAATAAGTAAAGCACTTAGGATAAGTCTGTTCTTTATGAGCTCTGAACAGTCTCACTGGTAAGATAGTGCCAGTAGAAAGGTGATGGGAAAAAATTTCCCACTTGGAGACTGAAATGGTGTCAGGGAGAACTTTATTTGAGGGTGAAGGGAACAGGCATGTGCCAGAGAACAAAATCTTTCTGACTAGCAGTTCCTTCAGTGGAAAGACCAAAACCAGACCTTGAGATCCCTCTGATCAGCTGCAGAGTTAGTTACAGTAAGCTTTGTGCATTGTTAAAGTCATTTGAAACACCCTTAAAGTGAGTGACAAGTACTTCATGGCAACTGAGTGTTTTCCTGACACCAGTCACCCTGGGATTTTGCAGGGAAGTGGCTTTTGTGTAAGTTCAGATAAGTGCTGTGTGTGCAGGTGGGTGAGCATGGTGTCTGTACACTGCAGAGCTGGGGACACGGGGCTCTTCTTGTTGCTCACACTCTATGAACAGACTCTGCAGGTGAAGAAAGAGCTCTGGAACCTCAGGACAGACAAACCAATCAATAAAACACAGAGGCCAACATTCTTAAGAGAGATCAGAGCAAGTTTATTAAACCTATGCTAGTCTGAGCTGAAAAAATCCCTGCAGTGTACAAATCCACATTTAGTTCTTTCCGAGTAAAACTGTGCTGTAATTTAATTTTTCATAGGAAATATTTCAGAAAAAGGAAAAAAATGGGCAGGGCTTTTCCTGTGCACAGGGGGCTTTGCAGAGCAGTGTGGGTGTAAACAAGTGCAGAGTTTGGCATTTCAGAGGATCAATAAGACACCTGATAGAAACTCAGAGCCAGGAGTGTTTCCCATCCTTTGTGTACTGGTAACTACAGGAACAGATCAATGAGTTTATATCAGCATTCAGCAATACCACTACATCTTGCTGAAGTAACTGGGCAGTTCACAGAAAGAAAGATGCCATCTGAGGGCACTAATGTTCATTTCTGTAGGAGGAACATTTATCTGGTTTTGAGGTGTCTATGGAGACCAGGCAGTCATCCTTTTTTTTTTTTTTTTTTTCCTTTTTTTCTTCTTTGAGGTAATTTGCTTCCTTCTAAGGTTGCAAGGAAACAGACTTCAAAATGACAGCAGAAAGGAAAATGTTGTCTTTTCATTGCTTTGTCACTGTTGAATAGAGCAGTCTTAGGTTGGGTCACTTCTTTTTGCCAGAGGACTTTTTCAAAGGGTGCCTGAAGCTTTCATACTCCAGTGCTTGCAATACAGATGGAACAGGAATTGTCTTTATGCTTATTATTTATGTCTTGCAGTGCTTGGAAGTAACATGTGTTTGGCTACTAGCAACTTGTGGTTATTCTATCGTGAGCCCTACACCAGCCTCCTTTTCCCCTGCCCTTGCTGCTGGTATTCATAAGGGAAGGAGTAATGGGAAGTCTTTGTGCTCAAGGCTTCACAAAGGTAACTCCTGGGCCCCATCTCTGTGCTGGATTAGTCAAAACACAGAGTGCTGCACCTCTGAGCATGAGGTGGGGAGCAGGGCAGCCCTATGCAAATGAAAGCTGCTGGCAATGCCAAGTTTGAGATGAGATGAGATGAGATGATGAGATGAGGGCCTACACTATTTTCCTGCTCTGTTGGAAGGGATCTGTGATTGGAAAGTGTCAGAGGTGCTTTTTGGTCCTGAGTCTTCTCACTCACAGGTTTAGTGGTGTGGCCAGCAGAACCTTCTCAGTCCTCCCTCCAATACTTGGCCCATCCTTCCTCTCTTATCTTGATACATACTTGGCATCAAATGATATTTCCCACAGTCCAGTGCTTGGATGGGCTCCTGGGAAGTAAAAGAGCAGCATGGTGACATCTTTGATTCCTCTAAGTTCTTCTCTTCAAACATCCTTTGCAAAATGTCTGCAGTATGGGTGTGTCAAACACAGCAATAGCACAGTCATTGTCAGTGGAAATGCAGATCCAGAAAGAATATTGTTTATTGCACCACTGGGGAAAAGAAGATAAATTAAGCCCTGTTTCATTTGTTGGGGTAGGAGATTGTCATTGTGACAGCAAATTCTTTATTTGCCTCAATAAGGAATTAATCCAAAGTTTGAATTCTGAATGGCTTTGTCATTTCTTCCTTATAATTCAGAAGTGAATCCCTTTATTTTTTCATAACAACTCTTGCAGCTCATGAATTCGTGGGGGTGTTTGCTGCTTTGCTATAGCATGAATTGTACCTTGTATTTAAGGTGTTTGTTCTGACATCTCCTCAAAAAAAGTTAGTCATGAGCTCAGCAGAATGAAGTGTTATTTCTTTCGACCTGATTTAGTCCAAGGGGAAGAAATTGCCTCTTTTATGCTACATGCAGTGTAGAACCAAAGAGCACACTGAGTCTTGGCTAGTTTTGCTGAGGTTGCAGTAGGGTCTTGCTTATAGAGCAGACCTGCTATTTATTGTTCATAGTGCTTAATACATGGGTGCATTTTAAAATAGAGATGGGAGGATACTGCTGTGACATGTAAAATAGCTTTGACAGAGAAAAGCCCTCATTTTGGCCATAGCTAAAGCAACACTGGTGGAAATAGTGTGAGCCTGACCAATGTACATCTGCCCAACGTGACAGAAGGGAAGGGTTCCATGTGCCAGGCTGTGTCTACCCATATTTCATAGGAGTGGCACCATGATGGGGAACTCAAGTTAGTGATAACAGATGCAAAGTTAGGGGAGCATGCAGTGCAGCCTTCCCCAGGATGTTCTGGGACTTCATATTTCAGCTGGAGGTTCTTGATACCTGTGTTAGCTGTCAGGTACCAGAGGGAGGGATGAGAGATGGTCACCCCATGCAACGTGGCACTCGGTGTGTTGGGGAAGCACTCTGATCCCCTGTTGCCTGACCTGCTCAGGGCATGCAGCACTGCAAGGACACAGGGTCTGCTCTGTGCAGGTGGGAGGGTTTGTTGGTTTGGTCTCTGGCATGGGAAGAAGGGAAGGAAGTCAGCAAAGGTGGTGCTCAGAGTGACTGAACCTGCCTGGCAGCAAACTGGCATGTGAAAGAAACCTCCCCTGGTGATCCCAGCACAGCAACACCAGCACCAGCACCCTGCTGGAGTGCATGTGTGGCATCTGAGGCTGTGCTCGGTCTCCTGGATGTGCCCACTCCCACTGCATGCTGTATTCAAGAAAATATTTTTGAAGTGGCTATGGACTGGTTTTGTCTGGAGGAGAAGCAGCCTGCAGACACAGGTGTGGGGTATAAAGAATGTTCAGGTGACAGTTTCTGAAGTTACATCCCCTCCAATACAGAGCATAAAAGCAGGAGTTGCATCATGGGGCTGTGGTCCTGCTCCAGCCTCCAGTATCTTCTCACACCAAAGGATAACCTTGTATCAAAAACTTGTTATTTTTAATTTTCTTTAGGTAAAATTAGCCTTCTGCTTCCTTGCCTTCCATTCCACCACTCCCTGGCTACTGGGCAAGGTTGTTTTAATTTTTTGGTGGTGGTTTTGTGGTTTTGGTTTTTTTTACCTTCTCACTAAGTGGGACATAAATTGTTTGAGCAAAAAGGAATTACAATGGGACAGATGGCAGCACCTCCTAGTGCTTTGCTCCTTGCAAAGCTTCCGAGCCCCCAGGTCTGTTTGGGGCAAGATAAGGAGACAGGCAAGTTCATCTACTTTCCTGAAGTCTGGAGAGAGTAATTCTATTATTCTGGTTCTTCCCAATGTACCCTTAAAGCAGCAGCTCATCTCATCCACCACTGACAGGGAGGGTAAGATCCTTTTTTCTTTAAGCCTTCATGGTCTTCAGGTCCCTCTGCCATTTCTGCTTTCTAGCTCATGCTGACAGCTCTGTGCCTTTTTATCTATCCCTTCCCCTCCTTGTGAGGCTCAGTACTGGATTGTCCAGGCCAGATGGGGGAGGGTGCCAGCCTGGGAAAAGAGAATGTTAAAGGAAGGGGCTGGAAATCAGTGTGTCCCCTTGGTCCTGTGAATGTGACCTTTGTCTGGCAGAGCTGCTGATCCTGGAAAGGAGGTGAAGGTCTTGATGTTATGTTCATGGGGCTCCCTCCCATGGCTTCCAGGTATTCCTCAAGAAAAATTGTACCCACAAATTAAGTATAAAGATAGATCATGCTAAAACTTTTCTAAGACAGCATATCAAGCCCTTGTGAACCTGTTTAGGAGCAAACCACAACAACAAAAAAAGTTCCTCTTCAGAGAAATGAATTCAAATGGACTTGGGTGAAAATTGGAAGGTCTTGCATGGAAAGCTCAGGAGATCCTTAGCAGGTGGAAACTTGCACAGCTGAGTTGTATGCAACAGGGTGACTCTGGCTTAAATCTAAGTGAGGATGTAGGTGTTGTGTACAGTTACATGCAAAATACTCAACCAATTGTGTGTGGATCTCATCAGGAGCCCTTTTAAAGACTGGAAGTCCACAAATAGCTGTGATTAGTCAGGAAATGAATGGCAGTATCTCCCAAATTTCTGTGGGAGCAATAAGCAGTCAGAAGCAAAGTAATTTTTAATAATTACAAGTGGTGGCTGACTTCTTTTTTTTGTTGTTTTTTTTTCTTTTCCCTCTTACTTAAAAATGGCATCTGAAGCTCCTAAAGTGTAGAGAGGCATCTGTTGTTGTGGAAATGTGTTTAAAAATATGGTGTTTTCTTTGCAATGAGCCAGAGTAATGGGTCCTAATGTAGCAGCGCTGAGTCTTTATGTTCCTTGCTCATGGGGCATTGAAGAGAAGAGTAATTTATCAGGATTATTATGTTAAGAAAAGAAGCAGCACTTTGAAGGGAGGGCTTACTCAAATAACCATGTAAAAAATTATTTATTCTAATGGATTTCCTTTATGTGCCATATGGATGCAGGAACATTCATGAAGTGACTCACCTGGTCATCCTTATACCAAGTGCAGGCAGAAGAACCAGTTATTGGAGAAATTAATTTTGTTTTTAAAACTAAACAGCTCCCAAAGAAACAAAAATATCTGAGACTATGATAGGCAATGTAAATTATTATTATTTTTTTTAGTCTTAAAAGCATATACGTGTCTTATTCCTGACAAGCTTTGCTTTAGATGTTTCCCTAGAACTTTTCCTAATTAGCATTAGACTGCCATTTCCCACTCTTTAAATTACAGGAATCACCCACCTTGTGATTTCTGCTGATAACTTGGTGGAGAGATGTTCCTGGAAGTTCCAGCTTCTAAATGTTAGAACTGCTTTAAGAACATAATATATGTATAGCAAAAAATACATAAACACACACACACACATATGTATACACATCCTGCAGCTTTTGTAAGCTAACTCCCCACTTCCTCCTGTGCCAGTGTCTGTCAATGCAGAGCAGGGACCTGAAAGGGCAGGTGGATGATGGCTGAAGTTCTTTATTTATCAGTATTGTCAATAGTATTATCAGTATTGTCAGTAATCAGATTATTGTCAATAATCTGTTCCCCTGCTACAGGTCCTTTGCTTCAAATCTGATATCATAAAAACACGTAACAATGTAACAGTGAAAGCTCTGGTTGTTTTCAATGAACTCACATTTTCACTGGGGTCTGGGTTACAGCTGCATTTGGTTGCTTTCCCTCCTCACTCATAGACCTGGGACCCTTCTGCTTTCCAGTAAACTAACAGGAGATTTGTAAAAATCCCAAGTGCAAACAAGCTGCTGGTGCCTCCAGCCTCAGTACCTGTTCAGGCTCTGTTATGTCAGTCTTACCAAACTCCTCTGTAAGCTCTTGTTCTGACACAGCATTCACTTAATCTTTGCCCTATTGATTTAGTCTAAAAATACAAATAACTTCCTATCCATGTAAACCTGTGAAGAAACTGATGCAAAAAGAGCTGTTTCTCAAGACTGCGGGAGAAAGTTTAAGATTAATCCAAAACACAAAGTCCAAATTTAGTGAAACTGTAAATTGAAAAGCTGGGCAGTCCATCTGAAGGAGCCTGACTGATGCACTCCTTTGCCATTTCTGCAGCTTTCTCCCCCTGCTAATGATGCATTTGACTGCTGGAGGTTGCCCTGCTGATTGCGCTGCTCCCAGGAGAGGGCGGTTCAGCTCTTTCCCATTGTGAGCTGCATCGAGCTGCCGGTGCAGGAATTGTCAGCAAGTTTCAGGGTAATTATGACCGAGCCAGTCAGAATCATGGGTTTGCATCCAGATGGCTCTTCAGAGGTGAGGGGCAGACAGAAAGGGGCTGTTACTTTGAAGGGCAAGAAGGTGTGTTAGCAACTGGAGCTTTGTGATCTTTTGTGCTGTAGATAAACTGTGTGGCTTCTGGCTTCCCTCTGCCTTTAAAAAAAGGATCTGTCAGGGTCAGTCTTCCATAGTTGTTCGTGATGTCTGTCCTGCCAGGACCAAGGAAACCACTCATTGCACTGAAGCAGTTACTTAAGGAACAACATCTGGATGAGCAGTGGGCACAAAGTCTCTGGGAGCAGGTGAAAGGCATTGTTGGAGGCAACTCCTGAGGTGGATGTGATTATTGTAGCTGCTGCAGAGATCACAGGGTTGATCTGGGTACCTCAGGTGCTACCAGAATTTTTTGCCCATTCAGAATATTTTTTTAAACAGTGGAAACTGGGCCCTTGGTAACATCAGGTCTTTAAATAGACATCTGACCTGCATTTTTAGATTACTAGGGGAACAGTATGTGCCATTAGAAGTATTAGAAGTTAAAGTAGTCCAAAACTTAAAAGTGTCTGGCAAGATCTTGTTTGAAAACTCTTCATGTTCATTTTCCACTTGTTTTTTTTTTTTTATATTAAATATGAGCTGGAGCTTTCTTAACACATGGTTCTGAGGAGAAGTTAGTCATAGAGAAAATGGGGTTTTCCCTCTATGAGCTGTCGACAGGGTGATCAGTTCTGAACCTATAAACTTGAGTATGAAATGTAGCTTCAGCTCACATTTGACAGCAAAATATTCTTTGAGAATTGACAAAAGGCATTAAGTACAGTGTGATTTACAGGGTTTGACTCATGGTTGTCTTCTGCTGTGGATTTTGGTTTGAGTCAGTGAATGGTAGACCAGTTTCACTGTTTGAGACACAACATGAATAACACAGATGGAAAAGTTGTTTTAAGCTGGAAATGTTACTATTATTAAAGCATTTTTATTTTTCTCCTCGTTCTCCTTAGTCTCAGGAAGTATGAGTTATTGCTGTGTAAAACTTTTATATTGCTGGGAAGAGAAAAAAAATCACTTTTGTCTGAATTTTAACATATACTTCTTTTAATTAAGATAAAAAACAAAGCAGAAACTGATTTGGACCAAATCCACGACTTAGTCTGGAAAAAAATTCTTCCCATTGTTAAACATATCTTTAACATCAGAAGAGGAAAGGAAATGAAGAGCTGGGTTTATACAAAGCCATAAAGGAGAGAGGTGGGAGGTGGTGCAGATCCCTGCTTCCTACTTAAGTAGGTGCTCTAATCAGCCCAGGGAGAGTTTCTCTTCTCTCAGCCCAGTTGTTATTAGTCACTGGTACAAAGTGGATGAGCTTCAGCCCTAGAGTCTTTTATGCCATCTTGGAGGATGGGCCCTGAAGCTTTGTTTTTCTGCTTCCTTGGGCTGTGGAGTGGTGGCCCCAGTTGTTGGGGCTTCTCTAGAGACATTTCATGTCCACCAGATGGATTTGCTCCAGTGGGTTGCACAGCCTCAGCACACTCCTGTTTTATAGTGAAAGCACTTTGCAGGAACAGGAAGACTTGTTTCAGATGCTTGTTGGGAACTGGGCAGAGAATGAATGTCTGGGTTTTCCATGTTTTGTCTAAATGTCCTTATTATGTTGGGCAGAAGGGGTTTATTGCCCTTTGCCATTTTGTGTGTCTACCCTGAAAAGAAAATCATTCAGCTGAAAGCTGTGTGAGACCTTAGGCTGCTTCTAAAATAACAGCATGTAACCTCCTTCCCTGGGATGGACTTTCTCAGCAATAGGAAGAAAAGCCCCTCTGGCTTGGCAAGCTGACATTCTGGGTAAGAGTTGAGTCATTGTATTCCCAAGCTTCTGCCTTTTCTGCTTCTAAATAACCCTTTAAAAAACCCATTATCACGACCAGGCATTTAACTTTTCTGTGAGTTGCCTTCAAACTCTGTCAGTATGTGATACTGGCCTAACTTCCTAAATGTGTGGTTTAAGTACATATTTGCAACTCTCACACATTATTTTTTTCCCCTAAGACATTAGTGACAGAAAATAGTAGTTCTGGGTAGCCCTAGATAGCTGAGCTCTTGTAGACACTGGTTTTCATTATGTTGCAGAGTGGGAGTAGAGGACCACACATGTTCCTCTGATACGGTTGATGTAAGGAGCAATAATCTGGGTAGCACATGGAGAATTAGCAAAGTTCAAGGAATCTGAGCACAACAGGGATTCTTGCTTTCAATTTGAGATTTGAAAAAGCAATGGTGTACTGTTTAAGGTAATGAACTTTAAATATTACCTTAATCTTTAAAGTATTGGTTATTGCTTCAGCATGTTCTTTCCCTGGGTATTACAATAAAGTGTGTTTCAGTTGGATGTTGTAGTCTTAATATTGTAGCAAAATGATAATGGGAAGGACCAAAGAATAAGAAAATGAGGAAGTGAACTGTTGATCATTTGAATGATAAAGTCTTCTGATCTGTCCAGACCTCAGCTGTGGAAGAAGACAGGTAAAAATCTGGTTCCTAATTGCTCCTAGAATGTTTTGATAGGAGGAGGAAAGGGGGAGAAAAGAGAAAGATTTGTCTTGGGAAAGACTTGTAGTGAGGGAATTTTATTCTTGTTAAAAAACAGACATTGACAAAAAAACTTTAACAAAAAATAATTGGTAAAAGAAACTATTGAGGTGACCCAAGCACTCATCTCAGCCTTACAGGATTGTAGATGCTACTGTTCTGGTCCACTATAACATGGGTAATTTACCTCTTGTGTTGGGTTTATCACCTCCATGGGATGAAATGGGATCCCAGGAGCCTGCAGGCAGGTAGAAGACCTCCACCACACTGAAGTTTCTGCCACCCAACATGGTCAGATGCTGCCAGGAACAGGGAGCTCCTTGGAAACCTGTGGGGTTGTGAGCAGTCACAGTATGAGGAGATGTCACCCAGGGGTGTATGTGGCCCTGCCAAGGATGTCTCCTGTGTTTCTATGACTTGTTATGAGGGTAACAGTCCTGTGAGTCAATCACCTTTGCATTGTCACATCCCTGTCTTCATATGGTTGATTTTTATGGAGGAGAAATGTGGCATTCAGCAACCTCTGTCCTGGTCCTAGGACAATCCTCTGGAGGAGCACTTGGCACTGGCTGCATGACATGGTCAGAAGTGTTTGCAGGAGACAGTTCCCTGCAAAGGCAACTCCGTGCCAGGCTCCCTGGGGCTCTGAGGGGTGGGGGCAGCACCTGGCAGGGTGCACACTCAGAGTGGGCTTTCAGCTCTGCCTGAGCTGCCCTATCCTGACCTGGAAGCAGAAGCTGATTTGGAAATTTGCTTATGCTGCGTGTGCAACAGGGACATGCAGGTGGCAGGAGGCCATCGTGGGGGCACGAGCTTGTTGAAATAAATCTTAGGTTACAGGGGGAATCTAAGGTATCCATTAAAATATTTCTATTTAATATACTTCAGCCATTTGAAGAACCTAAGTTTTTTATGGACTTTAATAGATGCAGCCCCAACATCAACTCAGTTTCAGTTACAGCCATGGGGATTAGCGTGGAGTGCAAGTGCTGTCTCTGTGATCACACAGGGGATCTGCATTACAGCTGACATAACCCTGGCAGCCTGGTGCAGTGTTGTGCTATAGGTATCAGCTGACAGATGAAGAGGGCAATAAACTTTCATAGGAGACTTAAATTGCTCCAGTTCCACCCAGGTAAAAATCCAGAAATTTATGATGATAATTTTGTTCCTAAAATAGTAAAAGCCAACCAAATTTTGAAACACTTGAAGGAACTAAGGCTTCACACTCTTCCCCAAGGCCATGTAACTCTTTGTTACTTTACACTTGACTTAAATTACTTCAGTTAATATATCTTTGTCTTCTAACCTTTGCCAGAAAGGTCAAAATCATTTGCTAGCAAATGATAAACTCGTTTCCTACTCAAGTACTCTCAGGAGTATAATGATTTCTTCAACTTACAAATGTATTTTTGACCAGCGTGGGCAAACCTTGTAAAGGATTTTACTTTCTCCCACCTGCTGTGCCCCATGTAATAATCCACTTCTACAGGGACTGCTCATGAGCTGATGGGAATAACTTCTGCCACTATTTAAAAATAAATAAGTAAATAAATTCAATACAGTTAGATGCATTTCCAGCTCCTTCCCTTCAGATGTGCTGTGGGCCTTGTCAGATTACAGCATGTGAAAGGCCAAGATAAGCACTCTTCAGTCCTGCACCAGTGACAGGTTTTCCATGCATAAACCCCACAGCTTTGAAGTCCATTATCTTGTAGTTCTGGGTTAGAAACTTTGTTTTTTTGTTGGAGAAAGGATTCCCTTCATACCACATCAACTGGGCTTTCACTCTCAGCCCTAGGAAGTCTTATCAGCTCCAAAACCAACAGACTTTTCAGGTCACTTTTTCAGGACCATGTGTTTTGTAAGTTGGACTCATGATCACTGAAAGTATCTGCTTCGTTTATGAAAAATTAGGAAGTAGCAATGACAGAACAGAGCAGCACTGCTGGAGGTACTGGTGTGAACAACAGGTTGAGGACATGAGATGTGGGAGTCTTACCCTGGCAGGGGCTCAGTGGATGCTGCAGAACACTGTAAGTTGTTCTTTTCTGTCTCCTCTCCTAACCCACAGGCCCTGTCCATGATTTCAGAGACTGAGGTTAGGATCTCAGGCACATGGTGGATCTCAGACCTGTGGGTCTGAGACTTGCAGTTCCCCAGGGTAAGTTTTCTGTGTGAGGAGGTTCAGCACTTCCTGACAGTCTGGACTTCGAGGTGCCAAGCTTGCTGGTTTCTGTTGGAATCTTGCTTGTCAGTGGAAAACTTGCTATTCCAGCTGTAGGACTGCTGTGAACTCATGGCATGACATTTTTTTCCTGTGCAGGACACCTTTATTTTGTTGTATGTGGCTTTCTGAAGTCGGACATTTTCTGCACAAAGCCAGCAAGAAAATGTATTTACTGTGTTTTCCTTTAGAAGTTACACCCCTTTGGCATGGCTTCCATTTACAACTGCAGTGATAACTCAGTAATTCATCCTCAGTGCAAATCAATAAGAGAATCTTATTTCATCTGTCTCCTTTAAGTTTGTTTTTCTTTGCTACTCCACTTTTCTCCTGACTAATCCCTCTGTTTGATTGGAGGCTGAACCATGACAAGTGCTGCCTTTGGGTAACTGAGTCACTCTTTGAGCTGATTTCCCCTGCAACCTCTCTCCTGTTTGAGAAAGGTTGGGGCACTCAGCTGTTGTTCATCTGTGCTTAAGTTTAGCTGAATGTAGGTGTGCCTATGAACAGTGAGGTGGTGAATAACCATGTCTTTTTATTTCCTAAATTGCACATTCCTCACTGAGCTGGCACATGGTGATTATCTCTGATAGCCTTGTTCTGTAATCACTGCTTTTTCCTCCATGGGATCTCTGCTGCACATGTTGGATGAATTTGGGAACAAATCCTGGCTGGGTAGTGAGTGGAACTTGGCTCTGCCAGATCTCTGCCTCCACTTTCAGAGCCTGGGGCTTCTGCAGCAAATGGGAAACACACTGGGATTAACCTGGATTCATGGTCACTGATCACCCCAGTGTGGCAGAGTCCTGGCCACTCTGAAACGGGGTCTTAGACATTGTCTGTAAATCTAAACTACAGGTACTTGTGAAGGATTTTTTTCCAGTGGTCCAATTTACAGCAGAAGGCACAGCAACTTCAGGGGGTGTCTGGGCAGGTGGAGGCAGCCAGAGCATCTCATTTTGAACAAAAGTATTGTATAAACAGCATTCTTGTTTGATAGGATACAACATAGTATCACAGGTGGAAAGGAAGTTACAGACTTACCTCACTTCTGTGTGTTCAGAAAAGAGAGGACATAAGTGAAACCTCAAGTTAGTGGTTTGCTGCATCATATTAAATGTGTAACTTGGTAGATACTGGTGTTTGTCTGCCTTAAGTCTCTTGTCTGAACAATTGTCCTTGCCCAAATTGTACATCCTGCAGTTGTGTGGAGCTCTGTAAATACCCTGCAATGGCCAACAGAGGGGAACTATTGCCTGCTTTATTACCTGAAGTATTTAGCTTGGTCATAAAAGAACAATAGTGATGTGAGTACAGAACTGCATTGCCTGTAAAGCCACTAGGATGGCATAGTGAGCCAGAAGAGTTGCCAAGAAAAATGTTAAATGTGTTGTCCAAGATGTTCAGCTCCTGCTGAAATTTTTCTTCGGGACTTAAAATAATTTTGTCAGTCTTTTATAATGGAATCCAGACCCCCTTATGTTATTTTTTTTCCTGATCATCTTCCAAACAGTCTGAGCTGATGAAAGGAGTGCTGCTTCTCCTGTTTCATGGGGAGCACTTCTGATGGGCAGCCAAAAGAATGGAATCTCCTTCCAGTTTAAATTCACACCTGTTTTAATGAAGTAACTGAGCTGTAATTAAACCTGCCATTTATTAGTCCCATGCCATTTCAGTTGCTGCTGACATGAAGCAAAGGTATAAATTTTATTACTGTGAGCTTCTAGCTGTAGAAGCTGCCCAGTTCAGAACATTTCCACCTGTCAGTCACATCAGCACTTAGCATTAATTCTTTATTATCTGTATATAAAGACTTCCTTAAAGTTTCCAGAGACAAACTTTCAGACCTCAAATAGGTTTTACAGTACTTCAAAGGTTTCTACTTCATGCAGGCAGCTCAATAGGTGTCTACTGAGCACTTCATCTATGGTTTTGGTGTGCTGCACTAACTACAGAAAAGGGTGACCTGTGTAGTAACACAAGGGAATGCTTTAGTAGGTTTTTTGCAATAAAAGAGATGAAAAATAAAGTGGGTAAAATGAGTGGTTGTCCAGCAGAGGACAGGATGTGGACTTGGTGCATCACTGTGCAGGATTCTGATCTTTAGTATGTGCAGTTTTCTCTCTGGGAAAGACTGCTGATGGATGCACTATCCAAATGCTATTTTTAACTCATGGATGTATGTCAAATTGTTAATGAAACAATGAAAAAAACCCACGCTTAACCAAAGAGCAGAACCAAGAGGGGATAAACAATTTCAAACTTTTGAAGTTACCTGATGCTGTGACTAGCAAAAATCTAAAGGTATTAGGCTGCTTTTAGCAAGAGCTGCTTCAGCTTCTCCAGCCTCTAGGTAATTTACAGGAACCTTTTAAGGGGAGCAGGGGGAGTTATTAGAAATCTCCTTAGCTTACTTTATGAACACCTAGGCAAAAATACTCATCTTTGAACACTTCTAAAATGGTATCTGTGAGGAAAGGAAGGTCATACTGAATGAGATGCCCAGGTGTATCTGAAAGTGAGTTCTGTGTTAGGAGAAATCTGCTTCCCAATGTCCCCCAGCTGAAATGAAGACATTCCAGCATGCTTCATGTCCTGCAGTAATGGCTGTAGTGCCCATAGTGCTCCATTTGGTATGGGAGTGCCATCACTTGTCCACGCCAGTTCTGAACCTGCAAAGAACAGATTTCATTTAGCTTCAGAATGTTCAGAAGTTTCTTCTTAGCCTTGGATTTCTTTACAGCCAGGCTCTTGCAGTAGCAGCATCCCAAGCAGCCAACACTGGTGCTGCAGGCAGTGGATGTAGCAGGTGAGCATCTCCCCTGTCAGTGCTCACATCAGGCTGGGTACCAAAGCTCAGAGCAGGAGGGCTGTGATTTGAGCACCTTGGATGTGGAGGAGGCAGAACAGGGATTGCTCTGCAGGAAGAAGCTGGTGGAGACTTTTAAATAGCCTTTGGGCTTTGAGCATTGGCAATGCAATTTTTAGCCTCTGCTACACTTTAGAGCTTTCCACTGCAACTCTGAGCCTTACTAATAGTTTTAAAATATCCTCCTGGTGATTTTTGCATAAATGTAGGGCCTCTAGGAAAAATCCAGGTGTGAAACTTGAGATAAAATGTTGACAATAGGCACTGCTGTTCTTCCTGAGAATACCTGTCATCTGCTGTGGGGGTCTTGTGTTATCACTGTTCCCTATTTGAGACCAATTATTGCTGGGCAGGGAAGAAAGAATATGCAAGAATTCTGTATAGTAACAACTTTTAAGGTCCTTTTGTAGTGATTTTTCTTTTTTTGTAGCCAGCAGTCTGCTAAACAGTTTACCTCCTGGAGACCATTTCTGATGAAAGGCCCAAGGCAGTTTTAGCTGTAGTTTTCTGCAAAATCACCTCAGAAAGACCCTCCTCCTGTACTTATTATCACCCCTTTTGTTACCTATTTCTCACTCATTTTTATGGACATAATCTGAATTTTAACAGGAGCAAGTATGGTCAAATTCAGCCTAACTGCCTTTGCTGTGATTTGGAAACTGCTTTCATGTTCAGGGAGCCATTGTTCTCCACCCTCAGCTTGGAGAGCTCTTATAAGGATAATGCTATCTCATAAAATTAAAATCCATGCAGTCAATTACTGGGATTTTTTGGTTAGTAATTAACCATTTTGATTGACATTCTGTCTGGGTTTTTGGGAAGGGATTTTGCTCTGAGGAAATCAATCTACATGCTTAATAGTTTGGCACTGAGAAAACCTTGTAATATTAAGAAGATATTTTAATATAGGCTGTAGCATGGCTTGAGGCATCAGAGCCTGTGACAAAGTTTAGTGTTTGGTTTTGTGGTCAGAAACTCAGAAGTACTCAGCCCACATGCATGCATCTTTTTAAAAATCTGTTCTCAATTATGAACACCAACTCTTTTGCAATCTGACCTTCAGTCCCTTGTTTTAGGCTTGCAGTGTAATTTTCCTTAGGCTGAGAGGGCCATGGCAGAAATCTCTCTTTCTGCCAAGCACACCCTTTGCAGAACTCAGCTGCCAGCAGCAGTGGCAGGAGCTCAGGTTCATCCTGTGTCTCAGTACAGGAAGTAAATTCTTATGAGAAGTCCTAGGAACCCTGGACTTTTCTAGCATGCCAATTGCCACATTATTGAGGCTGTTTGGGGCTAAAATAAAGATCAGATCCAGGCTGTGAGACCCCTCAGAGTGCTCTCTGCTTGTCTTGCCCACCATCTGTAAAGACACAGATCTGGCAGTCTGGCCACAGGGCTCATCTTTCCTTCTGGTGTGAGTAAGAGTGGGTAAGTGTGCAGAATTAAAATTATTTAATCTAGTTTTCTTTATTAAAAATTCCAAAATGTTTTTACCAGGGAAATTGGCCTAATTTTTTTCTTTTAGCCAAGTACTTTTTAAATGTTAAGTGATTCCAGAACCTTAAAAAAAAAAAAAAAACAAAGCAAAAAAACAGAAAAATTCCCTGAGCCTCTAAGAGAAAGCCTGGGAGATTCATCCATATTTTCCAGGAAACAACCTAAAATTTTGGCAGTGTTTTCATAAATAACTGCTGAAAAGTGCTGATGTGGGAGCAAGTAACTGGTTAATGAAGGTATGTTTTGTGACTAGATTCTCATTAAGGTGCTCTCCAGATCTGGCCAATTACCTTACCCATTGTATCTAATAATAGTTACTGTTTGGGCTCCATAAGACTGTCCAGCATAACTGCATTGGTTTATCTTTCATTATTTTGAAAAGGATGAAACAGGAGTAGGAGTTATCACTGGGATGTTGTAAGTGCCCCTTAAGGAGCACAGAATGATCGGAACTTACCTAGAGCACATATTCTGAGATTATGAGAGAAAGTTCAATTTACTTACTCCCTTGGGAAAGATTTCTGAATGTTGCAGAAAGTTTAGAAAATGGAATATAAAGGAACTGACAGTCTTAGACTGACTCAATGTTTATGCCCAGAAAATGAGGCTTTTTAAGGAATGTCAAGATGGGCAACAGGAGTGGAAGCACCTTCTCCTTCTTTAAAATATGGTGTGGTTGGGGGTTTTTGTGTGTTTGTTTTCTTTGGGATTTTTTGTTTGTTTGTTTTCTTTGGGGTTTGTTTTTGTGCTTGGGTTTTTCTAGCTGTTGGTTGATTGGGGATTGGGTTTTTTTGCCTTTTTTTTTCAAGACAGTGTGTGATGCTGCTGCTTTCCCAGTGGTGAATGATGAACTCAGCAGCCAGACTGAACCTGGCCTTCAGAGGCACATCCCCTGTATCTGGTATTCAGAGCTGGGGTAACTTGAACCATTCAGAGAATGCCCATGCTGGGGTGGCTGGACAGAAAGAGGGACACTCTCAAAAGGTCAGAGTCTTGCTTAAAGACAAAGCTCAAGGAAGGAACATCAGTCACTACCAGAAAAACCATCATCCAAAAATCTGGGTGTGCTTTAACCTGTCAGACTAACTTTACAGTGCAGAGAACAGTCAATCCTGGCAATCAAAATGTCACTGCCTTGTGCATTCCCAGTTTTCTGCAGAGAACTGAAGCATCAAATCAAACAGATACAACATGTCCAGTCTATGAAGACTGATTTTTTAAAATGCAATTTTCTGCAGGTGACTTGCAGTGCCTCCTGGTTCACCTGCTCAAATCCCAGCAAAAATACATTCCTTGAGCTTGATGGGTGTTTAGCTGGGGGAGGAGAGTCATCTTCCCAGCTAGGTCTGCTAATGGATTGGAGAGACATCAGGGGTGAAGGTGGCCACTTCCCTTCCTGGGACTTTGTCAGGTAGTTGAATGCAGACTTCTGATGGGTGCTTAAGGTCACTGAAGATTCTGGCTTTATATATATAAAAGGCATAAAAAGAGACATATACTCTATAAGTATATACTATAAATTTGTTTGCAATATATGCTATACATATAAAAGCATCTTGTCATTCCCTAGGAGGAAGCAACTACCTTAAGCAATGAAGAAATATTTTAGGTAATTTTTAAACTGAAGACAGAAAGTTTTCCTGAGCAATTTCACCATGCCAAACCCATAGGAAATGTACATGTAACAGTAAGGAGGTTTGTATTGAAAACACTGAGTGACTGAATGTCAGCATCAAATGGAAAACAGCATCTGACAGTGAGTAACTAGGAGATTGGGCTGTCACATCAAGGGGGAAATCACTGCATGGAAACAAAAATGAAGCAACATTTTATCAGCTAGTTGGATAACTTATAATGGTGTTCAGCTTTTGGTCCCAGTGCCTGAGGCAGACTGCTGATGTGTGAGGTGCCCCAGCATAGATCTGCCAAGTCAGACGTATTTTTAGGTGCTCACACAGATTTCAGTGGGTGCAGAAAGAAGAGGTGGGGAAAAAAAAGAGATGACAGTAAGAAGTGCCAGTGCTCTGACACCACGATCCCTGGGAAACGATGCCCATTAGGGAGGAATAGGACCCAAGAAATATGGATGGTTGCTTGACAGGACAACTGCAATTGCATCTGTACTCAGTCACTGTTCTTGTAGAAAGTGATTGCTGGCAAAAAAGTGAGTGCCTTAAAATCTGAATTTTAGAGATTTTCTTCATTTTTTTTTAGTTTGCTTCCCAAGGACCTAATTATCTGGTGCATGAAAACAGATGCTTAAATATTCACCATGATCAGCCAGTATTTTGCAGGTGCTAAGTCCCCTTCCCTTGGCATGATTTTTATGTTGGAAAGGAGAGTGGTTTGTGACCTCTCCAAAGGAGAGCTGTGCCAGCATGTTGCTCTTCTTTTTTTTTAATTTCCATGTGCACCAGCATGAAAGCTGGCTCATCACTTACTGCCAGAACACAGAAGTGGTTTCTCTTTATGCCCCAACACTGCTTCAGTCCAGTAATTCTTTTTAATTGTGCAGGAGGACTGGGGAAGGGAGAAGAGGCTGCTGGAAGTGCAGGAGCAGCGTGAACAGCACAGCTTCACTTACAGGCTTTTGAGTTGGGCTCTTACATAGATTACTGGTCAGTTGTCAGATGGAAGCCTTATCTAGGTGTGAATTAATTTCCACAATTTCTTAAGAATTCGTATAATTGTGGCTGGTCCTTTCTCTTAACCTGGCAGACTTTGAAGGGAGCCATAAGCCCTGCAGCTCAGTGGTGTTGCTGTTTGCTGCTTTGATACCTCCCTACACTTTTGGGGGGTACTCCATCCATTCAAGTGACACAGTTTCCCAGTTGGGTTTGTTCACTGCAAAATTGGTAAATCTTCAGAGCAAAATGGGGCTATTAAAAGTTCCAATTTGAAGTGCATTTCTCTGTGGTCCATTTGGGCCCTAATCTGGAAGTAAAGCACCACATGGTCTTGCTGGTCCTCATCCTCTCAAAAATCTGTATGTTTTTCCTGAATTAAAATAATAAAAAAAAAGTCATCATGCTAAAAGCCTCAGGTCTTTAGTGTTTGTAGGCTAACAGGTTATGTGGGTCAGTGATGCTTATAGGACTGCAATGTTACTTCAGTCCAAGGTTCTGATGAAGTGATTCAAGCAATAGTGTTGCACACCTGAGATCACTGTGTTTGTGCTCATTCTTTGTGCTTGAAAGTTCTTACTACCAACAGGAAGAAAAGTGCAAAGCAGCTGCTTAGGCTGATGTCTTGATACTGTTGTCCTTGGATGTTAGAAACAAAAGCATGGGAGCATCAAGCTGTATAAAATTAAGCTGTATGTTATCATTTGAGTCCATATTTCACTCCCAATTAGTTTCCTGTGGGTGCTTATTTTGACTGACCTCTTCTTATTTGCATTAAAAGCTCATGGAGTAATTTCCATTTCTGAGGACCTTTGCTCCTGTGACTTTTGCTGTGATCTTGCCAAGCCTGATGCACTTACCAGGCTTAAGGCAGGAGCAGTGCCTCAATCAGGAGCTTCCAAATGAAACAGAGGAACTGCTGATGAAGTAATGATGCTGCTCAGCTGATAATACTCATTTGCTTCAGTGCTGACTGAAGTGGAAGTTGCATTTGGTATTAAAGATTACCATCCTGATGGTAGATAAAATAGGGGAGGAATAAGTCTTGTTTCTTCTAATCTTTCCCTTTGAAGTATTTGCATACATAAAAATGGTCATTTTGGAAAAATGCCTGTTTGAAAGCCAGAATGTAGTAATGTGCTTTTCAAACCAAAAGACTTTCTATGCGTTTACGAAACGTTGATGAAATGTCTCTGACATGAGAGCAAATGAAATGCTTTTAAAACTGAGACTCTCTTCACTGTTTCCTACGGAAATATTCTGGATTTGTTTTCTTTGCTGCTGGCTGCTTGTGAAGTGGCAGCTCAGGATGAGAGGATATTTATTCCCATAATGCTGGAGCCTTTGGTCAGTGCAGGTGGGAAATGATTGTCAGTCCAGATAAGCTCTTTCAGCAACTGGGTGTCCCTCTTGGATGTCCCCTCAGCTGACAGACATAGCCAGTTCAGTTTAGTTGTGAAACCTGACTGCTTTCTCTGATTTCAGGTAGTGAGTCTCTGTAGCTCCCAATATGTTTTTATTCAGAGCCATGAAGCAAAAAACCTTTGTGTCATGTTTAGAAAGTTTTAATGATTTCCACAAAAGACATTTCAAAAGTCTGTAGAGAAAATCTGTACATTTCTTCACAGGATGAGATATTGTCTTAATACCACAAAGAAAAATATGTGAAAAGGAGATCATTTGTTGGTGTGTTACATCCATCCCAAAAGCTGGCACTAGGGAGTAGGACCCTAACTCCTTAATACCTTCATCAGGAGGTTGTAACACAGATCTTGTCTAAAAGCCTCAGCTGGGAGAAAGTACTTGAAAACCAGTGAAATTTAAATTCCCTCTAATGAGCAGAGTATTGGGTGGAAAGAAAACATATCTTCAGTTGTAGTGGTTCCAGTATGTTGTTGATCATTAACTGCACTGTTTTCACTTGGAGCAATTTCCATCATTATTTCTTTTCCTCGTTCCTGGGCTCCCATGCTGTAAAGGCCAATGGGCACTTCTCTGCATGTGAAGGGTGACACTGAAGTGACTTAATTCTTGAACAGAACACACTGCTAAACACCTGCTAAACAAAGAGGTTTAGAAAGTTTTAATGATCTCCACAGAAGACATTTCAAAAGTCTGTAGAGAAAATCTGTACATTTATTCACAGGATGAGGCTAGGGTGGAGCAACCCCAAGACCTGTTCTGCTGTGCATCATGCTCTGGAAGCTGTGCAGAGTGATAGAAGTGACCCATCCAATCCCTGGGGCTGGGACCCAGTCTGTAGTGTGCACCAGGTCTGGGCCTGTCCTCATAGAGAGTTTCATCCCCATGAATAGCCCTGGCTTCGTTACCCTCAGCACCTCAGCTGCCTCAGGAGGGTTTCTGACCACCAGTGGGGTTGTAGGACAATGTCACCACTTTCATCACAATGTGAGCACGTGGTGGAGTTAAACCATGGCTGGAATTGCTGCTAAACTTTGCCAGCTGAGCTGTCTGATAGGGACTGAGCAGCAGCCAACACAGGCAGGAGCTGAAGAGGCTACAGTAGAGTTAGGGATCAGCTGGCTGCCAGTTACATTTTGGTTGGGTTGGGCTTTATCTGCAAAGGGTTTCATTGCTTCACTGACTACTCAGTGGAATTTGTGAGAAGGCTCCTCCTGAACCCTGAAAGTGGTGTGGGATAAACTGCAGAACAGAAAGTTTATTTTTGAGGAAAGATAAAAAAGTGCATTTTTTTTCTTATAAAACTCATTACTTTTTCTTCTGTTTTGTTGTTTGTCATATGATTTCACAGCCTGCTAATACCAGCAAAGTTGGCTGTTACATGTCAAATCACACCAGCATTTGCAGTCATCTCGCATGGTGTAATCCCAATAGTGTATTTCATCTTTATTTATTTTAAATACTGCAGGCAGATGAATATTATATTTTATTCTCAGCTCAGAAAAACTGTTATGCATTACCAAGAAATATTTTTATTCTGTGATGAGATGCTGTGATCAGGAAGTAATACTGTTACTGGTGTGTCATACAGTCAGGTCAAATAAAAAGCATAAACAAGTAAGTAAAAACTGTGCTTCAAGTTACCTCTTCCCCTTAATCTGGAGAATTTATTACCATTTTTATTTCAATGTCATCTCCTTCACAGGGAATTTGGAAAATGAACTGGTTTTTAATTCCAACTTGCAAAGCACATTTTGGACTGAAATCGAGTCTGGGAATAGTGATGCATGAGGAGAGGCTGAAACCTTGCACTCTGAGTGCAACTTTCTGCTACAGCTTCTAAGCAGGTGAGAAATCCAAGTAAAATTGATAGGAACCCTGCCTGTGAGGTTTTGGCCTTGAGGAGTGAGCTGTGAACAAAAAAACCTAATCAGGGAATCAATGCCAGAAAAAAACATGCTATTGCAAAAAAACTCTGTTTCTAAAGAAAAAGCTGGAGTGAAATTCTTAATGATGGAGTGCAGCCCATGCCTCAGAAGAGGTACTATAATGTAGAATAAAAGAAAAACTTAGTATAATTTTACAGAAGTAGGTGAAATAAGAGAATGTGAGGTTGAAATTCTGGTAAGATTAAGGGCATTAAGGAATAGTAACACAATAAAGAATCCAACCTGCAAGGACAAGTCTTGTTCAAAGTTAAGTTGCTGAGTTTTGAGGGAAGCAGAGGTCATGTTCCACCCCACTGGGGACCCTGGTTTGAACAAGGTTCATTACCAGATAAAGCTGCTCTGGGCTGACCCTTTTTGTTATCATGCAGTCCATGCATTACTGAAAATGTGGTGAAGGCTCTTAACTGGGCAGTGTCCTTCTAGAAAGACAAGATGCTGGTTGCATAGTCAGTGGTTGCCTAAATCCCAGTGGTGGTGTTCTGCAGTCTGTGCAGCTGTGCAAGAGGAAAGTTTGTGCTTCCTCCTCTCTCCTCATTTGTTTTGGGTCCTCCTCCCCACCACCTGGCCAGGCTTGTAAGCCTATAGAGCAATCTATACCAGGTTATATACAGGTCTGTTGGCATTAGGACATGCCCCTCTGTATCAGGATTCTGTTCTACTCAGGTTACACAGTCCCAGTCTGGTAGTTTGTAGCTCCAAACCTGTGCTCCACTAAGTCTGCAGATTATCTTTTGTCTCTTTTGAATCTTCTAAAGAAAGTTTTAAGTCTCTGGAATGTTTTGAAATGTAACCATCATACAGAGATGAGCTGCATGGCCAGCAACTTGCTTTCAACTACAGCTAAGAGAAGAGGGTTAAAACCCCTTCCTTGCTCTGGGACTGAAATGCCCTTCTAGAGTAGTTAATTCAACCAATTGTCAGCAGACAAATGACCTCATAAATAAAGGGAACCTATGGAGAGATCGGAGTGGAAATTCCAAGAAGATAATCAGGGATAAAAGTTTTCTTACTGTGAGACAGTGTTCCCTCTGGCTGTCTGGGAGGAGTTAATGATTTGTGGGGTTAAACCCTCTGCTCTTTGCCCCCACCATGACTTGCAACAAGACCCAGATTTCTCTCAAATGTAGGACTGACCCAAAACTCCTGCACCACGAGGTGAGTTGGGATAAAAGGAGTCCATGAACTCCATAACTTTCAAAACAACTGAGGTAACTGGTCAGGGTAGTCTGTGTGCTAAGTGATTGTGTAATTCAAGTCCAAGTTAAGACAATAATAAGTAAAGGTAAATTATTAAAACACATGGAGGATAAAATAAGAAGCAAAGTATGCATCCAGAAAAGCCATTCCACTTGAGTGTGTAAATCAGGAGGCTGTGTGCTCAAGTAGAGAATTAGGCCAAGTTGCCTGCTGTTATGCATTTAAATTAAGCAGCAGCTTAATGGCTTTTTAAAAACCTGGCCCAGAATGTTTTGGTTTGGGTTTTTTTTCTCTCAGGGAAGAGACCATCTAAACAAAACAGTGCTTTAGAAGAAATTACCCGTTAATACCGGACATGAGCAAGGAGCTGTGGCTACTGAGGAAAACTCCGGGTAAAGTTTGTAACTGCTGGTAACAGGCTAGAGTGGCTCTTTGCAACTAACTTGCTGGTGGAGATGTGAGTGGGGAGAAATGATGCCATAATATTAAGAGAATGAATGGGGTTTCTGTCCCTGGGGCTGGTACTGGTGGAAGGGCTGTTTTAAGTTGAGTCGCTTTCCTTCCCTTCCACTCTGCTGCTGCAGAGCTGTGCTGAGGTTTTTAAAAAGGTAAACCCCTGGATGTCAGCTCAGCAGTATTCAGTCACAAGATTTCTCCCTGTTAATGTTTCATTTCCACGTTAGATTGCAGATGGGTTTCTATAGAATTTCTCTCCTTTGATCTTTTGAACTGTGTTCTAGAATAGGCGGCAGAAATTTCCTAGAAAGTTTTGACCTAATTTCTTGTCAGTATGAAAAGATTCAGTGGTGTTCAAATCAGCTGCTTCGAGGTGGTGCAAGGAAAGCAACCTCTTCCCTGATCCTCTTAGCAAAGAGGTCATGCTTCCAGCACAGCACTGCAGCTCAGGAGTCTCAGCTCTATCATCTCCCTGGGGTCTCAGCAGTTTGTTTCTCTTCCTGCAGCAGACCATTTTTCCTCTTTGTCAAAGCATCTTTATCTGAACATGGAATTTCTGTGGGAGCTGAGCACAATACACACGTGAAAACTATTTTTGGTAGAAAGCACGTGTGTGTTTCACCTCCTTTCATACTCTACAGATACCAAAAATTAGAGTGAAATACAAATACTTTTCCTGCAGAGAGCAGCTGCTAGCAGAGACTTTGAAAGTGAGTTCAGTCTAATTGCTGCGTTTTGAAGCTTCACAGAGCAGCGAATTTCAATTGACCATCAGGAGTTTTTTAGGTCTGCAATTAGATGATGACCTGAAGGTGCCTGTAATGTCTCCGGGAAGGACATGGCTAAAAAGCCAACCTTAAATTCAAACTGCATTTGCTTTGCCTGCCCCTTCTTTGGCCTAGAATTTATTGTTCCTGTCTGCTGCAGCAGGAGATCCCCTGACAAATGGAGAGGCAAAGGATAAAGGGGAAGCAGAGGTGCTGTGCCCCACTGCCTGCACATTTCTGTGTGCACATAGGAGAGAAGCAGGAAGCTCAAAGGGGCAGCTGTCCTTAGCCCCTTCTGATACTGCCTGGGAGTGCTGGGCCATGCAGGGAAGGAGCTGGTTGGAGCAGCCAGTAGATGGGAGGCAGTCGTGGGAGTCAGGACATGTTCAAGAGGAAGGACTGAGCCTTTCAGCTGGCAGAGTTGCATCCAAACCCAGCAGGAGGGTACCAAATTTGTTCTTGTAGCACATTGGATATATTTTAATTGTTGTTTATTTACTGTTTGGCTCGTTTGGTTAAAATGCACCAACTAAAGTTAATATTTTCTATGTGAATGTCTGTATCTTCTCCAGGGTAGATGGGAATTCTGCTGTGCTGCATGCGTTGTGCAGTCTGGGAGCTCACTGGGAGTAGGAGAGATTGAATCTGTTTGAGTTATTTCCAGGCTAGTCTGAACTTCCCAACTCCCCAAGATGCCACTGGTATTCTAAAAATGGGTGCCATGTGTCCAGATGTTCCTGGCTTCTTGATGGATACTTGAAACCAATCAGCCTCTGAACAATCTTCTGTGGTTTCCATTGCATTTTATGTCTTAAATCTACAGCACAATTGTATTGTGTACAGCACAGAACACCACCTGAAATGTCAAACCAGTTTTAAATTTCCTTTTATTCTTTTTCCTCTTCTTTTTCCTGCTGTCTTTTTCCCCCTCTGTATGTTTATGTATATTTCTTCTGTGTTAAGGAGCTATGTAACACTCATAGCAACAGCTTTGTCACTGCTCTCTGCTCATCTTTACCTGAGCCTACAAGATGGGACAGAGAGATGGCTGTTTGGGATGGATCATGGTAAAGCAGAGTAAGAACTCAAAGGTCTTTTGTAGCAGTTTAGCTTTTAATGAGGAATTTATTGAATTGGCAAAGCCTTGCTCTCTGGGATAATGATTACTAACAGATTTTATTTTTTTTTCTAAAGCAGGAGGAGGAATATTTGGGTTTTACTCTTAAGACTGCATCAGTTTCTGATCATTTTAGTTTGCAACATCTACTCCAGTTTCTTGCCATAGGAACTGCTGGAAGGTCAGCAGAGTGCTGGAGTGGGGGAGTGGTGAGTCCTCAGACAGGGAGGTGTCTACATTTGCATTGTCCATTTGCAATAAGAGGACACTTCCCTGACACTGCTAATTCCTGAGCATCTTTCAGGGTGTTCAGTTTGTGAACTGTGCTGCTTTTTAATTAGCAAGACAGGCTTAAGTCTCTAAAGAGTGAAGATGTCTGGGCTGGGCTCTGTGAGCTGTGCCCCTGCAGCTCTGCACTGGCAGAGGCAGCACCACCATGAGCCCCAGTCCCTGCTGCTGCCTTGGCCTCACCACCTGCCATGAGGAACAGATTTATTCCACCCCCTGGCCTGGTGCTGGCCCAGTGTGGGGCTGGGACCCTCTGGCCAGGTAAGAGGAGCCCTCTGTACCTGGCTGCTATGGCACAGTGATTTCTGGAGCCTGGGTGGTGCTGCTCCCTGCTCAGTATTTCAGGCTTTCTTAGACTCCTGTGTTGCTACCCAATTTACACTGTGTTAACAGCTTATCCTTTACAGGATGCTTGTCTTGCATTGTTTGTAGTGCTGTCTGAATTCTGATCTTTGCAACCATTGCTTTAGAAATTAAAGGGCTAATCGAATACCAGAAGATTACTAGAGCTTCAAACTGGTCAAAATCTGACTGGGAAAATGTGTTAATCACTTCTCACTTAACTGCACTGAACTGCACTCAGTATTTCTCCTCCTGCTCTCCTCCTGTCACCAGTGTCTTGTGTAATGTGGAGCTCTGGTTTTGACAGATGCAGAAGAAATTATAGCTCTTTTGTCTTCTTTTTCAACAGATGTGTCTGTCTTACAGTTATAGATACTATTTTAGACACCCTGAGCAAGCTTATGTACAGAAGTGGCAGGGTCTGAACACTAACATTTGTATATAGAAGGATGATTGCAGAGTTACAGAATTATTTGTAAGATTTACAAAGTACTGCAGAAAAGTAGTAAAGTCAAAGCAGAAGGAGTGAGTAGAGTGACTCCATTTCCCAGTGCAATTCTTGATGTGTTTTGGAAAGAGAGACATTCCCCTCACTCAGCTGACAGTCTTAAGTAACTTTCACAGGCTTTATTTACTTCTTAAATTTTGGAGTGTTTTTTATAGTGGGAAATATTCTCTATTGTAGTCCTCTGAAATGGTTAATACTAAACTTCTGGGCACCAAAGGAGAGTTTATGAGCATCTGCCTACAGCTCCTGTGTATTGGTTTATACTGAATGGTGACTGGATCTTGAAAAATCTTCCTTTTGTGATGGAATCATGTCTAAAAACCTCTAGTCCTGGGCCAGGACTCATCCTAGATACCATGGTACTGCCAAAAGCTCTCAAAAATACTTTGAATGATCATTATTACAAATTCTGTAATAGGGATTTCTATGTTTATGTTATATAAATTACTTCAAGGAGAGGTGCTGGTGGGTAAAAGACAGAAAAGTGGCAAGCAAAAAAACCATTTAATGAATACATTTTCTCATGCTGCTTCTGTCTGCTGCAAGAACATGGTTGTACATGTTTAAATCACAGCCTCATAAGTATAAAGGAAGAATATGAAGAAAGCCTAAGCTCATCCAGACTTTATCCACGTGGAAAAGTGTCTCTAGCATGGGGAAAATGTCAGTTGACTTACAGGAAACAATAAAATATCCTGGAGAAAATATAGGAGCCAACTGATTTAATGTATCACCATTTGCAATCTATAAATATCCCTGTGGCAAACTCAAGAGGTCTCAGTTTATTTGTGACTAGGAAATGGAGACCAGAAGCAGCCTCATATATAAATACACAGAATTCATAGCCTCCTGATTTATTGTCTCTCCTTCAGCAACGTGGGTTATACCACTGAAACAATACTGCAGCCATAATAGGAAAACTGTCCTACTGGAGATTTATGAATTTAGAAAGGATATAGTCAGTTTTGTTCTCTGATGCAACACTAAATCACCACTTCCAGATGCCAGAGCATGCAGCAGGTGGGAAGGTGCTCAGGGAAGGACGCGACGTGGTTTCCAATGCAGCCACCAGGCACTGAGTGGTAATCAAGGAGACACAGCCCAGCCCAGACAGAGTCCTTACTGAAGCACACTGGTAGCCAGCCCTAGGAAGATAAACCTTCAGAACAAATACTGGAGGATTTTATTTTTTTTAAATCGGGAAATATATTCTGGAAGGCTTGGATTTAACTTTCTGATTGCTTCACCCTTTCCTCACCTCTTGGCTTACTTTCTGCAGATTAGGGCAGGTCACAGCTATATGCACATCATGGCTTTTATTTTCCTGCAAATTTATATTTCTGGGTTTTGCAATCTCTGCATTATGTAGGATACAGTGTTTGGTAATGTGCTGCAGCATCTATAAAAGGGGGTTTCCTCTTTCATAACTGGAACTGGTGTATTTGATTTTATAAAGCAAGGAGAGGAGGGGTAGGGTAGAGTTTTCTGTCCCTAGTCTGATTGTCACAGGGAGGGTTCCTCTTTCACCCAGGCAGAGGATGTGCATGTTGTGAGATGTGTTTTCTGAACAGCTGGCACATTGCTGTGTATCAAGGCTCAGACTTCAAATGGGGCATAATCAGGCATTTCAGCCCCCTACTTATGCTGCTGAAGAGTTGGCCTGATTTTCAAAAGTACTGAGCAATCGACATTGATTTCACTGGGAACTGGTCAGCCCTCAACACATCAGAAAAATCAGGCTGGTTACTTAGAAACCTGCATATGGTTTTCAAATCTCCACTCTAGGGCTGATTTTTACATTGCTGGAACCAGCCTCTGTTTTCCTTTGCTGTGTGTTCTTCATATGCTAATGGGTGCTTTTGCTTACTCTGCAAGCAGTGGCTGTTCTGGTGCATTTGGCCCTCAAGAGCCTGCAGATTAATACATTTTGTGTTCTCTAGATCTGCCTTGGGGAAGAGGAGTTGAGGAGTTTGGTTTCAGTAATCAAACAGCCATTCACCATCTCCTGCATTTCTCAGAACTTCTCCAATTACTTTTGCTGAGCTGGAAGTAATTTCTGTAATACCAACTGATACAACTCTGCCACTGACATGATTTGTAAGTACTAATGCTACAGGTGACAATGCCCCTTCCCATTTGGGTACAGTAGGTCCTCTGCTTGTTTTCTGTCATCCAACAGACAGCCCAATGTCTGCTCTCCCTTCCCATCCTGGGCTAAATAATGTGTGTGCATATGTGTAGCCAAAGCACCCACTGTGGAAAGGAGCATGTGGGGCACTGCTCTGATGCTGTGTGGATGCTGATGGGAGGTGAATGAGGCACAGGAACCTTCAGCTGGGCAGTGTCTTGGGGCCTGGCCTCCCCAGTGGCATCCCTTTTCTTAAGGTGGAGTGCTCCTGTGCTGCCCAGGGCTTGCTGAGGTTGGCTGTCTGCAAATAGGATGTATCAGCCCTCAAGCACAAAATGGAAAAATGCTGCTAGGCATAAAAGTGGCAGAAGGCCTGTAGCTCAAGTTGACAAACTTAAAGTATGGATGAAAAAAGTGTTGTGTGTGGCTTGTGTCATCCTAGGATGTGCTGTTGGATGTGTCCTATCTGTGTCATTAAAAGTTATTATTTTATGTTGTTAAAGTTAAAACTGGTAAGGTCTATGTCTGATGTTGCCTGCAGTCCTGATGAGTGTGTGATGAGACAGATAAGTCTGAGGTACTCTGGAGGACAGCACTAGCAGAGAGAAGAGGTCAGAAAAAAAATATCTGTTAGCAAAAGCAGAGTTTCAGCACAGCAAAAAAAAAATCTCAGCTGTGACATAACACGCCATAGGTGATAGGTGTCCCCTATCTCTCTCTCCATAAAAGCAAGACAAAAGGATGTAAGTGTTGCAGCAAAGGAACCGCAAGGTGGATACCAGGAAGTGTTTCTTGGCAGCTGGAGTTAGAGAGAGTGGGATGTGCTGCAGGTTGTGAAGATTTTGGAGAACCAATTAAACAAAGATGTTGGGGACTGTGGGTTATGGAGTCCTTACAGACCAAGGGATGTGGCTGTCTCCACCCAGGGAACTGCAGACACTGGGGATCTCCTGCAGCTCCACTGGGAGGTCCTGAGCAGAAAACAACCTGAGGAGTGCAGCTCTGGAAGGTCTCTAGAGGAAGAAGGACAGCAGGGGATGACTCTACACTTACTGGTGTGACTGGAGTTGTTGATGGCTGTTAGATCTGGGTGCTGGTTTCCTGCTATCTGATGCTGGGAATGTTCTGCTCTTTTAACTTGCGTGTGTAAAATAATTCACAGGCTGGAAGAAAGAGGGAGTATCAGGGGATGTTTGTCTTGCCTCTGCACTGAGGGGCTTCTCAGTCAATCTCACATTTTGGTTTACTCAGCATAAGAGCCCTGTCCATCAAGGCCGTGAGTGCCATGGAAACAACTTGGAAAAGACAGGCAGCACCCCATGGCAAGCTCTGCAGGTGTTCTTTAGAACCAGAGAGCAACAGAGCCTTTATCCCCACATTAACTTGGTACATGTTTTTATAAGAATAAGAGTGGAACAAGCTCACAAGCAGCTTTATTAAGGGCAGGGGGGAGGTGGGGGTGTGTTAGAGGTCCTGTCCCTCTGGCTTCAGTCTTACAGCTTCCCACACCTTTCATCAGAGACTTGGGGGAAGGAGTGTCTTTTTGGATAAAGCTCTCCATTTCCTTAGCAGCTTCCTATGCTGCCAGGCAGCAGCATGGGGCATGCCCAGGAGCAGAGCAGGAAAGGAAGCATTACCAGATCCTGATTTCTCCAGGGCACCTCGGCTGCTTCCTCTATGTGAAGCACTAAGCAAAGGTTTTGTGTGGCCATCATGAGGCTAACTTGATGAAAGATGCTATTGATATTGTTCTAAGACAGGAAGCTTGTAAAGAATTAGAAACAGAGTCCCCTGAAAGAAGCAAGACAATGGGATATGTTACAGTATCAAACCCTGCTTGCCAGGTGAAATGTATGTATCACATACTGGAAAAAACTCTTTGGTGAGTGTTACATTTCATATTGAAAAATATAAATCATCAATTTGAGGAAGAATTTGACTACCTGGGCAAGTACCTTGCTACTAGATCTGACATGCTACCTGTTAAAACAGATATATTAATTTCTTAATTTGATAATCATTATCAGTATTTGATAATATTTTTTTATTTGTTCCAGACTAAAAATCAGATTTTTTCATTCACAGGAGAAGACAACACTCTGTGTCTATTACTGGATTGATTGTGTTATTCCAGTGTTGCAGTGTAGTGAATAGTCCCTAGCTAACCATTGTATCTATTGACTAACATATATTCTCATCACAGTAAATATATATCATAATAAATTAGATAACGCAACCATAATAAACCTGCTATATCCAGTATATATCACACTAGATTAAAATTAGCAATTACTAATTGAAATTATATCCCCCAGTACAGCATTATATAAATCAAAGGCTCCCAAGCCCACTGGTGCTTTTTTCATCCTTTCTTCCCACTTTAAATTTGGAAGACCTGACAAACAATGTTTTGTTTTCACTCTGCAGAATTCCAGAGCACAGATGGGAACACCAACAGAAACTGCTTCCATGAGAGAGCAGGGCAACAACTGAACACCAGTGCATTGACCCAACAACCCTGCATGGATGACACCAGGCTGAGGGGATCCTGCCAGGGGGACCTATGGAGTGTATCTTGAGAGAAAAACCTTTTATGAATGATTTTAGACTCTTTCTGTAGGGGTCATCACTGGCCCATCAACAAGGGAGGAGCTCCACTTTGCAGATCCTGCAGTCTGGAGGAAAACTGATAGCTCTGATGTGAGGAAAGGATGAGAAGAAGCAGGTGAGAGAGCCTGCCCTGGCAGCAGCTTCACAAAATGCCTCAGCCATGCACAGAAAACCAATCAGAGGTTATATAAACCTTTTGTGCTTACTTTGCATTTTCAAAGTGGAAGGCTGGGCATCAGTCCAAACCCATAATCTGCACAAGGGCATGTCACAACAAGTAGGAAAGGAATAATTAGAATTTTATGAAGAGCAGGTCTCTATAATGCTACCTACAGTTTGCTTACCAACAATTTTAAATTTAGCAACTGATGCGTTTTTAGTAATACAAATTAAAAGAAAAATTTCTAAGAAGCCAATTTGTGCTCTTAGCAATGTGGAGCTTTTTTAAGGAACCCCATTTCCCCAGTGGGACCAATGTGTGTGCACGTGTGTGTCTGCTCATAAAACAGGACTGAAATGTATGACACATAGGAATGTATTTTAGCAGATAATAACTCTTGATTTCATTGTTTCAAGTGTGGGTTTTTTCTAAAAGTCAAGAAAAGTCCAGTTCACTCAAGACAACAGCAGCCTGAGAAGCACTCCTGTGCTTTCCAGCAGTGTGAGAAGACACGTGTAAGAGGTAAGACTGCAGGCAACATTTGCTTCATTGCCTTACACTGCAGTTCTGTTAGGCTGCTGGAGTGGCTGTTGGCTCCAGACAGGACTCTGTTTCAGTTGTATCAAACACCTCTACATTGTGTCCTTGGTAATTTGACATACCTTTTATTTAAAAGAAAAACAAATAGTGCTTTAGCAAGATACCACATTTTATGTTATTGATTTGTTGTAACTAATATAGCTTCATAGATATTCTCGCCCATGGGCAAATGGGAGTGTATTAATCTACCCACAGCCAAAATTACAGCCACACAAAGATTTATTTGAGAGCAGAATGTAGCTCAGCATTAAGTATTTTTATTATCTTAATACACCCTCAGAATGTGGCAACAGAAAATCAACAGTCATCTGTTAATTTTTCTCCATAAAATCAGAAATGCAAGAATTTTCATATTCTTTATTGTTTAGTTACTTGTAACCCAATTCACAAAATTCAGACATCTACTTTTCTGAGTAAGTGGTCAAAAGCAACCCTAGGGCTAATTGCTTTCCCAGGCTGTGGTGTTGTTTGAGCAGCTGTATCACTGGCTGTGTCTGCATCAGGGAGTGCTGTGTTGCCATGGATGTGGAGGTAGGACCACAGGTGCTGAGCACCCAGACCCATACCGTGCATGTTCCTATGGGGCAGCTCCCCACAAGCTCTGATAAGGTCCCAAGGGACATCATATGAAGTGCACAGGAGGGGTGCAGCTGTCATGCTCCAGCCCTGCTCTGCAGGGAGAACTGGAGCACAGTAAGTGGAGGGTGATAGGGAGGTTTGTTCCCTCCTGATAACCACCAAGGGGCTGGCATAGATGCACCCCCTGCATATCAACTGCTTACTGGCCTGCCCATTCACAGCTTGAAAGGATATCCAAAAAATGTCACTTTTCATAATTTTTGCTAGATTTCTGCTGTCTGATGACCATTGAAGATATGAGTGCATAAACAGAGAACAACAAGGCTGGGACAGGCCAGGCAGTGCTGGGTCCTGCCAGGAAGTCACCCCCTTCTTCCTGCCTTAACACAGCTGGACCTGGGCACTGCTCTCCCCTTCCTACAACTTGGCAGGGCCATGGTTTTAAGGAGTAAGGCAGAAAAATCCTGTATCACAGCTTAAAGGATTGTTGCTCTTGGGGAAAACTGTCCCTGATGCAACCTGACAGGTATATGAGAGGAATCAAACTCCCTCCCTGCCTAATTATGCAGGTAATTTAAATCCAGGTCTCCCACCTCTGAGGACTGAGGACACTGCTTTGAAAAATGTTTGCCCTGCTCTTAGAAAGACTTTCTCTGTGCTTTCTCTGTGCTTCTCTTTTCTCCCAGCTTCTCAGAGCTGCTGTCCAGCTCTGCATCACCTGTGTGTGTGTGCATCTCCTGGCTACCTTGTGGTGCCAGTGTTAAGGCTGGGTGGCTTAAGGAGCTGACATGCCCATAATGCTAATTCTGTGAGACGTCAGCAGGGTACAGGTCTGTGCATGTTAAAAAACACAGAGGGAAATGCTGAGCTACAAGATGCTGCAAAATCTGAAAGTTACTGCTTTGCAGTTCTAATGATTGATAGTAATATGTGTAGTAGTATTTTTGTGATGTGCACAGGGTAAGTGGGGAAATGGATTCAGGTCTTTTTATTTTCTTTTCAGCTTCTTATATTATCTAGAGGAAAACACTAATTACTAGAAGCTAATAGCTAACGTATTACTTACCCTCTTAATTAGTACCCTAATTATTAAGTGCAGTGATAACCACTGGTTAGAACATATTTGCTTTTTAAGACTTTGTTTATCTGTCTTCCCACTCCCTCTTTTTAATGACACTGACACCAGCAGAGTTGCTGGAGAGAGAATACAAATAATTTCCTTTTGGGAAATGACTCATTTTGAGCCTCCTGAACACTGTTATGATTTTCATTCTGTTGTAGAATGCTTTTCACCTTTGAACTGTTGGCTTGTCTTAGGTTCTGACATTAAAGTGCTAACACTTGAAATTGGGAGGGTGAACTCAGGGAAGCAGAAAAGGTCACCTCGGGGGCAGAAGATCTTGGTCAGTGTCTGCCATCTGGGAGGCAGGAAGGCATCTGAACAACATCTCTTCAGCTGCTCATCTCTTAAATCCTGAAGCATTCAGTGAAATATTCCTCATCATGTCTACCCAAAGTCATGATGCCATTTTTGGGGATCTACTTAATGTAGCCCCACTGAGAATCTGCTCTGCATCCTCTGGAGTGGGAGGCTCTGATACCTCCTGGGTGCTGGGTGCTGCCATCCCATGTCTGCAGAGTCAGCACCCACTGCAAGAGGAGGAGTTCATCATCCATGCTGAAGTGAAATGTCAAGCAGCTACTTGTGGATTCTTAATAAAATCACCATTTAAACAGAAAGTTGAGCATAAATGCCTGCCAAAAATCCTGTATTGAGGTGATTGGTGTATGTGCCAGAAGTTGTAATAATACAGCCTTCTTCTGGAGTCTGATTAACCCTTTCCAGGGAGCAGCACATTGTGACCGGAGCAAATGATTTAAGATGTGTAACAGGAAGAAAGATCTCTTGATTACAGAGCATAATGTACAGCCATGCTTGAGTTGGACCTGCTGTAGTACACCAGAAAAAGTAGTTTGTTAGCTGTAAAATCTAATGTAAGGAGCAAGACATGACTGCTCTTTCTGCCCTTGATTCTTGGCAACAAGGCTTACAAAATACTTAAAGGATGTGGATTAGAAAAGATGTGTTAACTAAATGTACAGTTATGCTTTCTATAGCCTCATTTGTATGCATTATGCTTCACACCAATCTGACATTGTCTCTGCCCTGAGCAGCTTGGAATCCAAAGGCAGAACTCTGTGACCATCTGAAATCTGAACATTTCAAGGAAAGGCTCTGAAAAAAGGATTCATGAGACTGTGAGCAAATATGTTTTAGCTGACATGTAAAAATGAGGGAGCAGACAGGGAGAAAGAAGTAAGCAGCTGGAGCAGAGGACAGAACTAGCAGATGAGTCCTAATTGTTGTCAGCTTAATTCCAGCCCGGTTCTCCTGGACAGACTTTGCTGCCTCTGTCAGTGGAGGTATTTCAGGTTTATTTACATGCATAGGATGGAGTTGCAAAACAGTTTTGCAAGCCAAGATGCTCACCAGTCTCAGGGGATGGGCATGCAGGAAGAAGCAGTGTTCTTGCACTGCTGCTTGGAGCCTTCTGGCCCTGGCTGTGTGCAGACCCTAAGCCCAGTGAATTGAGTCAGGGTGGGAAGCAAAGGAAGAGTTTTTGGTCTGTGACCTGGTGGTCTGGAAAACAAAGAAACCCCCCTCCTAGTTTGTTAATTAGGCAGAAAATTCTCCGAGGCAGAGAATAAAGGCCCAGGCTGGGATGGGAGCACCCCACAGAGCCAGCACACGTTCCTCCAGCTCTGAGCACAGCACTTGGTGCCAGGCTGAGCAGCAGCCCTGGCCCCCCCTGCCCACCCCTGCCCGTGGCTGCTGCAGGTGCTCGGGGTGTTCCTGAGCCATGAAGAACACTCAGGTTGGGCTGTGACAGGAGTGCAGGCAATCCAGCACATGATTGAAATGTCTTTTCTGTTGTTGCCCTCTAATCAGGCATAAGCTTCATTACTGGCAGTAGCAAATGTGTGGTTTCCTTGAAAGTCACTCGGCCCAGAGCAGGGGTGTGTGCTTTTCTTTGTGGAAGACCAAATATGATCAAGTCTTTTCTGGTTCCTCCCTCTTGGCAGTCCTGCAAGAGACAACAGGCTTCAAAAGAAGCTTCTCTTTTTGTGCTGGGGTTATAAATGCCTCTATAGCTACACTACTAGCATAGCTTTTTCTTGTTTGTTTTTGTTTTTTTCCCAGGTCTGTTCTGTCAAAGAGGTGTTGAAGCAAGAGATGGAGAGAAAGGAAAGCTGCTTGTTCAGGCTGTGGCACCTGCTGTGGGGGCCCCATCCATTAGATGGGACCAGCTCCCATCACAAGGACTCATCAGAGTGTTGGAAGGTCACTCAGTGTCCCACTGCCAGGTAAATGCCCAGGGTCTGTCTTGCCTGGGGGGCTGGGGTGTGCTGGTGTCTCCCAGATCATTTTGATCACATCTCTTTATTGTGTAGTCTTACAGGGTTTTTCAGTCCTGCCTATAGCAGTCAAGCTTTGTCTTCCAAGTCTCTGTTTTTGTATCCATGCAAGTGTTTCCCTGCAGTGATCAGAGGAGCTTTCAGCACAGTTTATTTGTTATCATGCTCTAATACAAGGCTCTTAAAACTTTATGTTCATTCATATGAAAATCTGTGATCACTTAAAATTGAAAAATGCCTGTTGGTGTTAGCCCATTTTAAAGAAGGTAATGATTACTGGCATGGCAGCTCATAGCACAGTACTTTCTAGTTTTGTGTTAATGTTTTTTTGTTATGTTTTCTAGCACAAAAAAATTGTATGCAGTTATAAGTTGTTTTCAGACACAGAAGTCCATGACCTGAAACTGCCACTGTGCTTTTCCTTGGACCCTCTGTGTGGCATCTGTGTCTGCAAACATTTCAGTCACTGTACTGCTCAGTGTCCATGAACACTGGGGACAGAGACTTCTTCCAGGCCTCATCTGCTCTACGTAGTCTGAAAGTTCATAATTATTCACAGTAACAGCCCATGGACAGGAGATACTTTCTCTCCAGGGAGTGCCAAGAATCTCATTTTTTAAAGTTGCACTGCTCTGTGCACTCAGTGCACTCCTCCCTGGAGAGGAGCCTGTACTGCTGTGGTTTCCATGCACAGGTCTCTTGTCCTTACTGGCAGGGTTCAGAGATGTTCCAAATGTTGCACTGAGTTTCTTCCCCTCCAAGTCTTAGAAGTGCAAGGAAATAAAATACCAGAATTGTTACAGCAGCGGGAGTCCAGTTGGATGGGTAATTGTCATACACTGTAATGCTATTTGAAAAGGTGGAGGGAAAAATAATCTGAATGCCCTCCTTTTACTGGGAAAATGTATGGTTATTTATGAATAATTTTTGTTGTTCAAGGCAAGTATAAGATACAGTCAGAAAGACTATAAAAACCAAAATGTACAAAGTTGGTATTTTACATTGTATTTGAGAAGAGGGAATCACTGACAGGGAGGCTGCTAGGTTTTTTACATGCAAAATCAACTTATTCAGGATTGCATACTTAGACTGACTTCAGTACAAAAATTAATTGATAGTTCTTCCCACAACAGAACTGTGAATTCTGGTGAGTGCTGCTGCTGGCTCAGTTCTGTTGGTATTCCCAGACCATGCAGGAGCTGGGTTGGGGCAATATTCTGCTGCAGCAGGAGCTGAGCAAACCTAGAGCTGAATGAAAGGCAGCTTTTTAAAAGGTTTCCTCTCTCTGTAAGGAATGAGAGAAACTATGAGACAATCCTGCCCAGTGTTGGATACTGGTGTTACTGGTGTGGGAGCATTAACAGACTGGCAGTGATGCCTTAACTAAAGCACCAACATGTGTGCTTGGGATGTGAAGCTGAAAGCATTGGGTTTAAGAGGTGTGTGTATATGTGTTCATATAAATACATACTGCTAATAAGTGGTGAATAATTTTTACTACCTCTTGCCACTAAAGACTGTGAATTCTAATTAGTGAATGTGTTTATCCTCTGAAAGCCCCTGGCTCCTGCAGGCTGCCAGCCTCACACAGTGCTGTTCTGTTGGAACAACCCTCCCCTTCCTTTCTCCCAGCCCTTTGCAGAGCCCTGCAGTTTCGAGTCACCAGCTTTGTAGTCAAGGACTGCTTCATCAAAACAGAAATATGCTCCCACTGAACAAACAAAACACTCTGAGTGCTATAGATACTGCTATAGTGGAGCCATGTGCCTGCTTCCTGCACCCATCCCCACAGCTGAATGAAACTGCTTGTGGTCACACTGGCAGAGGAAGGATTTCCAGAGCCCCACAGTTAGTGGGTTGCTGTATGTCTTGGGATGGTCCAGAGGCAGAAGCTGTTGCTGTCCTGCTTTCTGATCATAAAGAATGACCAATTTTTAATTAGATTTTTTAGTTGTTGTCAAAATCCAAAGCCTAATCACTGGATCAAGAGAGTAAACTATTCTGTCATTCCTCTTTGGACTCTCTTGCCTATGTAACTGGGGGTACATTTGGGATGCTTTCTGCTCTGTATCCATTGCTCTTGCTACAGTGCTCAGAGCAAGACCTGGAAAATTCTTTTGCATATTTCCAGAAGACAAAATAAGCACAAGAAGGAGAAAAATGCAATGTCTAGTTAGTTCTTCAGATGCATTTTGAGTCAGGTGCTGCTGCACTTGTGTAGGTAGATGTGTTACATCTGATTTGTAAGACTGGTGATCAGCAAAAAAAATTTCTTGCTTTTACTGTTTCAGTCTTCCAGTAACGAAGCATGAACAGGCATGAAATGTCACAATATCAGATTTTTACACTCCTCTGTCTTACCATAAAATTGCTTGCTTTCTCCAATTTGAGGAATTTGACTAAGCTGAACAGATTAGGATCTGTTAGCACTGGACAGCCCTGAACATCCTGCAAACAGGTAAGGACTCAAAGATTGGGTTGTACTATTGGAAAAATTCTAACCAGAAAGGGTGACTGTGTCCATGAAGGACATTTTTTCATTTCTTCCTGTTGACAGAAAAAGCAGCCTGAGTGATGTGAGTTTATAGCTTATCAGATCTCTGCCAAGGGAAGAGCACTGCTTAAATTCAGCTTGGACTTGCTCCTTCCACTGGGAAAGGGAGTTATGAAATGCCAACTTTTGTGGGTGCTTTCTGCTTTCCATGAGAAATGCTGGTTCCTGAGAAAAGGAAAAAGCTTTTGACTTGGGGGGTTGTGTTTTAATGAAGACCCAAATGTTTTGGTGAGAGCTGCAGGAAACTTCATGTTCTTACCCAGCAGGGCAGAAGTGCAAGGAGTAAAGGAGGATACCTCATGCAGCACTGCTTTAGAAACTTTGGAAAGATTTGTTTCCCCTGACAATCTGTTCCGTTTGCAGTCATGATTAGCGACTTCCTCAATCACCGCTTTTAGGCATTCAAAGGGAAATTCCAACTGCTGCTCTTGGTTACCTGCAGCCCTGTGTGTGTGTGTGTGTGTGTGACCCTGCTTGGGAAAGGACAACAAAGGAAAAAGCCTTTTTACACGTTCCATTTTAAGCAGAGTTCCTCCAGTAAAGCTTATCATAACATACAGATGAAAGACTATTCCATGTCACAACCCTCCTGAGCTTTATGGCTGCCACTTCTTGATGCCCAGCTTCCCTGCCTGCCCCATTGCTGGACTCATACCCAGGGCTGCATCGTGTGCTCCAAATGCCACAGTCTATGCCCAGCTTAAAGGAAGGTCTGGAAGGATGAATAATTGCTCCAAATATCCTGCAGGAAGCTCCGGTGTTTCGCTTGGATTGATGGAAACTATTTGGAAGATGTTTGCTACACAAAGATGCAGCTGGACTGACAGCAGAGTCGGGGCTTGGGGACAAACTGCAAATGTCTGACCTGGTGGAGCAGGATGGGGCTGAGGCAGCTCAGCCCTGGGAAAGAAGGAGCCCAAACCAGACTGAACTTAGAGCAGGACAGTGAGTGTTGCTGCACAGCTCCCTGCTGCAGAAAGCCTGTATTTTATTCACATGAGAAACCAGACTCTACATGGCCTGTGTATAAGGCTGTGTATGGATCAGATGTCTGCAGGAGGCAAATACAGGAGTTCAGGGTGCTCCTTGTTGCTGTCCCACAGCCCTGTGCACAGTGCAGAGCTCAGGAATAATTTTTGCCACAATCCATTCCCAAACTTAGGATATCACACAAATCTTTTCACTCTGAAAGTAAACCAAGGTGAAGTGTTATCCATCAGGAATAAGAGGGGCCAGGCAAGCCCAGCAGCTGCTGGCAGCCATGGGGGAACTGAGAAGTCCCTCGAGGAAGATTCCCTCACGAGCACATGAGCAACGTCTGCTGCTGCTCCGCTGGCAATCCAGGAGGAAAATGAAAGTCTGCCAAATGTTTAAAAATCACTCATTTTCTTACAGCCTTACTCCCTGCCTGTAACATGGTGAAATATTGTTTGGAAAGCTTATTGTGTTAAGTGGGTGTGGATATAAAATCAAAGAAAACACTGCCCTTGGAGGCAAGGCCATGGTCCTTAATTTCCATCAGAAGAGAATAAATAGTAAGCATTATTCTTCAGCCTTCTGAGTGCTTTTTGTGCTCTTAAATCTGTGAATGCTTGCATAGGGGAAGAAGCAAGGAAAAAGAAATACTCAAGATAAAATAAATTCTATGCCTTTTCTCTGTTAATTTTGGCTCAAGACTCCTCCTGAGCCTGGGGTAGGCACTGTGTGATACTGCAAGAAGCTTAATAGTTTCTTTTATACTCATTATTTTTATTTTCCTTTTGGCTCTTTTGGGTTTTCCTCCTGGTCCCTGCCTACATGACCTGTCAGAAAGGAGATTTCTAGCTAGCTCATTCTTTGCAGGTTTAAAAGATTCTGCTTACTTCAGAGACATAAGTCAGACTCTGCCATGTGTTGTTCCCAGAATGCACCCACAGCTCATTAGTCACACAAGTTTTACAAGTCTAAAATTAATAAAATTCTTTGGGTGACCCGAAAAAAAAAAATAGGAGGTGGAGGTCTCAGTAGCTGTGGGGTTTCACCTGGGGGTTGGATGCACTGTGCTGGTGCAGAAGCAGCAGAATTTCAGAAGGAACAAAAGGTTTGTTAGCCAAAGCCAGTAAATTCCAAGCAAGCCAGCTGCATCAAATGTGTTGAAAGAAGAAAACTCCCTGTTTTTTCTATTTTTAAGTATCATTTAATTTCCATCATCTCATTTTCAGTAGTCATCTGCCCTCTTTCAAGGTTCAGCTTTTGCAGAGGTGTAACTGCCATCTACTGACTGCAGCACTGATGGTCTCATCAGCTCCCTCAGATATCGTTGCTTCCCTGGCTCCTAAAGGCAGCAGCAGCCATATGGGAACACCTGTGTGCACTCTGCCTCCAGGGAGAGGCCGAGGTCACCCAGCAGATTGTGCCTGTGATTTACATGGATTTAACTCATCAAATCTGCAACTGTGTAAAACAAGCCCGAATGCCTAATGTGGTTTCCCAGCCTTTTGTCTTTTTTCAGAATACTGATTCTTATGACTTGACTTCCCAGCAATATTGGAAAAAAAGGAGAGCTCAGTGCTGCTTTATAAGTTACTGCTCAGCCTTCTGAATAGCTGTGAAGAGCAGAGGATTTGAGTTGATATGGGGACTAGATGGTCTTTTTTTAGAAGCTACCCCATGGAGAAGACTTGCTCATAAGGTGCTCACGTTTCAGCCAGTGCAAGAAGCACTACTGCCCTCTAACAGGCATAATGACCCTTACCAGCATCACCCGAGGTCTTCCCTGAGTGACTCTGTAGGACTGCTGGTGCCAGAGCCCCTCAGCCGTGCCCCTGCCCAGCCATTGAGCCCTGCAGATCCAGACCCTGACTGGTGACCTGGCTCCACCTCAAACCTGCCTCATCCCCAGGGCTCACTGGGCTGGGTCCAGCTCTGGTCACCGTAACTGGACCTGACCCCATGCTGCAGTTTGACTTCTCAGCTTCATTTTGGACCTTTCTTTATCACTATCAGTTTTCCTGATGGTTTGGAGCCTTGGTTGGACCTGGCTGCCAGCCCCGAGCCTCACCCAGGTATTCTGAGCCACCCTGCCCCTAGGGACTGGAAATAATCAGGTGTGTTGGATGGTTTGGTGACCCTACACAAGGTGCTTGCCTCTGCCCCAGCATTACAGTTTAACTGAGCAAACACTGCTTGCACCACTCCTCCCTTGAGAGAGGACAACCCACACAAACTCACATAAAAATACACAAATTAATTCAAATTATTTTGATGCAGGCTTCCATATGGAACTTTCACAGTTCGTATTAACTGTCCTACTTCAATTAAGCCTATTTGCTTCAATGCCACTGTTTTAATGTTTGCTGTAACTTAACAGTTACAAACTTCTGTGGAGGAGGTCACTGTGATGTTAGGATGCACAAGGATTATGGGAGAAAAGATCTGACTGATTTGTATGGTTAAAAAAAGATTTTCGTTTGCAGCCATTAGACTTATTCCTGGGGAAAAAAATCCTTTGAACATCAAACCAGAACTTTGGGATTTCAATTTAAATCAACCTGAGAAATCATGAATTCAGTCATCAATACTGAAAGGTGACTTGCTTGTTTGCCAAAGCAAAATGTCTTTTCTGGGTGAAACCATAAATTAACCAATGTTAGCTTTGAAAAACTGCCAGGTCTCAACAAGCCAGATAGCAGATAGCACAAGTGGAGATTCATACTCATAATGAAACCTGAGGGGAGCAAGCTGAAGCTGCTCTCCACTTTTCCCAGCAGACCATTCCTTTGCTCTCAGGTATAATACTTTTCAGCATAATCAAACTCTTTCAAGTTTTCCTTTTTAACATTCAATCCACTTTGAAGTTTTTCAAGGTGTGTTCCAAATTAAATTAATTTTTGGTGTTCTGAGCACAGCATGAAGAGAGTTTGTATAATAATAGTTTTTAATACAATTGCCAACTTTTTTACTTTGGAGGCTTTTACAAAAATTCAAAATCACTCCATAAAGTACAAGTGGATGGGTGTGAACATATAGTTGAGAAAATGACTTCTGTCTGTCTTCCATTTTATAAAATTTCCATCCATCTGGATGTTTTTATCTTGAAGAAAATGGGAATAAATATAAAATTTCCCACTGAGTTTTAAAGACTGCCTGTGAAATAAACAGGCTGGCTCACCAGAAAGTTAGCTAAAGTGAACTGGCACATTCAAAAGGTTATGAACTTAAGAAAAAGTTTTTTTCAAAGTCCTAAATTGGATTCCTGGCAGCAGCTCCTCATGTTTCACTTCAGCCAGTTTAGTTAAAATGATTTTCCTTTTTGTTTGCCAAGAAAAATGAGATGCTTTGTTTAAGTTCATTCATTACCTCCATTATTTTGTAAGTAGGTGGGTACTAAGCTATGCTCTGTTTTCTGTGTACTGAACTCTGAGAGGAAAGTGGCTTTGTCTTGAGAAGCTGCTGGTTTGCTCCTGTCTGGATGCAGAGCATCCACCATTGTGCACGAGCACTCGTGGAGATTTCATTTGTACCCTCTCCTTAAGCTCTGTGCTTGGGTTTGCAGCCTCAGCAGCTCTGCTGCTTGAATATGGGAGAAATGCTTTTTTTCTCCTGTTTGTTTTTATTCTTTGCTTCTTAACATCAGGCACAGCTGAGCTGTTTCTCTCTTAGGTCAAGAATAAAGACAGACCTAAAGCACAAACATCTCTGTGCTTACCAGCCCAGATTCCCTAATGCCCATCAGGATGCTGGAGGTGGTGTTGGGTCTGAGCCACCTTTCCTGTTGGCTACAATGGACAAAATGCCCAGTGCTGTCCACTTGCATGGACTGATATGTTCAGACATCTGTCCACTACACACACATCTTCTGGAGCAGGTTCTGCCCTGTTTGTCATCTGCCTGAAGCTGGCTGGCTGGCTGCTTGGTGCCACAGTGGGCAACGTGCACTTTGGGATACTTTTTCATAATCTGATTTCACACAAGAACAAGGTGCAGCTTGATCTCAATGTTACTAAAGATTTGTAACTTGTCCTAAGTCATCACTAAATCAATGGCTCTTCTAGGGAGTAAAAGCATTTTTTACTCTGCTCCTGATTTCCTCCAGTGCCTCTGATTTCACATGGGTGCAGCCATGCTGAAGGCTTTGCTGTGGATGCTTGCAGTGCTGTTCCTGGATAAACCAGTGCCAGATGCACATCACCAAGTGTGCCAAGAAACATTTAAGACACAATGGGGTCTTGCTATTTTGAACTAATCTCATTTTAAAGCAAAAGTCTTGAGAAGACAAAGTATCACGAAGGATGATGGAGGGTTAAAGAACTTCAATTAGAAGACTACCAATGACTTGGGGAGGTACTTCAGAGTGCTCTCTTGGGCCAAGAAGTAGCCCAGCCTCATCCCAGGTCTGTAAGCAAAATTGCCCCTGGGGTTATGTTTCTCATGGAAGAGTATAACTAAATTCCTCCAGCAAACCATGAGCTCAGTTTGGATGCTGGTATTATTGTCATTTCTTTATAAGTACTGCAGGGAGGATGGAAACCCAGCAGCTTGGCTTCTTCCTGGCACCTGCCCCAAGCCCCACACAAACGCAGTTGTTGCTGCTGCACAGAACTGTGACTGTAGGACAGAACAGCCATAAGTCCTCCCAGTTTGTGTAAAGGCCTGTTTGTTTTAAAAGAATAATAATTTTAAAAATTGAAAGTAAATCTGCTGCCTTAAGGGTTCGCTCTTCAGTTTTAGCACCCTCTAAAATACTCAAATGGACTTCTAAAGCAGATGCACATGGTGCCCTGTAGGTGAGGATTAAGCAAGCCCAGGTTAATCATACAAGGAGTAAACAAACATAGAAACACCCTCCCTTTCCCCTTGGGGGACATCAAATGAGCAGCAGTGTGCAGAGCAAGCTTGCTTCTTGGTAAGAGCCACCTCCTTGCTGCTCTCCTAATAGCAGTGCAGTAGTTGATGTAATCCTGCCTTTTAACTTTATTTTATGTTCTGTATGCTACTATTACAGAAGACAACAGGGAGACCACTGTGCTCAGCTAAGCATTGCTTATTTATATCCAGGCATGGTGTGATTGGAACACACACAGGACAGAACTGAGATCTTTTACATTTTTAGAGAGAACGTATCAGATGTTTTAGGCAGACTGTTAAGGGACACGGTGACCAAGTTCCATTCCAGAAAAAGTCACTGCCTAGAAATTTGAAACATCCCTTCCAGGAATCTGTTTCAGCATTTGGAAACCAGTGGTCACCTGAAAACTCTGACCTAAGATTCACAGAGAAGGCAGAGTGGATAACAGTAACTTCAGTGGAGGAATGAAAAATGAATTGTCTTTTTCTCCCTGGAGAAGAGATTCATTCTGGATAACACTTGGAAGCTCACAAAGCTCCTTTTCATTAGAGCAATGAAAGCCTCATCATCCCTAGAGCTCTTAATTAGGCACCTTTTGCCATTCACACAAATCTGTGTCTCTGCTGTCAAGTCCTATTTGTTTTAAAAATTGATTCATTCATTTTGGTGCTTTTGTTGGGCAGCAAAAATGGAGAGACCAAATGAATCCAAACACTTTGTAAATTGTAAGGGTTTTAATATAATCAGTGTGATCACGCCAGGCTCAGAGAACAAGTGTACACCAATGCTTTGCTGCAAAACACTCACATAACAATAACAAAAACCATGTTCAAAGGAGAGAGGGCTACAGAGGAGACAAAAAAACTCATCTGGAGTATTAACTGCCTGCAGCCCTCTCTGCTACTCTTGCATTTCTGGTGGATAATAACCTGCAGGCATTACTTAGCAGTGAGATAGGAAGGGTCAAAATGAAAGTGCTAGGGTTTAACACTACTTAAGTGGAATGTTTTTAGTGCAAGTTTTCTGGTGAGGAATGGTTTCAATGTTTTATTTAAAGGAGTTGGCATTTCACCTCCTGAAAAATGACATCTTTTAAATGTTGGAAGTAAATTTACTGTGAGATCAGCTTTGTAACTCTTCCTTTGAAGCATTTCTCCGTTATCATAATATTCAGTGCCTGTTTACAAGGAGAGGTTTTAATTTGTGCAGGAAACCACTCCTCTTGTACAAACATGTGAATGTATATATGAATGCAAGATTTTGCATAGAAATGTTTTTATTATTTTCTTGTTTTAAAAATCTCAGCCTGGAAACAGGACCAAAACGGTAACCAGCACTAGTGGGACCTGCAAGAAATGTTGGGGATGCCTGACAGGAGCTCATCAGTGAAGCCAAACAGGATGATGTGAGCCTCCATCATTCAGGGAGCTGAGCCTTCCAGGTGTGTGGCTGCTTTTTTCCAGACTGAGAAGCATCTCCAGTTATCAGCATTTTCAGCTTTGGCTGATCAAGTGATGGCACTAAATGTATGGGACTTTTTTCCCATGGAATTTTGTGCAAACAGCCTGGTTTTTTACCAAAAACTACATTTTAGGTTTAAAACTTCTTTAAAGTTGTTCTTTACATACACAGGGGACAGATGGTTCCTTATTAATCAGTGTGCTGCATTTTGGAAGGGGACAGGAATAGAGGCAAAGGTAGATGTTGAGTTTATTTGGTTATTATATGGTTTGTCCAGAGAAGATTTTACATGAAGGCCAACATGGCAAGTGGATAAGAGGAAAGACCACTGATTGGAAGTCCTGTAGGGATACTTTTCACATCGATTATCTGATTTTCTTATCAATATATGCATCTTTTCCTTTAAAAATGGTGTCAGTTTGGGTCATTGCTCACTGTGTTTTGTGGCTGCAGAGATGAGCAGTGCTGTGAAAATCCTTTCTTCACACATGCACAGAGGAACATAGACTGTGTTAGATGCATGAGGTATCCTTGCAAGTTTTCATCAGCCAAATTATAGTGACACTGGTACCTCAGTTGTCAGTGCTGTGTTTTTACTCATCTTTTTTTTCAGCCCGTTAAAGAAGTTGGCAACAGAAATATCACTGCAGTAGAAATGGCTTAAGAAATTATAAAAATGCTCCCCCTTGTATTTCTCTGCCCATTTGATCAAAACCAAATATCTTTATTTAGCTAAATACAGTATGATTTTGAGCCCCTTTTTCAAAGATAAGCAAGCCTTACTGATTGAAAGTTGAAATTTCTGTAACTACACTGAGAGTCTTGCTGACAAAGCAGCGTAAGCGAAGTGTCTTAGAGGCACTCTCTACCTAGAGGACTGAATCAAAAAGCACCTATCAGTGGGGTTCCCTCAAGAAGGAGCTTTGCTCTTTCATGTGAGTACACAGTGCTTGTGACACCCAGCTCAGGCAGCTGGTTTGTATGAGGTAGGACTGGTCTTGGCCATTGCCAATGAGTCCTCTTCAATGGTGGGTGCCCTTTGCAGCAGCATTTCCTGCACAGTTTTTTGCCCAGTGTTATAAAAGTCCCTGCATTCTGTATTTTGTTTATAAAGGTGAGATGTGGTCCATGCATATAGTCTGTGGTTGTATTGGATTAGCTGAAATTTGCATCAAAAGTTCCTTTGAATTGTCAGAACATTAAAATCAAGGTACAGTGGAGCAGATTCACCCTTAAGACTCAGAACTTGTTTGGTTTCCACTGTGTATACTTGGGTTTTCACCTGGAAAAATCAGAGTGAAACTCTAATCAGAAAAGCAGTTTCATCTCGTAGGGTATCAGGGCCAGGCATCTGGTGGTGTCAAAATGAAAATGTGGCACATTGTGTTCAGCTAGACTCGAGATGAATTTTGAAAACTGCTCAAGCTTGGGAAGCTTTACATGGTTTGGGAGGAGGATGAGCTGCTGAAATGCTCAGCTTGGCTATAGCTGCCCCTGCTGACCTCACATGGGTGTTGAGCAACACAAATCTCAGTCCTGAGAAATCAAATGAATTGAAGGAGAATATGGTGAACCCTGCAAAGCCTGAACTGCTTCTGTCTTGTTTTGTATCTGGGCATTGGACTGCTCTGATACAGCACTGAGTAACTGGCAAAATTGTATGAAAATCTGCAGCTGTTTGCTTTGCCAACAGGGTTTGTTTAACTGCCAACAGAATCTCTCCATTAAAGGAGACTTAAAGGTGCAGGGTATGGCCAGGGCTTCAGCTTTTAACTTTAATCAAATTTTGAGCATTCAGCTCTGTGTTTCAGATCTCAGTAAATCACACTCTGGGCCTGTTTTCACCCCTCCGTCTGAAATGACCATTTGGGTTAGCCTTGCTGGGAGCTTCCCTCTCCATGGGCATGAGAAGAGTCTGGGGGGTGTGGAGCACCACAGAGCCCCCTCTGGGAGCAGCCCCTGTGGGTCAGCAGCACTGAACCCAGTTCAGCAGCCAGTTCTTGACAGGAGAGTGCTGCCACCCACCTCCTGCTGAGGAGCTCATCCAGCTCTATGTGTTGCTTTGCTGTGACAAATACAGGAGGGGTTTACAAGCCTCTGTTTACATCCCCCCTACTCAGCTCCAGGGATTATTGACAGGCCTAATAACCACCAGGTGGCTGTATCTTAGCATGGGACAATATGAGAGACCCCCAAAGCTTCTGTAAATGTGTAGCTTTTACCTGCAACCCTGGCAAGGCAGAGAAATGGATGCCACTGATAGTATCTCACAGAAACAGTGATCTGTGAAAACAGTCAGAGTTTTGCTGAGAAATGTCACATAGTTTGTTGGCATTCTAAAAACTGCCACAAATAAAATTGGTAACCTTCAATTAACCAGACTGGAGCAGGAGGGAAAATGTGTTTGGGAAGGGAAAACAAATGCTTCTTTTACATAACAACAAAGCACCATAGATAAAAAGCATCCTGACAGTATCAGGTATCTTTCAATATTGTCTGCTCAGGATAGTAATGCAGGAGTGAGTAATAGCAGTAGAATGCCATTGCACAAACCTGCAAACCTCTTACAGCATTTCAGTTAAACTGAAAGTCTTAACACAATTTTCAGGCCAGGCTATGAGTGGGGTCTGGAAATCATACTTGTATATCTGTTCAGTGCCTTCATAATCACTGATGTGAATTGTTTTGGGTTTCTAATATTATTTTTGTTTTTTCTAATAGTCCTGGAGTGGCTCCAGCAGCCTCTTCATGTCAGTAACTAACTGAAAATCCCCTGGGCTGAAAATGTCATAAGAAAGGATGGTGGAAGGGGCCATACAGCCAAGGGAAGAGTACAGACAACCACTGCACCTTGTCTGCTGTCCTGTCACGTGGGCTGGATTGTGTGGGACACCATGGGAATCCTGCCTCTCCTTCAGGCAAGTAAAGGTAAAGTGCTGAGAGAAGGAATTTTTCTGCTTCTTTCAATTTGCTAGTAAATTAAAATAAATGTTAAAAGCAGCTATAACAAAACCCAAACCACCTAAAACCAACAACAAAAAACCAAACAGCAAATGCATATCTGGAGCAGCAATTCTAGGGACAGCCCTAGATGGGTCACGTTCTTACAGGCTGCACACTCTGTTGGTCACACTCTGTTGAACAAAGGCATCAGCAGTGCCCTCATCTCCAGCCCAACATGTATGAGAGGGGAGCTGGCAGCTTATCCATGGAAAACCTTTCATCTTAGACCAGAATCAGCTCTGTAAGTGCAGGCAGCAGTGGGCCTGAGACCTTAGATACTTGGTCTGTTGGCTGGGAAACAACTGTTTTTCTCCTATTTTTCAGTGGCTGCTGCCTTAAGGTTTTGGGAGTTCCAAGTGATTAGGCTGAGAGATGTGAGGTGGAGGAAAACTCAAAGGCTGGATTAGTCACCATGTTCTTTGCTAACTGACTGAGATAAGAGACTATGAAAAAACACAGCCAGAGGAAGGAAGTGATTGTCAGTCCTGAGTACTGAAAGTGAGTGGGTTTGCACTTTTTAAAGTTTCACACATTGCAGCCTGCTAAAAGATTCAGGGGTGCTAAAAGTACAGACCAGCATTAAGGGGCAGCCCTGGTGAGGGGCAGGTACAGTCTGAGACACTGCAGCTGTGGGAATGTGGGGGGCCCTGAAATGATCCAGACCCACCAGCATCTGCATTACTGCTTTCAAACAGATTCTCTGAAAATGCTTGTGTTAGGAATAAGCAATTCTGTGCTTTCAGAGAGCTGGATTTCCCTGCCAAACCCCATCACTGGCTCTAAGAGAGGAGAAGTTGCTGAACCCATGCATTTAGAGAAAGACTAAGTTTGAGGTTTGCAGATTCAAATTTTGCAAAATTTGAAGGGCTGAGACAAAATTGCAGGATTCATACAGCAGTAGCTGGAGGAAGTGTGTACAGATGCTTATGAGACCTCTTGTGCACAGAGCACCTTAATTCATAGAGAATTAAATTTCTCCTTCAGCACTGGTCCACTTAACTACTTCCCTCCCATCACAGATGCTGCTGAAACACCACCTGGGATGGCTTTTTCTTAGAATTAAGCCTAAGATACCTAGTACCTTCTGCCTAATTGCCTCTTTCAGCATCTCTCACTGGATGGCTGGGTCCTATGTCTGTGGTCATCTTTTAATTTTATTATTTTCTTAATACTGTACCCTAGGCACATTGGGTGGTGCCTAATAGACTCAACTGCATGCACTTGATTTTACCACTTTGTTTTTCAACTTCAGAACAGCTGATACCTGGTTCAGCAGGTGCAGCATCACATGGTGCCTTCCTCAGTAGCTGATGTTTCCTGAGTTAATTTTGAAGTTTATAAAACAAACTAAGCAAATTAAGAGATGTGATCACCTACAGGCTCATTTATCCTAAAGCATCACAGCACTGCCTGGTGTCAAAGTGTGAGTCAGACTCTGTGATCACCATCACAGTTTTACAAACCACAAAGTGTTCAGGTTCACTCAAGAAGCCTGTAAGATGTTTGGATTTAATTTTGTTCATATAGAATTCATTGTAATTCAGGTGAGAATTTGGTTTTATATCAGTTAAATAAATATATTTGACTCTACAAATGATAACTCCTATTACCCTTTTTTCTTTTTTAAAGTTCCTTTATGTGTTAATGATGTTCATGTTTCTACCACAGCCTTGCCAAGCTGTCACAATCTTCTTTCCCTGTCACCTGGGTGTTAGTGTCTATAAATGTATAAATGTATGCTTTCTTTCATTTATTTTTGTAATCATCTGATCATCTCTCTTGCAGGAAAAAGGATGCCCCTGCAGTTCCCAAAATTAACTTCATGAAGTGTGTGCAGCATATACCTATTGAAGCCCCTGGAGCAGACCACCCTTGTGAGGCAATCTTTTAGCAATAAAAGGCTGTCAGGAAGATCTCTGGGTCAGATTAGAAAACCTCTGTAGAGCAGGGCATTTAAATAAACATGCCCTTCATTGGTCCACGAGGACGTGCCTGTCTGTAAAAACTTCCCAAATGGTGTAGTCATTTGAAAGCATTTCTCCAGTCTGCATGGAAAGCTGCTCTAACTAAGACTGGGCTATAAAATGTCCTGTGAGCCTGGCAGAAGGGGGTTTTGAGTCTCTAGTGTGGTTCTTTCCCCAGCTCACTGTCCAAGTCCTTCATCAGGCTGTCCTCACACAAAGAGCTGCCCTGAAGGAGCTCTTCTGTATGTACAGGGCCTTCTAGCACTCAGCACTGGCAGCAGCCTGATTCCAAGGAGAGCAATGGTTGCTGACACCACACAGAACAGAGGCTGCAACAAGCAAGTGTCTGAAGAGCAGGATGAGGAGGTAGGTGAGATGAGTCAGACGTGCAGCAGGATGAGCACACACTTTGCTTTTGTTAGTAAGAAAACCTGTGACACTCCAAATGTGTCTTCTAACTTTCCAGAGCCAGTGAACATGCTTATGAGTAGTCCAGACTAAATCAAGGAGCTGGGCAAGCTGGTCTAGGTAGATGTTTCCAGGAGCAAGAGGCAGTTGTGCTCAAGCTCTTCCCCTGACCTGAATTCCCGATCGAAAAGCAGGACAGTTTCTTAGCTGAAAAGTAAATTTCAAAAGATACTGGAATTCAATTATTTTTTATTTCCACCTATCAAAGAAAATTAAGTGAGAGGGATTAAGTGGATAAATGTATCAAGTAAACCAGCAGTGAAAACAATATACTCCCTTTCTACAACTGTAAACAATTACTACTGTGTGATTTGGAAACTGTCAATTAGCCCTAACCCCAACGAGTCAGAGCTTCTTGCTGGTGTAATGAAAACAGAGCATCTTGCTGTCACAACCATATAGATTGCATTAACCTTAATGACTCCTGCAAGGCTGAACCTTGCCTTGGCAGGCAGATTGAATGCTGTGTGTTGTAAGCTATGCCTTTAACTTATCTTTGTAAAACTTCCATTGATTCTACTCTAATTTAAAGTAGAAATACAGAATTTGTCAGGTTTAAACAGACCACTGGTGCAACTAATTTGATTTTTTGTTGCTAACTGTAACTAGTGACTGATGGACTCAGGGAAAAAAAGAATAATTCATTCCCTGTCCCTTCCCCTGTTCACTTTCCCCTTGTATCCTTCCCCTCACTTGTTTAATTGTGATGCAGTGCCATGGAGGACCAGATTTCTTTACCACCAGTTGATGACAAGTTTATATACTGTAATGGAAATAGTAACAGCTCTTGTGTCTTCATACTCTGCAGTATTACTAGAGATAATATTCTTGCTGGTATAAATGTCAAATCCCCGTTCAGAAATAAATCTTCTATATCTCCTGTATTAAATAGATTATAATCCTGGCAAATTCATTGCCAGGAGCCTTCTTTTTTTTTTAATTGTTGAATGCTTCCTTTCAGCGGGAGCAAATGTAAATAGGACCATGTTACTCCATGAGCAGCACCATCTGCCACATCTCCTCTTTCATTAGTAATCCCTGGATGAAGTTTATTTGGTGAATTAATTAGGAGTTCCTCTTAGACTTATCCCAGTGTAACAAAATCTCACCCTCTTCCTTTACTTGCAGGGAATCTGTCTCTTGGTGTCACACTTAGATAAAATTGCTAACTCTTCATAGGAGGAAATGCATAGATTGATCTCTCAGATACAGTAATTTCTCCTTAATCTGAAGTTGGGTATGGCTTTATTGATTATTTTCTCCAGATTGTCTGTTGACTTAAGTTCCTAGCCTATGATATACTGTAGTGATTTTATGATGGGCATTTGCTCTGCCCTTCAAAATTGAGTCCATTGGGGTTTCAAACTCAGGGTTTGGAAATGAATTTTCCAAAGTAATGTTAGTTACTTTTTGCATAAAAATATGATATTTGAGTTGAGTTCTGTTTTTGAGATGTGTTAGTTTTACTTAGCTCCTACCCCATCATGCTGTGTTTAACTGAATCTTTACCAAGCTAAAATATTAATCCAGCAAAGCTACCACTCCTGTCAACCTTATTGCAGCACAGATTTTTTTTCCAAAGCTCTGTTGCTGTTGTTCAGAAAATACATATTATCAGCCTGTTTGTTCCACACGTTAAGAAAAAAACCTGCTTATAAATTAGAGCAAAAGCTCAGAAATATCTTATTCCTGATGACTCCAAATGCCAAAACCTGCTACAGTGCAGACTAGAAGGCTGCAGCTGTACTGAATTAAAAAGGGAAAAGAGTCTATGGAATAAACTGGGAATGTCCAAGTAAAGCCCTTTCCTACTCATGTGTGGAGCTGGAGTGTGCTGCTGGTATCCTGCCACACAGATCTGCAAACCTAGCAATGCAGTGTTTCAATAGCAGCTCCACTACAGGCAATGTACAGTAGTTTTTTCTTAAATTCAAGTTTAACTACCTTTTCTCTCTTTATTCCCTGCATTTGTATGTGCAAAAGCTTTTCATTCAAGTGGGAAACTACAAAGGTGAGCGAGTGAAGCAGTCAGAAGGTTAACCTGACAATTCCCAGGCCAAACAGGGAAGTGTTTAGGACTTAAGCTTTGTTAATATCAGGATGAGACATAAAAACATCACAAAGACCACACTGGTGTGAACCTCTGCAAGAATTTGTGGACTAACGGAGTGCACAATAACTGCAGAGCTCAGTGAAGCTGAAACCCAAGCAGATTTAGGGAAATCAGGTAACGAACTGAAGTCTCAAATTGATACTAAAGCTTCTACCACTGAGAACTATTGACAAATATAATAAATCAGGAAGTAAGGAGAGAAGACTTTTCTAACTATGGAACTTTTATTTAGAATTGATTTTGTTCTTACAGTACAGATGTGTGTGCACACACAGGATTGCCTGCTCTAGTGATTCCTAATCTATTCTCAAGCAGCACCAGCATGCTTTTTTTCTGCAGAAATCTCTTTTGCAGCTCCATTTGCTGTCAGGAGTTGCATATTCTTGCCCTCCAAATCAAGTGTAGTGAGCACTTCTGAGCTGGTGTCTCATTCATAATGGAGCAGGAAGACCTACAAACTTATTTAATCACTATAGAGGCCAGGATTCATTAATTCAGATGCAGAATTAGATGCACATGGGTGATTTTGTGCAGTAAAGAAGCTGCCTAGTGCTTGTGTATAGATGGTGTGATGAACAGTGATGTCCTGTGTAGTTTGGAGAAAAAGAGACAGGAGATGCTAATGGATACAAAATTTATAATAATCTTGGATATCACAGAGCCACCCCATCACTAATAGTGCTCAGAAACAGTCTTAGTGGCAGGATTTTGTAGTTCCTGAGTTTGAACCCTGTATTTGTTTCCCATCTCCCAAACTGTTTCAGTCCTGTTCATCTTCCCTTGTACAGTAAATCAAATAGGACATGTCTAAGCTTCTAAAGGTTTCCAGATGCTTCTTTTATTCAATTATTGGGATGCAACATCTTCCAAAGTAGAAGACTTTTGGCTATTTGGTGAATTTAATTAAAAGAGATGTGATTGAAATTGTGAGGCTTGTATGAGGACCCGCTGACATCAGCTGTGTGCTGGGAAGCAGGAGGAGAGCAGCAACATCCAAACTGAATCAGGATTCCCTGATTCAGCAGGGGCTGCATTGGGTTCAGACATGTGCTTTTGTCCAAAGCTCAATGTTTCTCCTGCTCAAAATCCCACTTTTAAACTTGTAAACAGTCTGCATTAAGTATCCTTTCCATGTGGCAAGAAGGACAGAAACAGCTGCATTCAGTAACTTGAAAACTCTTATTTCTGAAGAAATGAGGTGGCGTTTACAAAGAATGAAGCTTTTTGTTCAGAGAAAATGCTTCAAAATTAGGAGGCTTAGGCTGAAGCAAAAGTTAGCTAAAACTTACTGAAGCTGAAATAGATCACTGTCTTTACCATGTCAGCCAGCTGAAGTGTATCACTTCAGAGCTGGAGTCTAGTGGCACAGGGAATGGCAACTCTGGGCAGTGGAAGTATAGGGTGCAACAAATAAAACATTCCAGGGCTCTAGGCCCTCCACTCGTGTTCTAAATAATGCCACTTGCAGAATTTGGCTCCAAACACACAAATTTCCAGCTGGAGAAACATTACAGCCCTGGTAAAACAGGATTAATAGCACAGCACAATGGGGTGCTAGTAGTTCCTGGCTGCCTCTGCATCCATACCCTGAAACAGCATCCAAGACCTTGGATTCCAGAAAATCCAGGAAGGACACCACAAGCCTTCTGTCTTCACCTGAGATAGCATGTCCAAGAGATGTAAGAGGAGCTGTGTCCCAGTCTCAGGAAGCAACAAATCACTGCTAAGCTGCTCACCTGAACTCCTGCCAGTCCCCTGCTGGATGTCCAGCCCGCTGCCTACAAGCCCATGAGATCTGATGCTGCAGCCAGGTACCAGTGGCACCACTGGTGCTGTTTGTATGTTTTCATTAGTTTATCTGCTTCTCATTTTTGTAGCCTCACTAGAAAAATACTCACAGAATATCACAAGCACCCAATTTGGTCAGCTGCAGTTCATTTGAGCTCATATTTTCTATTTAAAATGCCTAAATTGGTTACCTGAACTAATAAAATCCTGTTCTCTTTTTTGAGGGCTGAGACTGCTTAAGCAGAGGCTGGAGTTACTATGAACACTGCAAAACAGACTGTGAAGAGAGTTTATGTCACGTGTTGTCATTTATTAGTCTCCTGAGGTATGTAAAGTCATTCTGTTACTAGTCAGTTGCCATAAAAATATGTGAAGAAATGCAAGTACCCCAAAGTTCTGCAACTTCTTTTGGGTATAAATATATTTCCATTTCTGAAATGTTTATGCAGCTCTAATACATTTTTGCAAGATACACACTACTTCAGCAGTACCCAGAATACCCTACCCTTGGCTGGACTTGACTCTAGGTGCTTGCAAAAATAAAATCAAATTAAGCCCTAACCTAAGTAATTGAATTTTAGTAGCCAAAAGTTATGAAGGAAACAAATTTCAGTCAAGCCTTTGTATTTGTAGAGATGAATTTTCAGTTATTAAATACAAGTGTCTATAGACAAGCTTGTGCATTCAGCCAGGGAGAGAAGAGAATCAATATTGCCCCTGAGCAGCAGCTCAAATTTCAAACATTCACAGCCTGTAAAGTTGAACTTGTGAAGTTTAATTGACCAGGAATAATTTGAGGACAGAGTGATCTGTATGTGCCTCATAGGCAGAACGCAAACGAGTTATTCATTGGATGTTACTTATTCCACTTTAGAAATTATGGGACACTTGCAGTGGGGCTGTGCATTTGCAAAAATCTCAAGTTTAATTTGCTCATGAACAGTAGTGCATGATCCTCGACCAGAAAAGGAACAGCAATTAGGCACTTGTTTTCATGTTACTCCCTTCCATCCTTGCTCTTCTCATTAGTTCTTAAAATGTCTAACCTGGGTATCAGTTGGCATATACCTCCTGCTACAGCCACACAGCATTTTGGCTGTAAAGGAAAAGATTAACAAGGGATCCATGATCCCTTCTGCTTCTGTGACTTTGAAGTTTGGAACAGAATTAACCTGTGGTTCTTGCCTCTGCTTAGACCAGTGAACTAAATGCATATTTTTCTTCCTCAGCTGCCAGTGAGTATTTACTGTAGTTTTTTCCTGTAGAGCTTTGTCCCTTTGGCAGAGCTGAGAATTTGTCTTGTCCAATTTCAGTGTCAATTTTTTGTAACCTTTGGCCAAGCTTTGCTCATCTGCACAGTTGTTTAATGTTCCATGTCTCTGGAAATGCCAGGCAGGAATCAGGATCTGGTGGGGAAATTGCTTGGGGGGAAATGAGACAGTCTTCAAGCCCCTAAATATTGCAAATATAGTACTCGAGGATTTAAAGACTGAGATAAAAGAGTGTCAGAAGGAAGAAAGGCAAAAGTAAAGTGAACAGAATTTACAGGGTAAATGAAATTTCAGTTCTGTTTATAAATTTAGACCTTGGTTTCATTCTAAAATTTCATATTGTGGGATGAAATAATGTCATTTGGAGGAGTCTGTGGTGACTTAGAGACCCCCACATGGAATACTTCAGCATCATGCTCCTTGGTCTCAGTGTCCAGATTTACCACTTCTGTAAACCTGTTAAATTCATCTCCAGCCAGGCTCCCTTCACCAGCCAGCACGCCAGGCTGTTTACAGGTGAGGTCTGTTAAGGTAGCTGTGTTGGAGAGGCTATCCAGCCCCAGAGCTGTCATGTTTGCAAACTTGGTATCCTAAATATCTTAAGATGTAGCTACCAGGCACCTGGTGAGACTGGTATCCTACAATGCACCTGGTGAGTCCACAGCACAAAACCCCATGAAATTGAATAAAATCTGATAGGTCTTCAGCTCCTGCTCAGATATATTCAGAGACACTCCTTGAAAAAATATCACATCCATACTCAAGGACTTAGAGGGCAAGAGGGCATTGGTGGCAGAGATCTTTCCTTTTAAAAGATAAAAATGAAAACTGAGCACAGAGCAGTTTCTTTCTATGGGTCCACCTTAGTGCTAAGCTTTGATCTGTAGGATTTAAGTAGGTACCAATGCTTGTGCTCATTAAACAGGGGAATTCAGGAGTCCCTGGTTAGCAGACACAGTTATGATGCATGGGTTCCTCTGCCAAGGGTCTGGCATCCCTGCTACACCATTCAGCTTTTACTTCAATCTGATGAATGTTAAGAACCTCTCAATATTAAAATATTAATATTAGCTGTCTGCTCTTGGCTGATCTTAACCTTGAGCTTGTTTGCTGTCAGTGCCCACGCACCGCCCTTCTCTTGCAGTCCAGTCTCAGCATTCCAGTCTGCATGACCTCTCTGTTAGACACCTTTTTATGTCAGCTTTCTTATGGGTGCAAGCTAAGTGACTGCTGCAAATTATAAGGAATCTTCTGGGCTTGGCCCTGCTTCAAAGCCCCTCTCCCACTTAACTGTACATGGTCTCCTTCAGTATTTAAGCAGTACAATTTGTGGGCTTTTTTGCTTTAATCCAGTTTGTTTGAAGGGTTACAACTGTTTGCTCCAGGTTTTAAAACTCAAGTTTCTTGGTGAAAACCATCCTGAGAAGTGAGCATCTCAATTTTCAGGTCTGCCCTTAGGGAGGGCATCCTTTGGCCAGACTCTGACCTGTTTTATGTGATTTTAAGATCTTACAGAGCACAGCCTTCTCAAAACCTAACACACCTCATGTGTCTGGCAGAAGCATAACACTTGCCTGAATAGCAGTGGTTAGACAAAAGGAACAGAGAACTTGTCTGAGGGAAACAACATGTTTTCTTAAATATTTCACAGGGTGAGCCTCCTAGTTCGCATTTCTTTGTAGCTTTATGCTATATATTGAATGAGAGTCATCCAGCAGCTTCTAGACTTTTCTTTCACAAGAAAATTGACTGGCAGGAACATATTTGTTGCCTGTCCCTCCAGGTGAGATGGCTCCACTGATTTATGTAGTTCACTGACTGAAGAACCATCAGAAAGCAAACTTTCATGGACTTAGGGATTACACAATGTGAAGGGAAACAAAACGAGGCAAATTCCTGTCTTCTTCATACAGCTTCACCAGGGAACGTTTCTTTGCATCCATTCCTTGTTTTTCCTTCTGGAGTGGACAAGGTTTTCTTCCCTGATGTTGGCCTTGCATCCCAGCAACCATCCTGCTCCCTGGTCAGAGGGGAGATGCTGCTGGTATCTATGAAGCTTGATTTAGACTTCCAGTTGCCACAACTGATATCCTTTTTTGCCCTTGCTGTCGAGAACTGCTGAGTGATGCACGCTCAGTGGTGGCAACAGCATTCATACATGTGTTTCATTGTACTCCAGTACCTTTGTTGCCATGGCTACCACAGAAATTGCAGGTTTGCTATACAAATTGGTAGGAGAGATTCAGAACACCATCCCATATGCTACAGCTTCCTAAGCCCTGTTCTCCTCTCCTGGGCTCAAAAGTGCTTCTCCCTGTCAGGGACTGGTACGTTGGTCTCTGTCGGGCACAGCCGTGCTCTGCCTCCGCCGGCTGCTCCTGGGGACATGCGGCACACACCAGGTTGCCCCTTGTGCTGCTCTCTGTTGTCAAGTTTTTGAGCAGGCAGGATGATCTGCATTTTGATGTGCAGCCAGAGTGCCTGAGGGGATGTCTTCTCTCTAGTGGTTGGTTATTCTGCCACTCCCCAGGTGTAAAGCAAGTGAGTAAAGGAATATTTTAGCATGTGATCACCGAGCTTTACGCAGGCGGCGTGCGGGCTGCAGGTAGAACATAAAACCAGCCAGATCAGGTAAAACAAAGACTGTCCAAGCTGACATCAGAGTCTTTAGGGAAGATTACAGGAATGCAGAAGCATTGGAAATACTCTCCTGGAAATACAGGTAGCTGCAGCTCTGCTTCCCAGAGTCAAAGACAATATCTCTGTTTATTTGCATAGTTATTTTTTCCTGTTAGTTCGTCTCATTGTGTTAAACTCATCCAGTTTAGCCTCTGCTGCAGCCCAGCAATTGGCTTCACAGCTTAACTGTGCACTGAGTGCAGAAATCCCCTCCAGCTGTATCTCTCAGTGTTACCAGTCCTAGTTTATGTAGTCATTCCACAATGAGAAGCCAAGCCCTAACTCTGGTTATTGCCCATCTTCATGTCCTTTCCACTTCTAGTAAATTCTGCCTGAGAGGGATGGTGACCAGAAGAGCTCGTGGTTGTCACGATGCATAAACATTGTGGATGATCATATTCCTTTCCTAGTAAATCCCAAAATCTGGAGAGTTCCTGAGCAGACCTGACAGTATCTGTCAGAATACCAAGATTTCTTTCTTTACTGGTAATTACAAAGGCAAAGCCCAGCACTTTGTGCTGACGCAGCTCTCTGTTTCTGAGGACTCTGCCAAATTGCTTCCTTGGGAGCAGCCCATCCCCTGGCAAGCCCTGCTCAATGGAGTTAAAAATACAGCTGCTTTTGGAGACTAGACCAGACTTTGGACTTGGGAGGCTGAAGTTTTGATTCACACCGAGTTTGAGGCTCCTTTCCACAAAGTGGATCTTTCTTCTCACCAGCTCTGTGGGGAGAGGGTTAGGCTCTGGGCTCCTATTCTGTAGCAGTAAGGAGTTAGCAGCCTGTCAAGGTGTGTTACAAGTGGACGCTTCTGCACTGGGGACTACTTTTGTGCTACTACTTTTGTGCTCCTCAGCTTTGCCTTCCCACAGTACTTTGCCTGCTCAACTACTGCAGACCTTCTGCACAGAATTCTAATCCGAAAGAGAGGATGAGAGATCCTCAAACCAGAAAAGCCATCTTCTACCCTGGTTTAGCCTAGCTTGAATTTTAGACAATCAGCTAAACATTGAATTAAAGTGAAAGGTATGCAGAAGCAGGCAGTTCTGGAGCTCTTTTAAAATTGTCCTGGACAATCAAAAATAGCACAGGTTGGTAATTACAGAAGTCAACTTGTCCCTTTACAGCCTCTAAAGTAATTTGATCACAAAGTGCATGCAGACACCATACTCTGAAATCACCAAGTTCCTTGCAGTGTGTGCATCATGCCTGGCACATTCAGCCAACCAAGAAGTGTGTTTATCTGGTGATAATCAAATCAATAGAGTGTGTTATTGCAATTATTACCTAGCTTTCCCAAGGTTTATAAAATAGCTATTTTTCAATAGCATTTTGCATCATACTACCATGAAAAAGAGTTCATGAGGAATTTTAAAAGGTCTGTCAGCAAAGTACCAATTCAGTTAAGCATTGTAATTTTGTAAATGAACTCAAAAATCATGAATAAAACATCAAATAGATTAAGCAAGATGAATTGAGTGTTGAGAGAAGATCCAAAATCTGTTTTGGCTAATTCTCATAGCATTCATTCTCTAGAACTGCCTTCTTCACACACTGCTAACTGAAACTGCTTCATCCATTCAAATGTCTGCACTGCCATGGAAAAGTTTCTTCTACATTTTCGTGTTTTACCAAATTGAAATTGAAGAGGAGTGACCATATAGGAATTCTAGCATCTAAAGCAATGTAACTTTGCCCTGTGAAGTCACACAGCATATGTTTAATATACTTGAAGATTTTGTTGCCAGATTAGAATAAATTACATTAGGAATGTGAGAGTTTTAATGTTTTCTTCTTTTTGTGGTATATCTAAGTATCTTTCCAATATTTAATACTTAAATATTTGCATTAAGTGGCATTTTAATTCTGACTCGGATCACTTGCATTATCTGGTAAGTAACATAATTTCAGTTTTAGTTGTCAATAATACTCTCTTTTTGTCCTTGTGATAGTGTACTTTTGGTTTTTTACTTAATTTGTTGTATTCTCACTAAATCTCTCGAAACAGAACAACGCCAGCAACTATTTCTAGCAGTTTGACAGTGTATAATATCGACCTTGATAAGAAGCAAGGATATCTGTTCTCTGTTTCCCAAGATTAAGAGCATCACCAGATTTACTCACTAGCATTGCTGCTCCCTCCCCTAATAATGTATTTTGCTAAATTTGTCCTCCCTCTTTAATGGAGGACAGTGCTAGCAATCTGGAAAATTTGGCACCATTACTCATCGTAAAAAGCCTATTTACATATATTAAATATGCCTTGCTGAAGTCTATCAACTAGACATCCCTGAACATCCCAGCAGCACTGAACCTCTCAGGAAGCCACACAGTACTCCGTGAGCCTTTGCTGTTTGGAGAGGTTAATTTATGCAGCTGAATCAGCTAATAATCACTGGGAAGAAAACAGGTCCAGATGTTTACTGTAAAGCACCGATTTCTTTGGACAGGGATATTTACAATTGCTGCAGAAAATAATAAAGGATTGAGTCAGGGTAAAGACCCATCTATCTTGATAGTCCTGCTCTGGCCTGTAGTAAGTGCTGGGGGAATGGCATGGCACCAGGGCAAGCATATGGTGATTCCACTCAAAATACACTGCCAGTCTTCAGTCATCTGCAGCATAAATCTTTTCTAAACCAGTGATTTTGCCTATCTTGAAGAGACTTGGCTGGGTTTTCTTTCATTAATCTGTAAGTTTTGAATTCCTATGAATATTTACATTTACTACCTCCTGTGGCAAGGAGGTCCAGTGATGTGGCAAGGATCTTCTTCCAGTTTATCCTGATGCCTTGAAGCTTTAGTTCTAGGAGAGGGAGTCCATGGTGAATGGTGCAGAGCAACTTACTGCACTTTGGACTGCTTCCAGGGGCACATAAAAGAGGTGTCCACACAGCAGTCTTTGAAAGCAGGAGTAGCTCATGTTCAGTGAGGACACTGTAACTGAGAAGCAAAAAGCAAGGTTTTGAATGAGCTCTCACCTCACTACATTTTCTCTCTCCCAGTCATGCTTGTGGTGCTCTTCGAAACAACTCAGTCTCCTTTGAAAAATAATGGGAATGTTTTCTTAATCTCTCAATGAGAAAATTCAGAGCAGTCCTCAAATCCAGGTGTGCTTCAGTTTGTTATCCTGTGGGACTGACCCACTTGTTGTATGCAAAATCCTTTTGGGAGGTTTATAGTTTCTCAAGCAGTTGTAGCTCTCCACAGCATCTCCTGACTGCATTACTCTTGCGTGTTGATCCCTGTTACAATTTATCAATGTTACATCTGCCCCATTCTGTCCTCTGATTAAATTAGAATCCCATTAACCACAGTTGGCTGTCAGACAAAGGAAATGTCTGATCTTATTTTCAATATAAGACATACCCTCTGCTCTGCTGCACGTCAGAAAATTTCCAAGGAGTGATAAGGCTGCAGTTTTGATAGGATTCCTACATCTCTCCAAGGATTTGTTGAAAATGTGGCAGCTTGGTAGCTGAATATTAGATTGTTAAATTGCACAGTGCAATGTCAATGTACTGTCTGCAACACACAAAGTAGTTCCCAAATAGCTGCCCACTCCCCTGTGCTCCTTGAGAGCAGTCCTTGCACGGCAGCAGGCAGCAGCCACCCTCCAGTGATGCCACAGCAGCAGGAGGACCTGGAGAAAGCCACCCCTTCAGTCCATTGCACCAATCATCCCAGTGGAAACTGTGCCCTATTTCAGGCTCAGCAACACACCAAGTCTGGCAGTCCTTTGAGAAGTAGTGACAAAACCTGAACTTAATGTGCTGGTTGTGGGTTTTTTTGGTTGAAAGAGCATTTGTCTCAAAGACCATGTGCTGAATATTCCCTTTGGCATTTCAAACAAAGACCAGGGGCATCTCAAGGCATTTCTTATGGATGTCACCCTTACTTATACATCTGCTCAGGCTCCTATAGGGATTAACAAGTCCTTAGGCATAAGTGTTATTTTAAATGCTACACGTTTCGTTGTTTCATGTTGAGGATATTTGGCCAATCATCATAATCTCTGATTACTTGCTATTGTGTTAGTATTTGCTGTTATCCTTTAAAAGGCAAGTCCATCTTCCACAATCTTCCCTTGAAGTCAGGTTACTTAACAGCTTAAAAGTCTTTAAAACAGTGTGTGCCCGTTTTGTTTTCTTGAATAATTTTATGTTTTCTACTAATCAGTAATAAAGCAAAACTGCAATACAAGATTTATCTTTTTTAATCTTCTCTCCTTAACTGTGCATCCTTCAGATTGGGCTCTGCTAATTGCTGGTTTTCAATGTAAAATATTATGGCATTTATCTGTAAAACTGAATTTTAATGCTCAACACTCAGTCTTCAAACCAAAAACTTTTTATACTAGGTACATTCAGTTTCTACTGTCAGTGGAAAAAAAAAAAAATAGCTTCAGACCACTAAGCAGCTGCAACCTTTTATATAGATCTTATTTATCTGATATTACCTGAATTGTGTATTGCACGTCATAGAAAAAGAAAGAAATCTCTGCTTTAAACCAGGTGTATGCATTGCCAGTAAATGTCAATCAGTCCTCTCCAGATCAAAAATTAATTGTGCATCCACCACAAGAAAGTGAGGAGGTTGAAGCACTTACAATATTGTGCACTGTCAGATTATTAGATTGTTCACCTCGGGACATTCAGCTTCAAATGCCACGTAACCTACCTTACTGGTCACTCTGGAGCGTGTAGGCAGTATACACAAAAAGTTAATAAAAATACATCAGGAACCCCCCACAGACAGCTATTTAATTACCAGCTATTTGCTGCTCACATAGAGGAACAGCATGCTGTTCTCTTGGGTGCTTCATTAGTACCGTCCAATTTTGGCTATGTCAAGGTTTATTTTGTGGTCAGTCCTTTGAAAAATCAAATATAATAACAATATAACCTGTGGTGTTATAGCTGTCACAGGAGCAAATATTGCTCTACTGAAATCAGACCTTCCAGCGTGTTTTTCACATGCTTACAGTTTCTTTTGTTGTTGTTTCAAACTATTTTGAGGATTAGAAGTAAATTAAAAAAAAAAAAATCAGGTTGTATTGTTCTTCAACAGAGTGCCCAGGGCTTTCAGCCACTCTGTCATGACAGACCTGCAGGGGATTCTAAGTGTGCTAAAAGAATTAATCCCTCTCCTTTCATCCATAGCACAGCTCACCAATTTATGTGGTCCCTCAGTCAACCCAAAGGTTAGTGAGGACCAGTGAGCATTACAGAAACACAGTCTTTGCAGCTGATTTGAGACGGGAGAGCATAAGCTGTGATGCTGTGCTCTCATCTCCTCCTGTAATTCAGGACTCTTTTTTGGCCAGTGGTGTTTAATAACCACATCCCACCCTGTGCTCAGAAAGAATGAGACTGAAGTGAGTGACTCCTTAAAAAAAATCTTGTTGGAGCATCTACTAGACTCTGAGGCCTCTCCTTTCATCACATGTTTTTGGTTTTCCATGCTCCGCATGATAATTGCAGCAGCTCCTAGATGTGCATACTGGAAGGGGATTAACACATTCCCACTAACACATTAGCACTGTCTTTCAGAAGGTGCAATTTATGTTTATTTTCCTCCTGCTGCTAGTCCCATCTATTCATTTCCAGCTGCTGCCTTTTTATCTAAGCCTTGCTGTAGTGGGAGACTTAGTCAAATACAAGGTCCACACCTGTTCCTTATGAATGGCTTAAGGTTCTTAAAATCTTTTTCAGCTAAAGGACTGGGGCTCTGTGTTGGATCATCTCATAATTCATTCCCCTTGGTAAGCCTTGTTTGTCATGTCGTGGTCACTCCATAAGGATGACAGTCCTCAGCAACTTGTGTGCTTTGTCTCTGGGGCTGGATCTGTTCTGAGGTGCCTGTTTAAACTAAGTTTTGCTGGGATGGAGCTGGTTGCAGAGCAATGTATTTGTTTTCCAGGACATGTACATATTCCAGTGCCATACCAGCTAACCACGATGAGCTACAGCTCCAGATTTTGTCTGTTTTTTATTGAATAGTTGACCTTTCATTTCTGTTGTGTCAAATTCTTTACTAGGTAGATGCTGTGTGCTTTCAGCCCAGCTGACCAACAGCTTCACTTTGTTTTACTGACTTGTCAGATTTCCAGCCAAGTCCTGTGAACAACCATGGCATTTTGTTGTGGCCAATGCACAGGAAGCTACAACCTCACAACTACATGCAGGCACTTTGCTGTCAGCATATAGATAGTTTTTTAGGATTTTCTTTCTAGAGGCTCCCTGACAAGTTGCAGTGCTCTCCTGAAAGCTGCAGAAGGCCCAGGTTGGTATTCCTTTCCACAGCTGTGTTCCCTTCACAAGCCTGATTCCAACAATGATGCTTGAACTGTAAAGGAGAAGCTGTCTGCTGAGCTACTTCCAGCACAGGGAAAATGGCCTTTGGAAAATAATTTTTCTAGGGATCACTGCTGTTCTGTGTGGCTGTTGCTGTGCACCAGCAGGAACCTTTTGTGTCTTGAGATATTTCGTGGCTCAAAAAAGCATAGTACAGACAATGCTGGAGCACTCTTGGGTCCCTTTTACTTAGCAGAGGGGATTCTTTGGTTGACCTGTTCCCTCAGCTCGTTCAGATTCTGGAAATGCTGAATGCTAAGTATTCTTTTTTTTTCTTTTTTTCTTTTTTTTTTTTTTCCCCTGTGTGGTGGGCTTTCTGGACCCAGTGCTGATATGCATACAGAGCAGTAATTAAGTAGGGATCATGAAATGTATTTGTATAATCCAGAGGAAAGTTATTAAGAAACATTTTTATACCCTGCTTTTTCATTAAAAATGTGGACCCATCAAAGCAAAGTGTTTGCAGAAAGGTACAGATTTTTAAGAATAAATTATTGGATCTAATTCTGATTAAACCTAGAGAGCTTTACCAACCTCCTGAGTGACCAGCTGCTGGTATTTAATGTAAAATCTTAAGTTCAGTTTCTTCTTTGAGATCAGTGGACCACGAATCTGAATCAAGGTTCTTTGCACACAAAATATGTTCCAATTCTACAGACAATTTTGAAAGAACATGTGCTACTCCTAACACAGATTGAGGCAAAAATGTGCTCAAATCTCAAATATTTGTGCAAAGGGAAGTGTTTTCCTGACCTGCTGTGATGCAGATTTTACAGCAGATAAATGTGCAGATATTGCGATGGTATTTGCAAAGTCAAAAATACAAATCCTTATCTGCCCTCATTTCATACTTCCAAAACACAGACTTCAGCTTTTTCAGAGCTTTTAAATAAAAGCTTGCTTCTTACTGCAACAGGAACTAAGTCTTGTAATATCACCTAAAGACCACCCATACAGAGCTCCAAGAACAAGGCTGAAATGTTAATTTACCTTCTATTCTCAAATGTAGCATTATTTGATTAAAAACACATCTTTACAAAGAAGATTTTTCCCCATACTTCCAAGCTTTATTGCCCAGATAGACCTACTTTCAAAAACTAGTGGCTTTGAACTCAACTCAACAGTATAAATTAATTACCTGAGTTTATCTTGGTTTGTGGCAAATAAGAAAAGTATAACCAGTATTAAATTCCTAGAAACATTTCCAGTCTTACTTTGGCAAAACATTGTGGGTTTTGTGTCTTAAAATCTTGTTTCATTCTTGTTGTAGTTGAGATGGGAAGAATACAGTCTATAATGCTTTTCATTTGCTAAATCTACTAAATTGCCAAGACTGTACTTTAAAAATATTCCTGTAATTGAGATTATTACTGGCATCTATTTACTAAAGGAAAAGAATATGTATACCTTATAGAAGTAATAAGACACCTTCCCTTTTTTTTTCCATTTTTTATGATGAAAGCAAATTCTAACTTTTTTTCCTGCCTCTTTTCCCAAATACAACCTAGCAGGCAAAGATTCACCATAGAAAATAATGCTAAGTGCTTTCTCTGAGAATTCCTTCACCTTGGCTGCTGACTTACAATTTTTTTCCCCTACTTTAAGGTCTGATTGAAGAAAAGCCACTCATTTATGGTTTGCTAGATCTGAGAAGTAGAAAAATGCAAGGTGAGGAGGAAAAGCAGTATCCAAATCAAGGCATTAAATTTCACTGATTTAAGAAATGGCTGCATCTTTTTGAGATATTTGCTGTGGTTTAGTACTTGCAGAGGAGACAAATGCTTTGGTTAATTCAGCTGTCGGGTTGAGCAGAGCTGAGCAGTATTTTACCTTCCCTGCCCAGCAGCACACCGGTAACTCCAGAGCTCTGACTCAGATGATGTATAAACAGTACCTTGTTAAATTGTTATCTTCCCAGCTAGATATATTAGCATCTCTTAGCACCTGGCATATTTCCTGAAAGTTTACAACAGGCAGTTCAACTATAAGAGCAAAAGTTAGCACAAGGATTTTGGCACAGCTTCTAACACAGTGAGTTTGAAACAGTGCTCAAGAAATACAGCGTCCCATGAAGGACCTTTCCTAAGCAGGCACAGGCCAGTAAACTCTGCAGCATGAGTCAAAATTGCAACCTTCTAGGATAGTCATGAATATTAAATTACACTCTGAAACGATTGTTTGGAAGTTGCCCTGCCATGCTAAGTAAATGAGCTTTTCCTCTGTATTCAGTCTCTTTGGGTGAAATAGATTTGTAGCAGTGTTTTGGTTTTGTTAGTACTGAAGAGTCAACACAGGTCAGTGAGCAAACTGAATTGTCATCTGTCTGCATGGAACAGAATTGCTGGCTACATCTTAATCTGCAGCAAGCCTGGGGAGTCAGAAGAACCCTTCTGAGCCCAGCCCATCTTCTCTGCTGTACAGCAAAGGGTCTTTCTGGGTGCTGGTACAAAGCATACTCACAGTAAATGGCTCCTCAGGAATAGCCTCTGCTCCTTCACCTGTCCAGTCCTCGTAGAACCACTTCGCACAGTGAAAAGAGTTGGATTTAATTTTTTTCACTTTTATCTTCTCCAATAGATATCAAAAGTGATTTCCTGATGTTAGTGCAATATAAAATTTTAACTCACTTTGTATAGCTTCACTGGTTTTGGACCAGAAGATTTTTTTTCTCCTCTGTAGTATGATGTGCTTTGGCAAAAGCAATATTATTCTTTTATCATCAGCAGCTTGGGATGGGCATAATATTTACAAATGATGCCATGAACAAGTTATGCAAATCACCCAAATGAGAACCAGTAAGCTTTTATATCCTGCCAAACAATCGTGTATTGTAGAAATGCCACATTTTACAGTCAATTTGAGAAATGTTGAAGAGACTTTAAAACATTAGTGCCCTATATTTCATATTGCTCAGCATATACAACAGGATCAGTTAGTGCCATGAATCCAACAATACAGCCTTTGGAATACGAAGGAAAAAATAACTGTAATAGATTTTAGAAACCTAAGTGACTTTGAAAAGCTTCTTGGAACTTCATAATACTGTCAATTTTTTAAAGATCTTGTCTAAAATTGAAAACCTGTATGACTGCAAAGAGGCAATCTGTGCCTTTCTACTAGTATAAAAATACCATTTTGCAGTGCATGTAAATGAGCCATTATAAAATAAATCAGCAAAAGGTAATGGATTCACTTAACATATTAAGCTCTCCAAAGGGCTCATCTACACTGCAGAATTTACTAGTGAACTGGGCTAAGGATCAATGACTGCATGGCCACATTAACTGTGATTTTTAAAGTTGTTCCACATTCCCTTTGGCAGTGTCATGAAGAGGATTAGTTTTAGGAGGTTCTAGCTACCCAAAGTAGGGTTCCTGGGAGCCACATATCCAAGAGATTTCCAAAACCCCCTTTCCTAATTCACTGTGGTGTGACCAGTGGAGCCAATTCAGCTCTTCAGCTTCTACACTATTGCTAACTCATGTTTGAGTGATTTAAAGGCCCTATTGCACTATTTGTAAGGTTTTATTTTTCCAGCTCAGAAGAGGCATGTGGATTTTTGGATTAAAAAACAGCACAGGTTTTCCCTTGGAAAGAAAATTGCTAATCACAGTAGTAATCCACACAACTATCCTCCCCAGTTCCAAGGAAGAAACAAAGGAACATCTGGGGGAAATAAGCAGCAGCAAATACTTAACTGATAGGTAACAAGGGATTTGTGAGAACTACAAAATAATAACTTTTAAAAATCTTTCCATTGGTATTTTCAACCAAAAATATCTTTCATGCCATTGTACGTCTTAAATCCATAGAGTTTTCTACCTTTTCTTGTAAAGAACTAGTAGAAGAAGCTTATTTATTTAAAGTTTTTCTGAGTCCTAATCTTCCTGACAGACTTTACTGAAAGGGTTGCAGAGAAATAATACTACTTTTCTGGTGTTGTTACTCAAGTTTGTGTACTGAGCCCAATGCCCTTGTTTTGTGTGTGGCTGGTGTATTTTTTTTTTTTTTTTTTTTTGAGCAGTGAAGTATTTCTTGCTGGATAAGGGCAGAGCTGGTGATTTTCTAACCTTTGCTTATCAGTAGGTGGCTTTTGTTAAAGCATACAATAATTTTGTTCAGATTGAAATCATGACAGAAGCACCTGTGCTGTGTTTCTGGGCTGGATGAAGCCCTTGGCCTGTCCCTGCCAGCACTGGGGGCAGGGAGGTGGCAAGGAGGGCACATTTTAGAGGTAAAAAGAAATGCAGGGGGTTAAGTATGAGGTAGAGAAGTGGGGGTGAGGGGCACCCATCACCTCAGTAAAAATTCTGTGAGGAAAAAGAGGGGGCTGGGGCGGGAAACGGCCAACGGCCTCAGCACAGCTGAGGGGAGGAGAGGGAAGGCGGCCATCTTGTCTGTGGGGGTTTGTGGTGCACACACCCACCCACTGGCACTACTGGGATTGGACCTTTCCAGAACCTTCTCCTCAGGGTGGTACGGGCTGCAGCTCCTCCACTGGTAACTGAGTCCCACAAGAGGCTGCCAGACCCCAGAGGTGAGATGTGTGCAGGGAGAAGCTGCCACTGAGGCCACATAGTTGTGGCAAACTTCACCTTCCGGACAAAGCCCTTCCCTTCAGCTTGGGACACTGACAGGATTGGTGAAGACTGAAAAGGTGAGGTGGTGCTGGTTTTCTTAATTTAATTGGGATGTAAAAGTTATCAAGTTTTGCTGCCTGAGGGGAGTATAGCCCTGAGTACTGCTGCCTACAGGCCAAGGGCATCACACTACCTGTAAAGTAGGCAATTACAGGACATTTTTGTGACAAAATACCTTTGGAATTGTTACTTTCTACCCAAATTGAGTTGAATATCATGTTTAATATCACAAAGATATTAAAAATTGTACCTGCCTGTACCCCAAAAGACCGTTGAGCCTCTCTAACTGCATCTCCTTCCTTGCGCTTCTGTGTCCTGAGGTAATGTCCTCCCCGGCACTGCAGGGGCTGTCAGGTGCTCCCGGCCCAGCCTGGAGCCCAACACCAGGACCTCCAGTCCTCACTGCCAGCAGCAGCCCTGCATTTGCAACAAATTAATTTGTTAGGCCCAAGTGTTGGAACTGAATGAAAATATTACCACTGCTATGAAGTGCTCTACAAGTTTCTGGTGTTGAGGATGTAGCATTGCATATGTATATGTATGTAGTATTGTGGTGTTGAGAACTTGGTTCTGCTGGCAGTGTTGTATTATGAGCTATTTCACCAGTGCTGTGGAACGTGTAATATGTATTGCATGTGTTACAGAGGCAGGAAGGGATGATGAATGGATAATATGTGGCCTGCTTTCTGCTTCTGTTGATAAGTGACTGATAAAGCTGACAAATAGCTAGATTAAGTAAACAGAGCCTACATAACTCATTCAAAGTGAGTAACTGTTTACAAGTTATCAATTGTTATCTGCAGAATTTTCAATTAGGAATGATGGATCCCATTCCTGCATGGAAATAATAGGGCAGTGTATTACATGTATCAGGTACAAGAACAGTAAAATTGGCCATCTGACAATGCTCATCCTCAGGACAGAACTGGCAAGAAATAGAAGAGCAACAAATGTTGTTTGGACCAAGTGCAGCAATTTTTACTCCATCAAAGAACAAGAATCTGAATACAATGGGGAGTTTAGGATTTGGCTTCTAAATACAATCAGAATAATCTGTAGGCACTCCTAGAAGCTATTGTAACTAGTTACTACTCGAGGACCAATTTTCATCTCATTCCCATGAGTAGTGTTTGCAGAAAATGTTGAATGTGTATCTTTTTATTACAACAGGAAGATATGCCTCCTAATATAATACCACTTCATTTCATAATTCACTGTAGGATGAGAATGGGATTTCAGAGCTGTCGGTGTTTTAATCTCATGTTTCTTTGTCCAGAGCAAAAAGATGCATACAAATCATGTTAGGTTTAACAAATTTAGTTCATTGGTGGCTGTGTCATATTTGTGCCACATGTTAAAGGTGGAGGAGGGTATATGCTCAGCTCTGTATGATCAAGTGCTTGCTTTTAATTTAGTGAGTCGACTCTGCAACATCCTGATAACAAAACATGGCTTCAGATTCCTGAGATAACATTGAGTGCCAGTTGCACATCAGAGAGAAAATAACTTGGCTTGCAATAGCCTTGATTGATCCACAAAGTAAGAGGTTATAAACTGTTACGGAAGTGCTGACACAACCAAACGAGATAATACACTCCAGCACAGCCAGCAGCGCAGATGGAACACGCGGCTCTCAAGTGTCTCCGTGTGGCCTGACCACTCCTGCTGGAGTAGAGCTATCAACGCGAGGGAATCAAGGTGATGCATGAGAGCTCGGTGGGGATGGGTGCTCTCCCTCTTGGGGGTTTGGCACCCTCTGCTGTCCAGTCTTTGAACAAAAAAAAACACAAAAAACCAAACCCACAAAAAACAAAACCAACCAAACAAAAAAGAAATCGGGCTGCATAGGGGATATAGAAGAGCAAACCAAATTCTTAAATCAGCAGCTTTGGTAATCAGTCCCCCACATTATTTCTTGCTGCAGCAAACCATGAGTGTTTAAAAAAAGAAAAAGTATTTTCCTTGCTTCACAGTAGTAATTCCATTGCCCCTTTACTCATAAATAAGGTGACCCTGTCTTGGCTCCTAGTCCCATCACAAGGCTTCCTGACCAGTCATGTATGCAAACAAATCAGAAAAGCTCTGGTCCTGGAGGAGTATCAGATATTCTAGGGCACAGGGAGGGTTTTGCTACCTCAGCAAGGTCTCTGCCCAATTGTCACAGACTTAAAACAAGCCTACCAAAATGGAAATGCAGTGGAAACAAGCAGATTCATTCCTAACATCTGGCATGACTGTTCCTGCTACACGAGCATCTTGTGCTGCAGCTGACAGAGCTAAAAATTGTGTAGGGTACCTTATGCATGTTTTAGCTATTTAGCTAAATGTTTATTCACTCTAGGTTTTCATGGAAACAATTAACAAATGCTCTCCTTGACAGTGAGATGCAGAGCTTCTGCATCTTCAGGAACACAAAGGGGCACCTGCTTTACAGTAAGGGGACTTTAAACCAGAGGACTCTGGAAAACAGGGTTAAAAACTCAGGGAGAGTATTACGTACCTGAGTACATAATTGAATACCTCTTATATTTGGTTGAAAAGGTAAGAAATATATTCCATAGAGTAGACACAGCACCTGTAGGAAACAGCCTTTGTTTCTTCCTTGTGTTGTTTGCTTTTTGCATATGCACTTGCTTACTGTATTCAAGATAAAACCAGAAATCTATTAACCAGATCTGCAACACACACAGTGCCAGTCTTCCCTTAATAGGATAACAAGGCTGTGCTTCCCAGTAAAGGTCCTTCAATAGGTTCAATTATTAAATGGTTTCAGTTATAGCTATATCGGTTCTGAGTTATCAGTGACTTCAAGTATGAGATCAGTGTTGGCTTTACAAGAGCAGGACAAAAGCAGCCTTCTTCTGAGGGCAGAGATAGCTAGATCCTGACAGACACTGCTTCATTCCTCAGGCTAGCTCAAGTTCTGAGTAATAATCCTCTGACAGTTAATCTAGAGTCCAGAAAAGACATGTAATCCAAGGCAATACATACACATGTCTGTGTAAACCATCCTGCATGCTTTTTTTTTGTGGTGGGAATGTCCCTGGCCAGACAAGCATGGGGGGCAGCAGAAGCTTGCCCTGCCTGTCCTGGGGCTGTGGGTACCAAGTTCAACTAGAGGCTGTTCTCTGCAGGAACTGGCTAATTGTGCCTCTGCCTGTGCCTGCTAATGTCCACCATGTTCCTTGGGAAAAATAATTTGGAGAATGCAGCTATGGAGTACATTGCCACTTGTTTCTCTTCACTCCAGCAATCTCCACTCTGCTTCCGTAGCAGAGCATAAATAAATGGATTCACTAATCAGCAGCTTTTCTTTCCATACCCACTCTGCTTCCCTTCAAATCTCAGACCTGGGAAGATAATTAAAGGCTCAGGATAGTCATACTTGTTTCTATTATAAGCAGAAAAAAATACACTGATTCTAAGAAATTTCACTTTTGGAAATAGCTTTGGTTTAGTGCTGCAACAACCATGATCTTCTAAATAGACTGCAGCTCTTCACATTCAGTCTCAATAGAAAATAAAATGGAGGACGTGCAGAAGGCAGCACTGGCATAATTTGCATATAGTCTTTGAAAACAAATGTGGGATAATGTGGGATAGTGGCAACTGAAAACCAGCTTTATAATAGGCTTTTGCTGCAAATGTTGTGTTCAAGTAAAAGAAAATATGACCTTGTGGAAAAATAACCCTCACTCTAGCGTGTATCTGGGGGAAAAAAAAAAAGATAACAAACCATTATTTTTAAAAGGACACAGAATTAGATAGAAAACTGAGTGGTGGGGAAAAGCTAAATAAAACCCAGAATCCTTATTTGAGATCTCCAGTGAGTGGGAGCCATAGTACCTACTGCTGTCTGAACACAGGGCAGGCTGTTGCTGAGCTATATATTCACCCACAGATTGGTTTCCCCAAGCATCAACCAAGACATTGTTTTTATTGATTTATTTTGCTATCTTCCTACTGCAGTGATAGGATGACAAAAGAACCACCTGTGGGTATCCTAATATATCTAATGCCAGCAGATTTTCAGGTTGAATAAAAACAATAAATCTTTCTAGGCACAAAGGGGAAACCATGAGGTAAGTTAATTTGGGAAACTAAAGAGCATGATTTAAGAATATCGGGTTTGTTAGAATGGATCAGACTGGTTTACTATCCTCTCTCCAGAGATAGTTCCTAATGGATGACACAAAAGACAAAATAAGCCCCAAAACAGTTAACTGTTCAGTGGTACTTCAGGGGACTGGTCTGCCTTCTGACACTGTAGCAATAATTGTGTTATGCCAGTAAGGATGAGGTCTGATTCTCATTGTGATACGTACCTTCCAAGTGCTCCAAAATTAGGTGGTAGCTCTTAAAGAACCCAGATATAATGCAGATGCTCATGGCTGTGCTGATCTCTACATCTCCCATGGGATGCAGCCTGTATTTTTCCCTGTGGTAGCAGAGTTCTATTTGTTGTACAACTTCCTGTTAAATTAAGGGAGAAAATGAATAAACATGTAAACCTGTTCCATTGCTTAATATATTCATGAATCAAGGATACAACAGTAGCTAGTCAAAGCACATTAGAAAAAAAAGTTTTCTTTCTTCATGATTCTTCTAATGGGTTTTCCTGTCTCCTCACTTCCATGAACAGGCTGACCTTGTCTTGTGAAGTAAGCAGTCATGCTAACATAAAGCTCCTCAGTTCTAATCTACTTCAGCCCAGTAATTTTACACCCCTTTGAGCTTTCTGCTAGGAAAAGATTCCAGGAAGATTACCTCTGAGACTGGTTTACTCTGCTTTCCCCTAAACAGGTACAGGTTGGGCTTTAGTGAATGAAGCTCCCTACAAGAGTTGCTTTCCTAGTGTGTCTCAGCCCTGATCCGTTCCTGGAGGTGCACCTGGAAAGGTTAGTTTATGCCTTCTGGGAATTTCAGCTCCTGGATTCTACATCATATTTCTGTGTCTAAATTTTTATTCTGACCCTAGGAATTTAGCCATTCTTTGAAATCCTGATCTTCCATTTTTGATAATCAGGCTGTAAGATGTTATACACATGTGCACTGCTATTTATGTAGCTCAAGAAAGCAGTTTTGCATTATCTAGCAAATTGTCTAATATACTTGAGCTTCTTCAGACTGCATAACAGAAGATAAATTAAGGCTCAGTATTTCTGCTTTAATCCATGCCCATGAAACCCCAAGTAATATTGGTTGCCTCTGTAGAGGGGAGGCAGTAATACACACCTGCCAGCTTCAAACCTGCACCCTTCTCAGACACAGGACAAATAATCAAATTGAAGTGAAGATAGAAAAGCTCAGGAGAGATTTCAAAGGCAGCCAATAAAAGAGAAAAGCTAGAAACTGACACTCGCCAATAACAGGATTCTTAAAGCCTCAAATTTGATAAGCCCACAAACCAAAAGAAATTAAACAGGCTTTGCCACTTCAGGATGGCATGCTATGGAATTTTAACAGGATTCATAGCTATTAAAAAGTAATGGCATAAATTGGTAATTTAAAGTCAATATTGATTTGTTGCCAGATTCTACATATCAACAGTTGCACTTGAATGTCCATTTACTTTGCTCAGAAATAAATATTCCTGCCCAGCTGCATGTGCTACTTGGAAGAGAATCAGTTTTCACCACTGGCAAAGGGACAGGTTGTTATCTCAAGCCACATGGTTCATTGATTTATCTGTGGTGGTGTAAATACAGTAATTTATAGGGATGCTGTCAAGATCATTTATTTAAGAGGGTTTTTATTTTTTGGAAGAAGAATGATAACACATTCCCAGGTAAGAATGTGAGAGGCTTTCTGAGTATCTGGACTTATTAGCTGGTTGAGGTAAATGATCTCCATTTGATGTTTCTGGCTGGCAGAGTTAATTTATTTGTATAGAAGTATTTAATGATGCAGGGGGGTTGTTTTTGGTGGCTTAATTATTGTTTTGATCAGAGCTTCTGTATGGGTGGTAGTACTCTTAATAAGATAATCATACTTTTTCATCTGTTAATGAGTCTTTGGAGTATTCCCAACATGGTTTTAAGTCTGAGTTGTTTTCCCGCTCTTAGTTTAATTTCTGTGTTTCATTTGGCTTGTATAAAGAAAGGAGATGGGCTGCTTTACTGCTGTTTATAATCTGTCTTCCTAATCTGGTTTTCTGTTCTTGGTATGGTCAGGATTTTCCAAAACTACATAAGCATTTCTCATCAGGGGCAGGGGGATATCACTTTGCCTAGAAACTGAAACAACTAAATTGGGTATTTGTTCTCAGGTAAATAACAGTATTGGTTTTGTACAGTCTTGATATGGTATCTAAACTTCATCATTACAGAGTTTGTCGTCTGCCTCTCCCATCTGTATCTCTTAAAAAACCCCAAAACATTCCCTGTTTCTTTGCCTGCTAATACTTGCTAATCAGTATTGGCAAGATCATTGTCAAATACAGCAAATACTGATAGTACAGGCAGTATTTGGAAGTTAATCTTAGAAAGGGTATGGCCTTACTGAAGTAATTGGGTGTTAATGGTAACTGTCTTGTGTAGATGTCAAATGGAATTATAAGAGAATCTGGGAAGTGGATAGAAATGTGAAGAGGAGAACCATGAAAGAGCAAAGTTAAAATTGTATAAATAGAGGGCTTTGGCTTTACCTGTAGAGATGAATATTCTAATTCTCATAGTATCTTCTATACAGAGGATTTATATACTCAACTTTTATCTGTTTTGTGACCATACTTTCTTTCCCTCTTTTTCATTTTTTATTCTGAGTTTATTGAGCCTGGATCTTATTTGCTTTCAGAGCCATTGGGGACATGAAAAAGCAAGTGGTGTCTGAATGTTCATATGTGCTGCCTGCCACAAGCCCAAATAGCTGTTCAGTCCTCTACTATAATCATACAGGTGCCTATGACAAATACTGTACTGGGAGAAGGTGCTAATTAGGCAATTCCTCCTTCTCTGTAATGTTCTCATCCTCTTGGTGCCACAGAAAAAGAAATGTAAATATGACACAGATAGTGGAGTATGATCCTTCCTTCCTTCCCTTTCACTTGCTTGTTGTGCCAGCATCACTTGTAGACTGCACATCTCACAGGAACTGGAGGAATTGTAAACCTTGTAGAAGTCCAAAGTGAGTATCACTTAGGGAAATCTGACCTGTTTACTTAGTCTATAATTAAAAATAAATCAAGAAAGCAAACTCAAGGTGTTAATGAGAAGTGCAACCTGATTGTAATATTAGAATCCAAATCTATCCAGCCACTCCAGGCAGCCTGACCTTATGGTGAAATGAAACATACCTTTTCTATAAAATACTGTTCTTACAGCAAAAATCAAATTAATATTTTCTTAAATGACTAAGGATCCTTAGTTTCATGTGAGCAGATTTCTTCTAATGTGAAGGCAACACAGCCTTTACTATGCCTTGTGAATGGCTGCTGGAGGGTGGGAATAAATCTTCATACCAATGGCTATCCCTGGGCTGTTTTCAGTGCTTTGGATCAGCTTATTCTACAGCACGGCCACCAACCCTGCTCTGCACACAGCATTTGTGCTGTGGTGACCAAGAGCATCTTTGGATCTCTTACTGCAATCAGTAAGCATTTTGTAGCAGTTCATACTTTCATTAGATAGCCAGCAAGACACTCACAAGCTGTTCAACACAGGCAATACTGGTTCAGCACTTGGGTGACCTGACCAGTTCCCTGCTTGCTCAACTTCAAAATCATCAGCTCAAAAAGAAAGGGCTCCTAGTCCAGCTTTACGTTCAGAGCTGGGCAGTGGTTCTTCATTAGAGCATGGTTAGGATCTCTTTGGGACTGCTGGACTGTTTCTTGTGTGGTGAGCTTCCAGATGGAAGGAGGTCTGGTAACATTCTGGAGATTAGTTACCAAAAACAAAAATAGTAAAAAGGAAGGACTAGAAGCAACTAGAGTGGAGGAACAGGGCTTGTTATATCTTCTTATCACAAATCTGCAGAGTTAGCAATGATTTTCTGCTTGGTACACATAGTAAACTGGGGAAAGAGCATCAACCACATCTACTTATAAGTAGCTTGGGAAAACTTTGAGGTTACTCACATCTTCTTTCCTCATCTCTCCCAGGCTTGAGCCTAAGAAGTTTTGCTCTCTGTTGTGAGCTGTATAATGTACCCTATATGTGCAAATTCTTCAACTATTTAAGTATGAAAAAAATATGAAAAGCTGGCAAGGATCCTAACATCCAGTCATAGGAAGTATGAGGAGAGACTATGCCCTGGGGAGCATGTAGGATGCCATGGCTCTGCTTTCTGTGGCCAGTATTTCTTACTAGGGGCAACATTATAATAAAACTTCCAAAGATAGCTTTGAAGTGCCCTTTTCTGCTAGTAGCCTGGAGGGAGAAAATATTTATATATGCCCCTTTGCAGAATAGCAAATGTGAAAGATTGGATGTTATCTCCTCCTGTGTGCAAGGAGACTTAGAATAAGGAGCAGGATTTCAGATCTGAAATATCAGACTCTTGAAGGCTCAGTTTTAGGCTTGTATCACTTCTTCAGTGACTTGTTTCCTTTATGGGTGAAGGGCTCAACTTTCTGCCATTATTCAAATCAAGTTGTGACAGAGTCTACTTTGTGTCAGTTATCTCCCTTATTACTGCATGAACCTGGGGGACCCAGCTAACTCTGTACCTCATATACAGGGAGCTGTTGTACAAGTACAGGTTAAACAAAAACCTCACTGAAAAGCTAAGTCTAAACAGACTAGACAAAGGGCAGGGGAAAACTACACAAATGTAAAGTGAAAAGCATTATGGCTGGTAAAAGCCATTTCTTTTTCATGAACTTTTTTCCCCTTGCAATGTTAAGAATTAATCTGTAGTGTAAAATAAACCAAAGAACCCAAGTGAGGTACAATAGATATTAATAGGAAATAATAAAAATTGGCTGTGCAGCTGTTAGGTGAAATGAGAAAGACAAAATGCAGGTGGAAAAAGCAGTCAGGCATAAGAAAGCATGCATAGAAGCTAAGCTGGAGAGAAGGTGGAAGGTGGGTGGACTGTGAGGACCAGTTTACAGATGCTTTCTTCTGCTGCTGACAGTGGAGCATCTAACTAAAGGCTCTGTAGCCTTTTTTTGTCAGTTGCCTAAAATGACAGATAAGGGAGCTACATGGGCCCTGCAGCTTTTATGTGCTGAATTTGGAGTCTCAGAAACAGAAAGTAGGAAGGCCCAGAACAAACCACCTGTAAGTTTCTTTTTCCAACCTATAGCTGAGCCTGGTATCCACACCAACCAAGTGCCTTTTAAACAGAGCTCTCCTGAATATTTGAAACAGGAAAGTGTTGCCTCAATAACTGCTGACATCCCCCTGTTCACACCATAAGCTACCAGCACTTCTGGGACCTGTGTTAATGGTGGGAGCACCTTTAGCAAGGCCACAGAAGGAGTCTGAATTGCACATACCTTGTGTGCCATCAGCATTCTTCTGCAACAGCCAAGGTCTGAGTGGCCCTTCCCTTGTGTCTGTTATGATTCCGTTGGGGATGAATCGAATGTCTGTCACAGGACTGTCAGCTGAGCCTTTTACCAACTTTAGAACTGACATAATTTTCAGATTAAACAAAGTCTGAGAACAGGAAGAGCAAAGCAGAAGTCCAGGGATGTCACTTGGTCACCCACAGGGGGTTCTCTCTTGGGTTAGAGTTAGTCTGATTCACCAACCACAGAGATGGCAACTGCAAATACTTCAACCTACATCTCTGGTTATTACTGCAGAAGTACAAGCTGTACCATGATGCCCATTGAAACAGTGGAGAGCACTGCAATTGTAAGCTGAGTTAAACCAACAGCATTTGCTGAAGAAGTCCCTATAGTTAGGGAAAATTTAATTAATTCAAAGCACAGTGTTGAGCTCCCTGTGAAGTAGAGTTAGACTAACTCGGCTGGACCTCAGCTCCCCTTTGGGCATCCTGAGCCATGCTGGCTTGCCCTTTAGCTCTTATAATGCCCCATTCCTTTCACAAACACCAACTTTTGCCCTATTAGTGGGCCAGTTTGCAGATGAGGGTCATGAGGGGTCCCATGATTTCAGAAGCACTCCCCATGTACAATACAAATATAATTCCAGTAAGACCAGTATGTGGTACTCATATGTCTCCATGAGGGCCAATCTCACAATCCTCATTCAAGAAAATCATATACTCTAGAAGAAGGGACAAAAAGTTTTAAGCAACTTGAATCTAGTTTGAATTAATATATCTGTAACTGGTTTGGGTTAGTACAGCTGGGATTTGGTAGCGAGGGCTACCAAAACAGCAAAGCAATCACCTCTGTATTTTGCTCCCACTGACATCTGCAATATTCCTGTAACTGAATTATTCCCAATTCACTGAAAGGAAATGCTCTGCTCTGAGTGTTACCTTTGAGCACAAGCACAGGACTGCAACCCCCCCCCCCCCCAGTCCTGTTCATAGCACTAGGATGGACAGCTTGAGCCTTCTGTCTGTGCACTCAGAAGTTCAGTGCAGTCAGAGGGACCTCTTGGCATTTACAGTCTACAGGAGTACGGTCCTAATTATTGTAGTAAAACAAAAGCCAAGCTGAATGTTTCACTGCAAGGAGCAGAAAATTCTGCTTATGGAACAATTGGCTGACACTGATGTGATGCCTGGGCACTGATTACCTAATGTTGCTCACAGCTTGAAAACTTAGCTTCAAAAAAGGCTTTTCTCAATATAAAGGAACAACAGAAGGAAAAGGCAGTGTGGTGCTAGCAATATATGTAACTTGCTGATTCCAGTACTGAGGATTCAGAGAAAATTAATAATCTCTCTTTAATCACTCGATGTAAACAAGATAAATAAGTTTTTAATGATTACAAGGCTGATGATCCTAAAAGATGTGGCTTATTTTGCGTGAAGTATTCAGGTTAATTTTGTAGAAGAAATGGCCTACCATAGTCTGCATCAAAACAAAACCAAGAATCAAGTCATACTGAGAGGCTGTAGGGAAAGAGGTGAACCATCATGGTTCTTGGAGATTAGTGTGTTGCCAAGGATAGCTTTTGTTGCAGAAATGGAGCATAGTGAGAAATCTGTGGGTAGCCTTGAGCCAGGAAGTGTCAGAGGCTCAGGAGCAGAATGCTCTAGAGGAACAGAGTGTTTGCCACCTGGCATTGCCAAAGGTGTGGATGGTTTGTTCAGAGTGAGCTGCCATGGAAGAGGGGAAACCCCTCAGCAGACTGGATGGTAAATAATCTCTAAAAGAAGACAAGGTACAATTTTTAAGGCATAATATCTTCTTAAACTGTGCTAGCACAATTGCTGAAGATGATCTATTGCCTGGAGTACCAGAAATGGGATGGAATATAACAGTAAGAAGTCATGCACTTAAAGATTAATTAGAATAACTGAGAGTAAGCTCAGAGGTTCATCAAATGTGAGATTATGAGAAGAGGAATCCAGATATCTTGTTTGCTGTAGGATAACTATGATGCCACTGTAATGTGGTCTTAAAAATGGATGTATTCTGGGATGCATTGAGTGAGGTATTTTCAGTAGATGGCAAAGTATTAATATCACTGTACAAGGCAGTTGTTAAACCCTTGTTTAGAACAGTGCATGCAGAGCAGAAGGTAGAGAGGGCACTGAAGAATGGAAAAACTATTTAGAAGACTAAAAACACAGCAGAAAGTCTGAGAGGATCTAATTGCTACTTATAGGGACATTTTAGGTAAATATCAGAGAGGTGAAATTAATTTGAAGGGTAATAATGGTAAAGAACAAATGGCTATAAATTGGCAGTGAATACATTTAGTCTGGAAATGAGAAAGTTTCTGGTTTCAGAAGAGTGGATGTTAGAAAGCTTTGAGGACAGAAGCAAGACATCCAAGCTGTCTGAAGGCAGGGTGCCCATGCAGCAGCGTTGCTATCCAGATTATCCTCCAAACTGGGTGATAAAATGGTGTTGGGCGACTTGTGTATTGCCCTGCCTGTGGCAGGGATATCAAGAGCTTTCATCCCTGTACAATTAAATGTGTATTTGTGGTACATTAGCCCCGTGCTTCAGGATGTTTGCTGGAATAATAGAAGGTCCAGAGAGGAAGATTCAGCTTCCTTTTGGTGCCTTTTCAACCTCTTCCATATGACCACAGTTGACACAAAGCTAGTGGTGCATCATGAAGCTGGCCAGACTTGGTGCCCTTCTGTGGCTGACAGTTATAGCAGGACATCGAAGCCAGTGTGTAGTGGCCAAACAGACCTTCTAGGTGTTTCACGGATCAAACTGGTGAGGACGGTGTTTCTTTTTATGCACTATTTGCCTTCTCCTGTTGCAGGAAGGCTGAATCCAGGCTCACGCGAGCCTTTCAAAGGCTCTTGCTGGCCTGACAACTTTGCGGTACTCCTGACTTTTGCGTTTTCCTTCCTGTTGCACGCTGTAGTTCGAGGCTTTTGCAGAACAAGCCCTAAACTCCTCAGAGGCTGAGCCTGGGGATAGGGGGTGACTTCTCTCACCGGCGGTGTATGGGGCGGTGTTCCTCGGAACCCACGGCGACTGGATGTCTGGCCGGGGTGGCCCGGGGCTGCCAGGAGCCGCACTCGATTATCCTGCCGGTGTCTGCAGGGACTCAATTAGACGGTGCAGAAGCAGTTTAATTTGAATAGTTAATTCCACCTTGCTTGCCCGCCCGCCGCAGGGGCTCGGCGCGGTACTCGGCGGGGCTCTCCGGGGCATCGGCATGGCGAGACCCCCCTCTAGCGGAAGGCCCGGGCCTCGCCGCACCCCTCGGCGGGAAGGGGAGCGGGCGGGCCGCCGCCGGGCCTGCTCGCCTTACCGGCCCTCGGCATCGTGGGGACGAAGCCCGGCGGCTCCGGGGGAGCCTTTCCTTGGTACCGCGCCGCCGCGGCTGCCGGGCCCCGGGGCGGCTGCTTGCCCGCGGGACCCCGCGGTGCTGGGCGCGCTGTGCTCCCTCCCGAGGGCGAGGGGAAACGGCTCCGCTTTTTACTTTAAGCCACTGGGAAACGGAGGTTTTGCATCTGCGTGGAGAGCAAAATCTCTCCTGTGAGGGTGCGTGGCTGTGTACATCCAGCTCGGTATCGCACTGCAGTGCTCGGTGGTGATTTGGGCTCGGCGCGTACACCGCGTACAGCCCAGCGTAGGTAATTTGCCCGCTGGATGCGTAATTAGCAAGTTCACGGTTACATTCGTTCTTCCTGCCCGCTGTTCCGGCACTGTCAAGTCTATTTATTTCTTAACACTTCTCTACTTCGGAGACAAATGATTACAGCTCGTTTTATTCCGCCTGCTCTTCCCTTCCGAACACTTATTTCCAGTTGCTAGCAACTAGTGTCCACCGCAACGCCAGGGGCACGCACGCACCAATAATCCCCGCAACGCCAAGACGGGTTCCTGCTCTGCAGCCAGCGGGCTGGGCGAGCCGGCCGAGCGAACGCGGCCCGGGAGCGCGTCCCTCCCGGCGACCGGCGGTGCGGAGCGCGGCTGCAGCGCTCCCGCCGCCGTCTCGGCCCGCCGGTCTCGGCCCGCCGCCGCCGCAGCAGATGCGCTCCCGGGGAGCGCAAGGGTTTTTCGCGCTCAGCTCCCGCTGTTCCCGGACACCGATTGCACGGCCGGCCGGCGGGCTCGGTGCCGGCCACCGCCTCGATCTGGGCCGCCTGCGCGGATCGGAGAGTGGCGAGGGGGTGGGGGGGCGCTCCCTTCCCACTCCTCCGTCTCCGTCGCACGGGCAGGAGGAGCGCGGTGTTGCACAACCCGCTTCCTTTTTCTTTCGCTTCGCTGCGCCGCGGGCAGCGGCGGCGAGTGCGCGGGGCGCTGGTCTCCACCCTGAGGAGTGGAGGGGAAGGATGGGACTGGGGCATCCCACCCGCTCCCCGCAAACTGCGGCGCCGGCACGGCCCGCTGGCTGCACGGCCCCCGCGGAGAGGGTCGCGGGGGCACCACCGGGCCTTTAACCCCGACCGACGGGGGCTGACTGATATCCGGGGGGCGGGGGGAAGAGGGGTGAATCCTCGCCGCGTCATGGGGGGTATGCAGACGGGACCGCGCATCCCGCGGGAGGCACCGGTAGCCGTGCCGGGCTATTCCCCTGCCCGCGGCGGCGGAGTGAAGGAGGCCGGGCAGGGTGGGGACGGCTGCCCTGCCCCGCCTCGGCCCGGCAGACTCGCGGCGGCGGCGCGTCCCGTTACTGGCGGCCGCTGCCCCCGGCGCGGCGGGAGCAGGTGTCCGGGGGCAGGAGCCCGGGGCAGCGCGCCGGGGGCGGGGCCGGCGGCGGGCCCCGCGGGACCGGGCGGGCGGACAGCCCGGGGGTGCGGCCGACGGCGGCGGCGGCGGACTCGGCGCGCCCGCGCCAGGAGAGAGCCGGAGCGCCCGAAAAGCCGGGAGGGGAGGGGAGGGCGGAGGGGCGGGAGGGGGGGAGGCAGGCGGGCGGGCGGCGGGCGCATGCGCTCTGGCGGGCCGTGCCATATTGGAATGAGGCAGTGAGCGGAGCGCCGGGGAGCCCGAGCCCCGGCAGCGGCGCAGGGCTGGAAAAACTCCCCGCAGGTGAGGCGGGCGGCGGCGGTGCCCGTGCGCGGGCGGAGCGGCCTCGGGCGCAACTGTTGGGGACGTTTTGCCGGCGTGGCGCGGGGCCCGAAGGGTTTTTCCGGGCTCCCGAAGTTTGGATGCGGGAAAAAGGCGGCGAGGGAGGAGGAGGAGGAGGAGAAGGAGAAGGAGGGGGTGGGGGGGGTGGGGGGAAGAGGCAGGCGGAGCGCGGCGGGGAGGCGGCGGCGGCAGCGCGGGGGGAGCGCGCCTTCGCCAGCGCCGAGGAGCGATGCGCGGGGCTGCCCGCCCGCCGCCGCCGCCGCGCAGCTGCCCGCGCGCAACTCTGCGCGCGCCCGCTAGGGGCCCGCGGCGTCCCGCGGCGCGCTCGGGCCGAAGTTGCCCTCCTGGCCGGCCTCGCGCCCGCCGGGGGTGGCGCCCGCTGGGGCTCGCGCCCGGCCCGCCCGGCCCCCGCGGGAACTTTGTGCGCGCCGCCCCGGCCGGTCCGTGCCCGCGCCCGCGGGGGGCCGAGCCCACCCAGCGCCTCTCTCTCGCCCCCCTCCCCTTCAAAATGGCGGTGGAAGGGGACCTTTAAACCCCGCTCCGCACCCCCGCCGGGCGCGGCCGTGCCCCTCTCGGCGCGGTGCGCGTCCCGCCCGGGGCAGCGGCTGGCGTCGCTCCCCGTCAAGTGGCCCGTCAGCGGGCGGCTCTTCGCCTCCCGTTCTGGATGGGTGTGGGGGGAGAGGGGCGGGCGCCGCCTCCGCGGCCGCGCCGCCGGTTCTCCCGCAGCGCCGCCGCCCGCGCTGCGGGGCCTGCGCTGCCGCGGGGCCGGGCATTGTGTGCGCGCCGCGCCCGCCGTCGCCGCCGCTCCGCACCTCCGGTGTCTCCGCGCCCGGCGGCGTTCCGGCGAGCCGGAGCCTTTGTCTCTCGGGGAGTCGGTCTGCGCTGCCCGCCGCTTCTGCACCTGAAGTCGTAAATCCGCCGCCGGTGACACTGCCCGGGCGGCCGCCGGGGATGCCCCGGGACGCCAACTTGGGGTCGGGGAGGAATCGGCGGAGGGGCAGCGGCTGCGGGAGGGCTCCCGCCCGGGTCGGGCAGCGCCCGGTGGCAGCGGGAGGGCGCGATGCCCGCGTGGGGAGGACCGTGCAAGTTTTCCGTGTGCGGCTTTTGCAAACTTGTTACCAGGGCTTTCCCCCCGCCCCCCTCCGCAGTGGAAATAATGAAAGGAGAAGAAAAACAAGGCGGGCAGTTAGCCGTGAATTTTTTACCACGTTCGCTTCTGCAGTTCTACATGGCCTTATTTATTCAGAAATAGGTTAGTGGTGCCCGTTTCGCGGTCGCACGAGAGCTTTGGTGGAACAATTATATCTACTTTAGAGAAACTTGTTGCCGTGATGAAATGGTTTTATGTGGTAACCTTTGTGTCTGACAGTTTTACCTGCTCTGACAGCAGAATTCTGGTGGGAGAGGTTTTACAGCAAAAGAAAAGGCCTACCTTGCTGTTTCTTTGCTGTTCCTTCCTTCATGGGAGCTGGCCAGGAGGTTACCATAGCAAATGTGTCTGTAAGGCAGAATTCGAGGTGCACCGTGCAAAAGTCATGCAGAAGGAATTGATAACCCATCTTATAACTTCAGAAATATCATTGCTTTGCAACTTATGGAAGGTTTATAATGTATGTGAATTGCTCACAAACGTATAAAGAGGCAAAGTTGTTCTTGCTGGAGCAGGGGCTGTGTCTTGTAGCTTCTGCAGCACTTGCCAGTGTGGAATCCTGATCTGGTTATGTGGTTGCTGTTTCAGAATAGCCAGCTTTTTGGGCAAATGTCAAGATGAAAATATATCAATTAACTGTGAAAACTGGTTTCCTGTGGGCTAGGTGCTACTGACGTGGATTTTGCAACTTAAAAAGAGTTTAAAAGCATCTATCTATCTAAAAGATCATCTATAGGAAGAAGAGTTAGCGGGCTTCCTGCCTTCAGCTCAGCCATTTCCTCTTTTACTTTTGGTTTGTGAATTGTTGCTGTGATTGAAGGATGAGAATGAAATCTTGTTCTTTGCAAAACCTATGTTAGAAGAAAAACAGGAAGATGCTTCTGGACAAGACAACAAAATAAACCCTATAGGTCTCACCCTGCTTTTGTTTGTGACTCGTACTCAAGGCTTAGCAAGGAAGTGTTGGGAGAAGGGCTTTGCTGGTGTTTGGTGTGGGTCTCTGCTGGGCAGTTACGTTGGAAGGCTTCAGTATCCTGTTATGTTAAAGCTGACAGGCACGTTCTCCACAGGAGACAGCAGTGCAAGATAGATAGCTGAGACACAGGGGCAGATCTTGGCGGTTATTGATCTGTGTGGTTTTTCCTTGCAGTTTTTTCCCCCCTCTACTATTAATTTACTGGTATTGAATTGTCTTATCTGATTCTTAAACCTGGCAAATCTCCTAAGCAATTGCTGCGTGGAGAAGGTGGGTTAAGTGTAAGATGACATGTTAATGACTGATGGAGTGTGTGTGGTGTAATCTTTATATTCTGGGAACCATTCCGCTGTCTCGTGGGGAAGATGTTAAAGAGTATCACAAAAATAGGTTTATGATACTATGTTTGGTAACACATTACAGGGGTTTTTTGTTGTTTCGTGGCAGACCAGTGACAGCTCTAGACCTTAGCCCTTTCCTCCATGCTTGCTTTTTGAATCCCCTCTATTTCTTGGTGGAAGCAACTTTAGTGCCATTACTGTGCTCCCAGTTGTGAAGTTTGGCCATGGCAAGATCATCATGCAGTGCTGCAGACACTGCTCCTGTCACTTTGTGCTGGTTTGACTTAAGTAATTGTCCTACAAGTGTTGTGCCTTAGACACATGGCAACTTAATTACATGAACACTTTGACAGTGAAATGACTTGTCATTAGATTCACTGAAGTGTCCTTTAAGCTCAGGAGAAATTGAAACCTGGGAGGTTTATAGTAAGGGGGATTTTTGGAAGAGAGCTTTGTTGCTACATTACCCTGGCAGGCAGCGTTACAGAGAGGCTTCAGGTTTGGTTTCTTGACCTTTAAGCATTTCTTTATCTTACAGATCAATCGTTGTGTTAAAACTGCATAGCCTGTGTAATTTAAAAGTGTTTTTTGGAGCGATGAAGTCTTTCTTTTGTGTTGTCCATCTGACTCATCTTGCTTGATGGTTACCAGATATTGTCTGTGGTCTTTGCTTTGAGCATCAGTGTTACTGCTCGTAGTGGGTTTGACTTTGTGCTGGTTTCCTTCTGCTTTTGAGCAGTGGCTGTCAGTTTTTAGGTCATAGGTTTAAAGTTGAGGTGGGTGTTGATAATTTATAAAGATTTTGTTGATTTTTTTTGTGTTGTTGTTTGGCTGGTTTTCCTCTTTCGAAGACCAGTTTCTTACTTAAAAAGTCGGGGGATAAAGTAAGGAGGTGGGACTTGATGTTTTTGTTGTTGTTGTTTTGTTTTGATTCAAATGCTTGCTGAAATTGTCCTGAAGGCAAACAGGGTATAAGCATCAAGATCCTGAAAGGGAGATTTAGCAGTTTGTCTTCTTGAAGTTTACCAAAACTTGAAAATGAAAGTAAATTTTTATGTTATTTATTTATTTCTATTTTATAAAAAGTTATGTCACCAATATTATGATATTTTTAATGTACTAATATGTTTTTGCTAACTTTAACCCTTAATTCTTTCCACTTCTTGGTTTTCTTTCTATTGTTAAAGAAAGAAGTATCAAAATGTCCCTTATTCTTCATTGGATTTTAAAATGTTTTTTCTTTAGGGTATAGGATATACTTTTTTCTAAAAATTAAGACTGAGCACATACACGTTTTGTATTCACACTGTATCCACGTAGATTTTTTCATTATTGTTGTTGGTATTATGCCAGTTGATTTTTTCATCCTTATGATTATTGTTGTTGTTACTATGCTCCTATCTTATGGCTGAGCTTATATCCTCTAAGTGCACATAGCAAAGGCTGGTCTGTAGAATTGAACCATTACAACATGAATTCTTCTCTGTGTTCTTAATAGGGCATCTCTGGGGAATCACTTGTTTGAATATGTTAAATGTTCCCTGATAGGAAAAGAGGTGTGAGCTTAGGCTGGAACAAGATATTCTGCATATTAGTTGGGACTCTCTGTGTCTTTGGTAAATAGTGTATTTTAACCAATGCAAACCTGCATAGTAGTTACAGAATCCTAGATGAATGCTTTACAAAACCTTGGAAAATGGGATGTTGTAAGTCTTAGGGGTAGCTTTCTGCTTTGTTTGTTTCAGTAGTATTGGATTATCACCTACAGACACCACTGAGGAGCCTTTTGCTAGGAACTCTGCAAATAAGCAAGGCCTGGGAGCCACAGGACTGAAGAAACTCTGGTCCCAAAGTCTCTTTCTTCCTCTGTCACCCCATCCTCTTTTTCCCTTTTTGGCTCTTCTGGATTTTCTGTGATAGCTGCCTTGGTCTTTCTTTCAGTGGAGGCAGGGATGTTTAGATTTATTTTCCTTGTAAAGCCAAGCATCCTCGTACAACACTTAATATCAATGAGACCCCCTGCCTCTCTGTCATGTTTTGCTGACTGGTTTTGATGAAGATGCAGAAAACTCTGCACATGCAGTTGTTTCAAATTAAACAAATGAGCCTTGTTTCCTAAGAAAACAAAGTAAGCAATAATGTTACAAAGTGAACTTAAGAGGATTTCATCAAGGTTTGTGGTAGAATACCCATTCCTTCTGTAGGAGCCTGACTCTAGTACCAGGATGTCTGCTCTTTCAAGCTACCCTTTAGTAAGACAGAACAGTCTTAAATGACACTACTTTTTGCTGCACGGATTACTTCTTGTAAACAATGTTCAAAGAGGAATTTTGCCTTCACTTAAAGTAGGTGAGTGCCGTGTGTGTTTTGTTTTGGCTTTTTTTCACCCATTCTTACTTAGCAGGTGAACTGATTGCAAATGCTTACTTACAGTTCCGGTGAGGTGCTCATTACAGAGGTAATTATAACAATTTCTTCAGATTATTTGGGCATCTAAAATGTGATTATTGTCTCTAGATTCACCCTGAGCAGCAGCTTTCTGGTTTCCAAGGTCATTGTTTATATTGCTGTGGCACTTCATTTACACTGGTTTATTTGCTGTTACACTTGAGGACACTCTTGCTCACTTCAGAAATGATCTCTTTCTTCAAACAGATGACTTGAGAAGGAGACTAGTGGAATTTGATGTTATCTACGAATGATGCAGATGTGAAACCAGCTTTGAGATTCTCAGAGCCATGGAGGAGAGAGGGAAAAGATTAATCTTGGATTTTATTTTTTTTCTTTAAGAGTAAACTACAGGATTCTGCCACCTTCTCTCCCATTTTGTCTGATTTGAGTTGAGGGCTCTCAGTGCATCTCAAGAGGTCCTCTGCCTTGCAGAACTGGGTCACTGGTTGAAAGTAATGGTGGTGGTTGGGAACCCTGCAAGATTTTTCTGTTTGTCACTTAATCTTTTTCAAGGATCTAAGGGACTGGAGCAATGATATTGAAGTAGATATCAAGTGGATTGGAGAAGATTAATTCCGTCTTGATGTATTTAAGAGGCTGTAGTCTCTGTTCTTCTGGGGATGGGTGAGAGAAAGCCATAAATAGCACCTTCAGATTTGTCATTGTTTTCAGAAGAAACTGATCAAGCCAGGAAGTGAAGGCACTTCCCCTCTAATGCTGGGTGCACATTTATTATACATGGCTTTGTAAGTTCTGGGGGTGTCTTGCCTCTCTGTACTGGAGTAAGTGATGCCCTGACATTGCTTATCTCTTTCTTGGTTTCTTGACCTGTGAAAATACATATAAATGGAAGATTTTCAGTTTTATTTAGAATATTTTTTCTTTCTGTAACTTGACTGTTACAAATACATTAGGATACAGCTTCTCAGGAGCTGTAGTAATGTGCACGTTTGCTGCTTGAGTGTGCTCTTTGCTCTGTGCAAGGAGGGCATGGCCTGTGGTTTAAAAAAGTATTTACTTGTTTTGAACTCTTAAAAATATTTTAATTCTATGGACTGTGAAGCTCCTTTATACTGCAAAGCCTTGTCTGAAACTAGGGTGGGTTTTTTTGTATCTTTCTCTCTTGTTAAAGCATTTTTTGTTGGCCTCAGTACCCATTAACATAGGTCCCAGAAGGAGAACGTGGTGCTGAAATGCTGTGGTGTTCCTAAGCAGAACTGAGAAATACCATTGCAGCCTAACAGGTGCATGTATTACATCCACAGGCTTCAGACTTTCCAAATATATTGGTATTTGGTTTTTCCTAATGTTGAGTTCAAAATATGCCCCCATTCACGTGTGAGCACTGAACTGTTCAAGGGGTGTTTTAGCACAAATGGCAAGATCTCTGCAACAAAATTCTTCAAGAAATGTCTGGGTAGGAAATGCCTAGCAAACAGGCAGAGGGGAAACACAGGGTGCTTTCTTGCAGAACTCACATAATGCATATCCTAAAAGAGAAATTATTGAGGAAGGCAGTGGTTCCTTGCAGGATTAACTCTGCTCATTGCTCTTTAAAGTGTTACCAGGAGGGTTAAACTAATGGCCCCAAGAAATAATGAAAGTGCAGGATCAGTCAGAAGTGTTACATATATAGCACTAATTGGCCAGTTGAACTGAACTAATCAACTCCTTTCAAACAAATGGGTACCGGCATATGAAAATCTTCCCCTCTTTCAGTGAAATTTTTTCTCCTTTATTTGCAAAATAAAATCTGATCAAGTTATCAGTAAGGCTTTGTTTAGTCCAGCAGCCAAGAGCAGAAGTCTTCTTTTTAAAGTGATTATGTTATGTCTTAAGTTATTTGTTAGATTTTTTTAATAGATTGGTGGGGGATCAAGGGTGGAGGAACTGAAGATTGAATTCCCATTGCTGTTGTGATTGGATCTTACTTCACTCTCTAGCAAATGTAAGCATGTATATTGTCATTCCTCCTAATGAAAACCAGTGTATTTAAGGAGGTGGCTTGGCTTAGTACATGAATGCTGAGTTTATTGTGATAATAAGCCAGTTCTAGATAATTCTACCTTGGCTGCAAGTGCATAGGGAGTGTGTCCAACAGTTGGTTCGTGTGTTTTTAATTTTTCAACTAGTTCAGCTTGTGTAATTAAGTGTTACTGACTGGAAACTGAGAAATCAGGGAAGATGGCCTCTTCTTCTTCCAATCAGGGTATAAAAATAAGACAGGAGCGTAGTAGCTGGAAGGACAAAGTGACAAGAAAAAAAAATCAGCTTCCATAATTGTAGGTAATATTACTTGGTTTAAGTCTATGTACATGCTAAATAGAAAACCAAAATACTATTTTCTTTTTATCTGCTTTCTCTGTACGTGATTTCAAGGTAGGAATATTACTTAGATAAGTAAAATTAAAATGCATTTTTTATTTCTAATTGGAGTCCAATTTCCATCTAAAAGCATCTTGATGTAAATTATGATTCTTACGATTATCCAGTTAAAAATACAGAAATTACCTTTTTATAGTAAAGCTGAGGGGTTTATTTAAATATTCAGGTTTAATCTTTCATTTATACTTTGTTTCTAAGCCATGGTTGGATCTTACTGGGAACTATTTTTAGGTTACTGAGAAATTTCAGTATTACATAGTTTAATACTTTTACTTAAACAAATTTAAATAAACACTCTTGTGCTGTTATGTAGGTTGCACCATCAAAATACGCTTTGTCAGTTGATAATTCTTACATGCAAATATGAGTGGTAGATAATATAATAACATGGTATAAGTACTGCCTATCAGCTGGCAGAGACACCTTCATGGAAAAAAAGCAGCACTGATGTTTCTACATAGGTCTCTTTTCAGAAGGCAGGGTTATAGTGACTACAGTGGTCCAGCTGGGAGAGTCTCTGAAACAAGCAGTGTATTCTGGGTTTCCAAGACTAATAGAGAATTAATTCTTTATTACCTACTTGAAAAGGAGAAATCTGTCTTGCCACTATGCAAAAACTTGATTTCTGACAAACAACATGGCAAAATCCACTTAATTACATAAAACTGACCCTACTGAATTCCTACCTTAGTCGTGGGGTTTGAAAGAAAAATACCATTGTGATAGCTGCTGGAGGTGGCTGAGAACTTTCCCTGCCTTGCTGGAAGAGGAGCTTCAGGTCTAGCTTACCTTGTGCTGAGCACAAACATTGCCATCAGTTCTCAGACCAGGATACCTGGTCCCCTGTGTCACTTCTGACACCTGAAATGAGGGTAAGAAACAGAGAAGTAGAGCAGGATCCTACTTGCAGCAGTGATGCAGCTGTGCTGGCTGTGTAGAACCCAGTGCTTTGACCTGCTCTGTGTCAGTGTGTCTGATCCTTTCTGAATCCACAGCTTCCTGTGGTTATGGGACTGTAGTTATATGATGTGCAGTGAAAAAGGTGCTTCAGTTTGTGTTTTCTGGTTCTTGTGGTAGAAGAAATAGTGAATAACCTTTCCTTATTCTTCTTTTTTTCATACCAGTTTTGATTTTACACATCACTCCTGTACTCTTCCATAGTTGTACTGTTCAGCTAAAAGAAGGAACCAGGTTTATTGTACAGAAAACACTGAAGCCTGTCCACAGCTTGTGTTTGTGTGTGTGCAGTGCTGGACAGGGCAGGACTGCTCTTTCTGGCTGTGGGTGTTTCCTAACTTTGCTGTCAAGCTGAATTATGTGTCCAGATCAGTAGAGAAGTGTATCAAGCCTCTAATCTTCTTTGGAACCTTTTTGTGCATCTTCCAGTCTTGCCATGGCTGCTTGACACCAGCACCACACGCTGTCTCAAGGTGCTCTGAATTTCCAGAGTTGCAGCACAGTGTTTTGTTTTCTCCATTCCTCAGGGCTCTTAATGAGTATGGAATTGATGCTGCAGGAGAATTACTCATAACAAGTTTCAAAATACTGAGTTGCAGTAGCTAATTTAGATCTTATTGTGTAGGTGAGGTTATTTCTTTTTCTTTGTTTTATTATTCTTCCTTAATTTAATCTTCTATTATCCTTCTGTAGTTCTTAGCAAACATTTATTTTTCAGCTCTTAAATAGTTCTGTATTTGTCATAAAACTTTGCAGCTATTTCATGTTTTTGTGCTTCTCTTCAAAAGCAGGACTCAGTACAGACTCATTACTCCTCCTCGTACTGTGAAAAATTACTTTTTATTTATCTCATTACTTCCTGTGTTTATAATCAACCTTTAATTATGAGATTATCAACCAGAAAATGCTCCAAAATGGCTCAAGTCTCTGTGCACAATAGTAGATCCAAGAAGGATGGTACTGTAGCTGTGGACACTGAGCTTGCAAGATGTTTGCTTTTCTTAACTTGTTTTGAAGACACTGAATGGGAATGAAAGGTGCTCAGAGCTTCCCACAGTGGAACCCTGAACAACGTGCACTGATCTGGTGGATATTCTTTTTTCTGTGTCAAGTAGGTGTTTCTGTACCCAGGTGAGAGGCAGAGGGCATGGGAAGCTGCATGCTGGGAGCTGAGGGGAGATGGGCAGGAGATGCTTTGGGTTCATGTGGCCATAACTTCTGTCATTGTTGCCTTTGGACATTCGTGCTGGTATTTTGCTAGGGAAAGGGGGAAGAAATTTAATCCTTATAGCAATCCAATCCTTATATTGAAAAAATATTTCCATATCCAAAAAGACTCCTAAACTGGCAAATTTTAGCACTTACAGTTCTTTTTTAACATAAGAAAAGTGTTAATTTTGATGGAGAATGTATGAACTAGAAATGCTGACACCACTTAGGTAGTCCTGTTAGTTTTTGACCACCCTCTCACCTGAGGTGACTGTTAAGCTTATTTTTGGCATAAATACCCAGGTTGTGTCACAACCTTAATAAAACTCTTATTTCTTGATAAGTTGTTTGATGGACTAACTTCATTAAATCATGAAACCTCATGAAATGAAGTAATATTTCACTGGATCTCCTGTGAAGCATGTGGGATGGAATTCAACATGGATATTTTAAACATTTTTAAAAATTGGTATTTTGCAAAATTCAGTTACATTAGGTATGTCTTCCAGGCTTCCCTGCTGCTACCAAGCCCGTGTGATGTGTTGTGAATAGATCACTGGCTACTTCAGTTTGGCAAATGGCAAAATGAACATCCCTGGTCTAGAGAAAGTGATTTAATTTTGCTTTTAATGAGTATTTTTCTGTTAGCCCTTTGAAAAACCGATTTGTTTTTCTCTGTACCTCAGCAGTTTTCTGTTCATTTTGTGCCCATTCACTTCTTCTGGGTGTGCCCAGCCCTGATACAGCAGGACAAGCTTTTAATCTTGTGTGCTTAGAAGACTGTTTCTGTAACTGCTAGGGCTAATGAAGTACCTCACAAGAATTAAGTTTAGATACTGCAGAGGTGTTGACCTTAGCTTTGGAAAGCTTTTAGGGAGTGTTTTTTTTCTAGGCTGGCTCTTTATGTATTTGCTTTGCATAGACATCTGATAATTCATTTTTTTTTTTACATTCTTGTTACTCCTCGAAGTGATCATGGCAGTGCTTGTCTGTGCAATTTCTGGTTGCAGCTGAGGCAGCACTTAAGTGTGAGATGGTGTAATTTACATCCAAGGCTGCACTTTCCACTTAATGTTTTGCTAGCAACTCCGTATCTGTGCAGAGCAAATCAAAGCAGACTTGGGCTGTCAGCAGAGATGTTTCTTAAACACAACTCAGCAAACGGTTTTCTTTTCCATTTAATCAAGAGTACATTTCAAATTGAATCTCACAGCAGAAGCACATGATTATAATACATACAGGTATTTCTAGTGGTTTGGCCTTTGAAAAACTTCCTTGGGCCTACCATTACACACAGAATACTGACACAGGGCAAGAAAATCTGGGAGGCTTCATAAGGTTATCGTTTTCAGGATGAGTATTTGTCAGTTTTTCTGAGGCACTCTTTCTGTGCTGTAACATTCCTGCTGTAAAATTACAATTTAATAGTTAAAACTATTGATTCAAAAGTTGAGATGGAAATGGTATAGAAGAGTGTTATCTCTCTTTGGTATTTTTGTATCAATGGAAATAAGGTTGCATGTGCCAGCAGAGTGATGCTTGAAAAAATAGCCTCTGAGCTTTGCAGGGATGGGGCTGCAAAAGCAATGCCCTGGAAAAAAATGTATGAATTTGAAAACTCTTTTTACAACAGTGTAAATATGCTCGTGTTGTCAGGTTCAAGCTTTGAAATTGTACTCCTAAAAATAGAGGAATCTTTTTCAGTTGTGCTCTGTCTTTTGAGCCCTAGGGCGTAAGTCTTGTTTTTCTCTCTGTATGATCAGAACCACCTTAAAATGAGAACAGATTTTCATGTGTTTTTACCACTCCTGATTCTGGGGTAGTAAGAAGACCATCACTTACTGTGGACTTTTCACTAAGTCTCAGTGCTATCAGTGTTCTTAGACCTTCAGGCCTGTTAACATTCTTGTGATTTGAAATCTGTATCATTGAAAGTAGTTAGTTTTTTGTGGGTTTTTCTTGTTTTTTCTTTTAAGCTTTCAGTACTTCTTAGGGGGAGGAGTGGGAAGGAAGCATATCAATTAATGAGCAATAACAAAAAGAAACCCCATACTTTTTTGGTGTTCCTTGAGGAAGAGAGACAACTCCATGATTTATTTAGCTCCTAATACTCTAATTCCATTTTGGAGGAGAAAATACAGGGGAAAGCTGTGTTTTGCCAACATAGTTTGTATGTGCCAAGAGTGGTAGAGTTTTGGTGGTGACTCAAATGGAGCTTTAGCAAGTTAAAACAGCACTGCACTGAGTAACCCAGAAACTGTTCATGAGCTACAGTGAAAATAGGTGGCTGTGTCTCCCTGTCAGAAGGTTTGAAGATCATGGTTGGTTGAAGATGTTCCAAGATCAAATGTGCAACTTTTGAGGATTATTTATGTTGAAGCCTGAAGTCTCTCAGGATTAATCAGTCCACTAAAACATATACTGCCTTCCCAGCCAGGACAGTGTGGTTTTTTTTCTTGGTTTTCTAGACTTAAAATGCCACATATAAAAGCCTTGTTGTTCTGAAATGTGTTTTTCAGCCTGTTTTGAAATTTAGCTTAGGCACTTTAGAGAAAAGGCTCAGGTGCTGCTTTAACACCCCAAGTGTATTAAGTAATCCAGTAATCCAGAGAAAGGTGCAAAGTGGCCTTATGTCTGTGCTTTTAGCCTCTTTATTGTTGCTGCTTGGATTTGATGTTAAGAGACGAGGTGGCAGTGGGACTGAAGTAGTGATCAAATTCTGCACAGTAAATGAGGATAGGACAAAAAGGATTTCCTTTTCACTTGTGAAAAGTTCAAGTGTCATCAGGCAGTCAGGAGCATGTCTTAGTGTTACAGGGGCTGTGTACTGAAGCCAGTTTGTGAGGTTTGTTGGATCTTAGAGGTAGAACAAAGAACATGTTATCATACCCAAATTTGCAATTAAAAATAGACTGTAAATGGGTGTGTCCTTCAATGATCTACTGGTTGAACAGAACTTTTCTGAGCCTCATGATGGAAGTCAGAACAATGATATTTCTGGGATCACTTCATATACAGGGGGGAATGTTTTTAGTTATTACAATGTCCTTCCTTTTGATATGCATTTATTTCCATTCAAAACATATTTGCTAATCTGAACTGGAATGTTTTAAAAACACAATGTGAATTAAAACTTGGAAAGCAGTGGGAGACCTTAGGCCTCTGCAGTGAAAGAATTGAACCCTAACATCCACAGCCTTTTATGAATAAAGTTAGCCTTCTATAGATAAAAGGAAATTCAATTACAAAGCAAGAAGGAGGGTGAAGGGCTGTAATTAAATCACACAATCCTAAAAACAACATGAACAGTGCTTTTTCATGTTATATACTTAAAGTAGTCTGCTTTGTGTGTTTAGTTGCTATTGCTTAAGATTATTGATTTAATTTCCTAGGGGAAACATTTTTTGAGAGGTTGAGAAAAGGATGACCTCAGTTGGTGTAACTGGCAGTGTAATTTCACACAAGCATTGTACTTAGGGGCAGCTTAGTGCAGAATTTTCCGTTATGGTTTGCTAATCTTTCTTTAAAAAAAAAAAAAAAAAAGGAAAAAATGAAGTGCTGCTTCTGCTTTTTCCTCACACTAATGGCAGTTGTCCTGCCAGACAGAGGATAAGTGCTTCAGAGAGCAGGAGAAACTCAAGGCAGCAATGGGACAGCTTTGTCTCTCCTGTTATATCTACACCAGTGGTCACTTCCCAGAGTTTAAAGTTTGGGCCCAGACTCTCAAAGAGTTTGTATAGTCCAGTACCCACTGAATCAATCAATCAATCAGTGTTGGTGCTTACAACCTTTGGCAATGTGCCAAGAGGGCTGAAGATTTGGATTTCACAAACATGGATGGTTTCTGATTTGATGGAGAGAAGGAAGCTGTGGGGAAGGGAAGGTGAGAGGGAGCTGGCAAAAGAAAAATTAGGTATATTGTATAGAGACCAGGATTGAACATGAACTTGTCAGTCCAGATGATTCAGGATGTGTTTTGAATGCTCTTCTTTTAAACTCTTTATACCATTCAAAACCTCATCTCTTTTGCAATGCTTTGGAGTTAATATTACCATTTCCTTGTCTTACTTAATACTTAAAACTGATAGTTTGATAAAATATTAGTACCAATAATTTATGTGTTATTTCGTGCAAAAAAATTCTCTTTGAGGGAAATACTTTGAGTTACTGTAAAGAAGGAGTACCACTTTCTTGTAGTTGATGTACATATCTCATTCTCTGCTCAAACATTGTGTGCAAGTTTCTAGAGAAAATTGCTGCTAATTGGAGTGAACTTATTAAAAAAAAAACCAAAACATCATTTCAGTTTCATAAGGAGCTTTTTTTTTTTTTTTTGTCAAAGGACATTCTTCCTATGTTTGATCTTTTACCAGGAATACCTGATTCCCTGCTTGCCTGCTTTTGTAAAAATAATTTGTGCTGTCAGTTTAATTCCTTTGTTAAAATTAATAATTATAAAATACACAGTTAGAAACTAAAAGCAGCTATGCTTTTCAGCTGGAGAAAGCAAGTGTGTTAATCACACTGCTAGATCTTGGGATCAGATTGCAACCAGTTCATTTGCATTTTGAATACATAAGAAAGGCATAATCCTTTCTGAAAAAGTCACTGAAAAACCTGTTTCAGCAAGAGATGAGCATGCTTATTTTCTCCTGCTCTAGGAGGGAATACAAGTGGGTGAACCTATACTTGTTATTAGTATTTTCCATTAATTGCAATAGTTGTATGTTACTTGGATCCTTCCCAGAGGACATGTTTCCTGGCTGCCCATGTCAAAGAGGGAAGTCACAGCCTTCAGTTTGAAACTGGTATTTTCCAGACATCTGTCTTGCAGTTAAAGCTTCAAATGTTTCACAGTGGCTTTTAAATGACTTGTGACTCTGCAGACCTTTGAGGAACTTTATCTACAATGGGTTAGATAATTTGCTTTTGGCAGCATGATAGTATTGCTGGGGAATGGAGCTTGGGGTAGGGGGAAGAGAAGCTTCTAAATACAAATATAGTACAAACTTTCCCTGAGTTTTTAGCAAGTCATGTGTAATGCTGAGTGCTGAAAATCATTGGATCATTGTAATAGCTTGGGACGTTGCTACAGTGCTTGGTACAAATGTGTTCTAGGTGGTTTTGGTGTTTCCTTATACAACAAGTTGAAGGGCTTAATAGTTTCCATATGCTGCAGGTGCTGAAGAAGTATAGGGAATGACCTACAGAACAGATTGAATGTAAGGCAGTTGTACATACTCACCAGTGACTCTCAGTTCCCCCACAACAGAAATTTGCCTTTTTTACCATTGCCACTTGTAGAAGAGTGACAGATTTTCATCAAAAAAACCCTAAAGCACCAACACTCTTGTCTCACCTTTCATGCATATGGGTAGCTTCCCACTTTTGACAGTGGGTTATTAACCCTGAAGGTTAATGATTATTGCCACTACAGTTTTGGGGATATACTTCTGCCAACACTTGCTTTCAGCAGTTGTTTTGGTTTTTTCTTAATCATTAAGAGTTTTCTGTAATGAATCATGCATGTGTGTGTTTGCAGGCAGCACATGGACATGTGAGATGACTCTGGTAATTGAGTTAGTCATAAAATATCTTTACCAACAGGCTGAAATATTTCATACACTACAAATAGGAACTTATGCAGGGTCCCCAAGTGTGTAAATTGCTCTTTATCTCTTGTCTAAAGCTTGCTTCAGAGGAGCAAGTGGAAGTTACTTATTGGAAAGTAGGCCTAGTTTTAGTTCATCCACCTGAAAAACTTGAGGAAGGATTGTCTGTGATATGAAAAATTGTTTTAAAGGTTATAAACTGCAAAGCCATTGCTTTAGCTCTGCTGCAGATCTGCTAATAAAGAGTTGATCTTTATGACTTCTTATACTGTTTCCTTCAATAACCAATCAACTGTAAACCAATACATTTTAGCAAGATTATTGTAACTTAAACTTTTCTGCATTTTATTCCCACATCAGTCAATAAGGCTTATATGTGGCTGTTCTTTAACCTGATTTTATCTAAATAATACACTTTTAAACATGGTTTTCAACCTAAAAAGATATTTTTGACAGTCCTCTGTAGGAAGTTTCAATGCTAACTAACATTCTATGGTAATTTCTCATTATATATTTGTTAGCTTTTATTTAAAAAGCAGAGTTAGTTTAGGCTAAAACTTTTGCCATCAATGTAAGCACTAAAATCTTGCTAGGTAGGTAAAATTTAGCACTGGAAAAATAATCTTTTTTTTTCCTTTTTTCTTTTTTTATTGTCTTACCACCCTCTCCCCTGCAAAATGACAAAGCCTTTGCAGACTTTACATAAATAAAGTTTGAAACCATTTGTAATAATGGTAACAAAAATAACACAAAGTTTTCAATAACATTAGTTCAGAGCTGTAGCAGATAAGAGGTGTAACGTGCCTTCTGGGTTTTTGTGGATTGCCTATCAGGTTTTAAAACCTGAAATGGAATATTGTGTTAGTCTAGAAGCAAGATCTTATCTGCCCAAATACAAGAACCCCTTAAAAATTATACAGAGAGGCATGAGGAAAATTAGAACTTTTATGTTTGCTCATTCATGCTATCAGTACGCTTTGGGGCAACAGATGAAGAGTGTTAGAGTGAATATAGTGGCTGGAAGAAATATTTTGACTCTTGATCAGAGAAGGGGGAGGACTAGGGCATGGAAGGACCCCAGTGGTACCTCTGCTGGTCAGGGTTGTGTGCAAATGAGAAGACCTGGGATGGAGTGGCTGTGGCTTAATGTACATGTAATGCACAAAGTGTGAAGACGCATTGTTGTTACCTGCCAGCTCTTTGGTGCTTGAAGATCTTTCACAGCAGTCTTCTCCTGGTGAGAACAAAACCCAAAAAGGTTAAAAGTTCTTGGGTTTGGCTGTTGCAGCTTTTCAGTCATAGCTATATGTAATAGCTGCCAACATATTTGCCTCTTTATTAAAGCAGAAAGAGAGCATATCTGCTTTTTATTTGTGCCAGTTACACCTGGTTTCTGGCCAATATGAAGAATGCAACAAGCACACGTGGGCTGGTGTTACTGCCTCGTGGTACCTGCCTTACTTCATATTTGGCCATTTTACAGACATCACATCAATGGCTTTTGACCTTCCAGCTTGAGCTGCGCTCAGGCAGCCTGGAGCTTCTTCACAGGCGATGATTTCTCTCTATCAAAACTGGTTTAGTAAAAGGTTTCCTCTCACTCCTTATCTCTGCTCACCCTTGCTTACCGTGTAGCAGCAGGGGGTATTCTTAACCTGCATTCAGTGTACCTGAGAGGTACTTCTGCTGATCAAACTGTGGTCCAGTTCCTAGGTGAGCTTTAATGTCCTGCAAATCCCTTGAGGCATTCAGCTTTCTCAACAGAAACCTCTCAGGCGGCCTTGCCAGCTACTTGACCATGCCTGATAATTACAGTGCAGAAACTTCCATGCTGTGCAAAATTTCTGTCTTCCCTTTACTTGATTACAGTTTCTCCCAAACCATGAGGTTTCCTGTTCTGGTGGCTTCTGATTCTCCTTCTAAATTTATATCATCATTTTTCTGATGTTGTTGTTAATATGTATGTAAAAAGCTGAAAGATACTTCACTGGGAATATGAAAACCTAGTTATTAGGTCTTGTTTAATCTGATATGTAAAGTAAAGCTGTTGATAAATATGTTTTAGTAATTTAATAAACATTTAGTAATTTAATAAACATTTTAAAGTTTATCACTTAATATATTTTAATAACTGAGATGGCAGTCAGAACTTGCTGTTGCAGTAAGTGCTCCCAGGAGGTGATATAGAAAAAAGTGGTTAGAAATTTTGAATAAGGAAGGTGTGGTGTGAATTACAACAGTGGGCTTTCTAAGAAGTGCTGACATGTTGTGCATTCTTTAAGCTGCAGTGCAGTCTGATTGTTTGGCCAATCCAAGATCTGCAATTCCTCTAAGTTTTGATTAAATTTGATTTCCTGTGTGGCATTACATCATGCTGCTGGGCTTCTCTTGCAAGGTCTCCTTCACTCTGTGCAGAAGTGGCCCATGTGGTTATGGGAGTATGCCCTGTGGATGAAGATGATTTTAAAATTAATTTAATCTTTCAGCTTTCCTGCTTAAAAAATTACCTTTATTATTGTCACTTTGCAATAATTTTATTTAGTAAAAGTTGGCCCTGCAAATTAGAGGAGTGTTATACAGCAACATCACTTCAGGTAGTAGCACTGAAGTCCCACAGAACCTTGCACACCTGAGCTGAGTCCTCTTTTCTCTGTTTGCCTTAGAAAGAAGAGGCTGTTGTGAAATACAAGCACAATACAAACCAGCAGTAGGCACCTGTCCTCTCCTGGGGTATCTGATACAAGTTGTTCAGCTGTTTACAATAATAGTCTTGAGTCTCTGGTAGGTAGAAATCCAATGTGAAGACTCCAGTTGTACCCGGGGCATTACCCAGCTCTGCCACTACATGATTTGACTTTCCCAGTTTGCCAATGCACGGGGTTAGAGTCACTTCAATTGGGAAGCTCAGGAAGCTGCCAGATGTTGTTTTGCTGTCTGCAAACAACACTCCCATATTAAGTCTTTAGCGTGGTGCATCAGAGAAGAAAAACTACATGCTGTAAAAGCAGGAGGTTATTTTCAGCTTTACTATTTCAAACAGAAGATCTGGAGTGGGAGCCTGGAATCCCATATTGCTACAACAGTGAAGTGGCAGTGAAGAGTAAACCCAGTTTCTTATTTCCTCTAAACAACTCCCCGAAAGCATTTCATTTCTTTAGTTTTTCTTTAGGTACTGATAGTGGATTAATTCAGTTGTATTCTAAATTGATAAGCACTTGTGGCATTTAACTTAACTCCTACCTTCTTTATTCCTGTTGCATTTATTGTCATTTACATCAGTGCTGCTATAAATTGTGGAAACTAATTTTCTGTGTCCTCTGCCCGCAGTCTCTTGAAGGCAAACAACTACAGGCTGTGCTATAGTTATGACTAAAATCACAACAGAAGGGATTTTTTCTTTTTGTTTTGTTTTGGGGTTTTTTGTTTTTGTTTTTTGGTAGGTAACTTTAAGATCAGGAAGATCTTTCTAAAAGAATCTGTCATTTATATACCTTCTGGGTAGTTATGAATTCTTGGTAGTAGATGTTAATGATGTGATATCTCTGTCTTAACTGACTGTAAAAGCATCAGCTTTGAAAAAATTAACTTGGGATTTTATATTATAAGAAAACATACTGAAGGCAGACTGTGTGTGGTTTTAGTCAAATGGGGAGCATGGCCAATATTGTGCAGTTCTGCTAAGCTAATCTGAGTTGTCTGTGTTCAGTGACAACTAAAACTAGAACTCATTACACATTTAGTAATTTGAATTAAAAGAACGAGAAGATTTGATGTCTGCAGAGCAGTTCTGTGGCAGTGCTGGATGGAACCACCTGACTGCTCTTCATCATCCTCTGAAAGGCACTCATCTGCAGGCTGCTCAGGCATTGCTGGCTTTAGACGTGTGGCACTGCCTCTGCTTGCTCAGTTTTATTTGTGTTTGTGGTAACAAAAATAAATGTGTCTCTGGAGCGGGAAGGTCAGGTAACTTAAGAGCAGCTCTGAATTTTAACTTGCAGTCTCGAGCAGCATTAAGTACTACACTGTGTGGTTTCATTTTCTTTTTTTTAGAGGAGAGCAGTGCTCTGAAAGCAGCACACTGCAGGAAAGATGGACCATGGCACTGCCATCTCTGAGCTGGGCTGCAGGTAGCAGGCAGCTGTTGCCTTGCTGCTCTCTAGAGGCAGCAGTCTGTCTCGATATGCTGAGCAATAGGAGACCCTTGAACTCAGCCCTGCAGATCTGTTCTGCTGCCTAACTTGAAACCCAGGAGAAACAAACAGTCCACGTTCCAAACCAGATCTAGCGTTGTAAACCAAAGGCAAAGTGAGTAAGCCTCAATTCAAATGAAAAAGCAGTTAAAGAAATGTTAGGTAAGACCTACAAAACCACTTTTTTGTGTATCCTGAGCCATCAGTGACATGAGCAGGCTGAAGAACTTTCCCAGGTTGAGCATTTGGTGCTGTTTGTGCCAGGAGCTGGGAGGCAGGCAGGCAGGCTGGCTGTGGCTGCAGCCTGGCCTCACAAATTCAGAGCACTGATCACTGGGTCTGTGTCTGTGCAATTGTTTATCAAGGGTTTTTTTTTGCTTAGCTGCAGCAGAAGAGTCACAGGTGATGATTAAAGGCCGATGGCATTCCCCAGGTGGGGGCTTAGTGCTATGGCAGTCCTGTCATGGTGGATCTGGCATCTTTGGCATAGAATAAACCATGTTTTCAGGTTAAAGCACATAGATTTTTCTTTTTCTGAATAGTAAGCTCAACGGATCTTGTCCAGCTGACTGCATCATGCAGAAGTGATGTCCAAAGCTTTTGATTGGTCTAGATAAAGTGTTACTTCCCATTTTGTTCAGCAAATGCTAAAAGGAGAAAGGAAGATATCCACTGAGCCTAAATGTAAAAAGTAAGACTCAGAATTAACTTTTTTTTTTTTCATCGCAATAAAACTTTAGAGGATAGGGGCTCTGTTCCTGACAGTGACTGATGAATGTGGCTCCGAGTCTAAACTGTGAACTAGTTCTTGTATTGATTAAAATGTATTTATGTACCTTGCTGAGGGAGAAGGGAAAGTTTGTTCTGGTGAGCTCAGATGCATTTTCATATGATGCTACTATATGAAGGAAACAACTGGTTTTAGTATATATTGTTTTCAGTTTGTATTCCTGATCCATGGCAAATGAAGCTATGGTACCTTTAGAAGCAGCTAAGGTTAAGATTTTCATTTAACACAAGAAGTTGAAGTGTGTTTCTTCTCTTAACAGTTTTTTTTCCCTTGGAACCAGCATAGTTACTGTTGGATAGAAGTTCACTTGATTTTCGGAGGTACCAGACTGTGCTATAGTGTAAACACAGCTGCTGTGGAGTAAAATAGCTTCAGTCTTCTCTAAAGTATACAAGTTCAGTGTTAGTGCAATAATAGATGCTTATGTTATTAACTGTTAGTCTGCCTGTCAGCTTTCTTGGCAAACTAAACTGCTGAAGTACACCATATGCCTGGCCCACCATTAAGTGATAAAGGATGCTCGTGGAGAGTGCTGCTGTAGCTCACTCAGGAAAACTTACATCTTCTGGTCACTCAAAGGAAGGATTAGAGGGATTTCTTCCTCAGTTTGTAATACTGAAAGAATAAGTGCAATTATGTGCAAGCTATGTTATTTATACTGTTAATTTAGTATAGATAACATACCTGAATGTTGGTTACACTTTAAATGCCATCATAGATAATGACCTCTGGTGTCCTGAATGGGAAGCAGGAGCAGTTAATCAAGCACTAGTGAATGCCAATAGACATACCCCCTCCCAGGGCTTGTCAGTTCTGCTGTCATCAGGGAAGCAGAGGAAGCCATCATCTGGGTAAAACTTTTATTATTTATTCCTATTGCTGTATGAATGCTTGTATTTTCTGTGGATCTTTTCCTAATTGATGCAAGTTTACTTTTTAGCTTATCAAAGACAACTTCCTAACACTGCCTGCTGATAGTTAAGCTGCACAGTGATACAACTTTGCTGATAAATGCAAACCTCTACATGGCTGTGCCCATCTCACCTAATCTGTAGCAGTTCTCTCTTGAGAATCAGCTTTAAGGAGACTCCTTCCATTACTGGATCTCTCTTAATTTCACAAGTTCTTGGATTAAAAAAGTAAAAGTGCACAGTGGAATTTTATCCCTAGATTTAATTTAACTAAAACAGCTCAACTTTGTGTGTGTGAACAAACAATGTAGTATGTCAAATGTCAATGCCAGTATTTAACAAGTCTGACTTATCTTGTGCTGGATGGAGATTATTCTTTTGATTTTGAAGACTGGTGTGTAAATCTCCTGAAGTTATCTGTTCACAGCACTGGTGTTATCCTTAGTCCACAACCTATAATGTGCATAGGTAGAGCTGGTGGGTGGTGAGGATGTGGAGGGGAACAGGTGCTGGGTGGCAGTGAAAAGTAGCTCAGCACACTCTTGGGTGTTGGGAAGCATTGCCACTGACAGCAAGCAATTAGAAGGAGGGAGAAAAAAGATTCAGGGCTTCCTGAACATTATCTGGGACTTGTGCTTAAAGAAACTGGTTATTGCTGAAAATGCAGTTAACCTGAAAGTACTGTTCAAGCTGCTGTTTTGCACTTCAAGCTTCATTAAAAGCTCATGAGTCAGATTGCATTGGTGGGCAAAGTCATAGTCTGACAAAGCACGTGCTGCCTTCCCGTGGCTTCTCTTGCCTTGATGCAAGGGGAGAGACACAAAATGTGGGTGCTACAGAATGCTTTGCCATTCTGCTGCAGTGCTTGGTGGCAACCACCTGAAATTGCTCCATAAGCCTCTGCTGCACATCCCTTCAAAAGGAGGGGCACTGAGCTATGTGCTGTGCTGCTTCAGGTGCTGGTGCTGCAAGTTAATTCCTGCTTGAGAAGCTTTAGGATTTCATGTAAATTAAGAAAGTAATTAATTTCTTTTTAATCTGAGCTCTCGAGTTTCTGGTCTATGCTTTAATGTGTCTGATGACACCATCAGAATGGAGCCTTTACTCCATGGTACAGTACCATGCAAAACAGGCATTAGTGCCCCAGCAGATCTCTGAATCAATGCACATTGTATGGTAGCCAGGGTGATGTGACACTTACAGGTTTATAAATAACTGAAGTTATGAAGTCTCATTCATCTTTGCTGCTAGAATTGAGATCTGTACCTGACTGGAAAGACAAAGGGGGTAGTAGTTGCTTATAATCTTACAAATAGGGTGAATTTTAGTCTGGGCACAGTCTCCTGTTTGTTTTTGCTATGTGAGTTTGCTCCAGTGGAAAGTTTAGTGTAGGGCAGGGGTGAATGAGTGGGTGTGGAGCTGCTCTTGGGAGTAGTGCAGTCTTATTCTGGTTTCCTTATGCATGGAATTATAGACAAGTTGTAAAGAACTCTCAGAAGCCTTTCAAAAACAGGTAAGGGGTACAGTCTAGAAGCAAACTTCTTTTTGAGATAGGTTTTCTTGTTCCATGCTGAGGCTGAGCCCTGAGGAGCTGTCATTCTCAAGAAAAGCCTGACCTTTTCTTCCAGCTTCCTCCTCTCTCTGTAACATCAAAGGTTCTCCATAGAACATGCTGAGGCAAGAACTTACTTGGACATTAACTGTTAGCACTTTGATTTTTGCTTTCTTCATTGTTGCTTACTTCTTTGCAGAGGTGTGGTGCAGGTGGAAGACTTTTTTTTTTGTTACGGACACAGAATGAGAATGATATCCACTGTTCCTTCCCTCAGTTTGGGGACAGAGGTGATCAAAGCAATTACACAGTCTCCCTGTTTGTGTTGGGGTATTTTCAATCAGAAGCGTGGGACAGCTCTGTGCATTCACTTCCCTTCACACACACTGAAAATCTAAACTCTGTTTCATCTTCATCTGAAAGCGAGTGCTCGACTGAAATAAAATTTAGGTGGGGAAAAGGATAGCTCTGAAAAATTTACATTTATTCCAGTTTTCTCCCTCATGCTGATTTTTAAGAGTGAAACTCCCTCTTCTGTTCTTTTCCCCTTTTCCCTCTTCAGAAGGCATCCTTTGCAAGTGCCAGTGCTCAGGACCTTAAAGCAAGAATGGCTCTGAGCATGTTCCCTGCCCTGTGGGTTGCCCTGAGCCATAAGCCCTGATGCAAACAACCAATTTGCCAGAAAAAGTCGGTAGATTTTTTTCTTTCCTTTTTAGTGACTGAGTGTTATCACAGTAACTGACTAACACTAATGAACCAACCTGTAATTAGCATCAATGAAAATTTAACTCGGTTGTTATTTAAATAATGCAGTAATCTCAGTAGCAGCATGTATGGGGTTTGTGCCATCATGTAGGGAAGACAGAATATGGAAAGTTAAAGATAAAACAATAGAAATCACCAAGAGTTGACAGTTTAGGAGGCTGTGAGAAACACTTAGTGTTTATTGTAGTAATGAATGCTGTAGAGTTTGTGGATGCAGGAAAGGAATAATCTCCTTGGGATGTTGGTCTTGGAGCCTTTTCCCACATCACAGAGATATGGTGCAATGGATTTGTTTGATTGAAGCAAAGAAAAGCTTCTAATGCTGAAAGAAACTGAATATTTGGACCTGGGCTGGCCATTGTGTGGGGAAGAGCAAGGCTTTTTGTTTGCTCTTTTGTTTTTGCAAAGAATTCGACAGAATGAGACCTGCATAGGCAATCTTATTTTATTTTTCCCTACATTCTTTAGATCTCAGGAGTGCTCACTTTGACCCTGAAGTGCCAGTAAGTGGGCCCTGTAGGACAGGAATTTTAAATGTAGAAGAGATTTGCCACAACAGCGTGTTGTAGGTCAGTAAAATATATTACCAAGTATTTTGCTAAGGCATTTCATTTGCTTTGTCCCCAGCTCCTTTGTGGAAATTGCTGAACCAACTAGTTAATGTTTGCAAGAGAAAATTTTCTTTCTAAAGCAACTGGATATATTCTAGGTGCTTATCCATTCATTTGCTTCTCTGAACCTTAAGAGAACATTGCAGTGATTGTTTTTAATGACCCACCATTTTCCCTCTTCCCAGTTTTGTGTGTGCCATGGGAAAGAGCCTAAAATGCTTTCTTTCTTGAAGTTTTTTGTGTCAAATTTAAGCTTTTCAGGCATTATAGTTCTTGAGTTATTCTGTTATCAAGGAATTGAGTGGTGCTAAAAGTCTTTTTCTTGTCTGAGAAATATTCTGGTGTTCTTACTTTTTAATCCCAACAAAACTATGGATGAAACAGTGCTATTTCCAGAGCAATAGTTGTTCTCCACAATCAAAAATGTTGAAAATGTAAGCAGTACCACTACATGAGCACACGCAGAAGGTAACATTTAAAATCCCATGGTCTGGAAAGAAAGACTTGAAGAATCTGGCTTTTTCAAGATTTCAGCATAAGATGTGATCAAGAGAACCTGATCTTCTTTATCTGTTGTCTTTGCAGCATATGAAGTGTGAACATAGTGGGTTTGTATGTTCTGGCCTTCACTGCATTGCTTGGTCTTGCTACAAGGGGATTGTGTTGTTTTTTTTTAACTTAAGTGCTTTCTTAGTAATACCAGATCAAAAGCTGTCATGTGGCTTTAGCCTGTCAGTTTGTGAGTGCATCTTTTTGACCTGCTTGGTACAAGCCTGTTCTTTGTGGCATCCTCCAAAACTTGGTCCTCCTGCTCCTCTGGAAAGGGTTGCTCCAGCATAAAGGCTGTTTGCTGAGATGTCTGACCTCCCTTACCTCTGCAGCATTGTTTTTCTCTCCTTCATGTTTTAATAGCTTGCATTTAAGAGAACTACAAGTTATGATCTTGTATCGTGGCAGGTGAGGATGCAGTTCACTGCCACCAGAACCTTACTGAGGCTCACAGGTGTCTTTTGCCCTCTTGTCTTGAGCACTTAGACTTTGAAAAAATAATCTTTCCTCCTTCAGGTAAAGCCTCCTGTACCTTCAGTCCAAGAATTAAAATT